>NC_057936.1:42793538-43147510 GCF_018555375.3 Anguilla rostrata | reverse complement strand
TAGCAACCACCTACAACACCCTAGCAACCACCTAGCAACACCTAGCAACCTAAACTCCATAGCAACCACCTAGCAACACCCTAGCACAACCGTAGAACTCCATAGCAACCGCCTAGCAACACCCTAGCAATCACCTGAACTCCATAGCAACCACCTAGCAACAACCCTAGCAACCGCCTAGAACTCCATAGCAACCACCTAGCAACACCCTAGCAACCACCTGAACTCCATAGCAACCCTAGCAACACACTAGCAATGGCCTAGAACTCCATAGCAACACCTAGCAACACCATAGCAACCACCTAAAACACACCTAGCAACGGCCTAGAACTCCAATGCAACCACCTAACAACACACCTAGCAACCACCTATAACTCCATAGCAACACCACCTAGCAACACCCTAGCAACACCCTAGCAACCACCTAGAACCCATAGCAAACAACCTAGCAACACCCTAGCAACAGCCTAGAACTCCATAGCAACCACCTAGCAACACCTAGCAACCACTTAGAACATCCATAAGCAACACACTAGCAAACACCATAGCAACCACTAGAATACCCTAGCAACCCCCTAGAAACACCCTAGCAACACACTATAACTCCATAGCAACCAACCTAGCAACATCCTAGCAACCACCTAAATACCTAGCAACACCCTAGCAACCGCCTATAACTCCATAGCAACCGCCCTAGCAACACCTAGCAAACCACCTAGAACTCCATAGCAACCACCTAGCAACACCCTAGCAACCGCCTAGAACTCCATAGCAACCACCTAGCAAACACCTAGCAACACGCTAGCAACCACTAGAACTCCATAGCAATCACCTAGCAACACCTAGCAACACCTTGGAACACCATACAACTGCTTAGCAACACCCTAGCAACCACTTGGAACACATAACAACCTGCCTAGCAACACCCTAGCAACCGCCTATAACTTCATAGCAACACCTACAGAATACCCTAGCAACCCCAAGCAACCACCTGAACTCCATAGCAACCACCTAGCAACACCCTAGCACCGCCTAGAACTTCATAGCAACCACCTAGCAAACATAGCAACTGCCTAGAACTCCATAGCAACCACTAGCAACACCCTAGCAACCGCCTAAACTCCATAGCAACCACCTAGCAACACCATAGCAACTGCCTAGAACTCCATAGCAACCACCTAGAACTCCATAGCAACCACCTAGCAACACCATAGCAACCGCCTAGAACTCCATAGCAACCACCTAGCAACACCCTAGCAACCACCTAGAACACCATAGCAACCACCTAGCAACACCGTAAAACGGCCTAAGAACTCCATAGCAACCACCTAGCAACACCCTAGCAACCACCTAGCAACACCATAGCAACCGCCTAGAACTCCATAGCAACCACCTAGCAACACCCTAGCAACCACCTGGAACACCATAGCAACCACCTAGCAACACCCTAGCAACCACTTGGAACACCATAACTGCCTAGCAACACCCTAGCAACCACTGGAACCCATAGCAACCACCTAGCAACACCCTAGCAACCCTAAAGCCATAAGCCACCTAGCACACAACCTGCACTTGCAACCACACCTGGAACACCATAGCAACCACTTAGCAACACCCTGGCAACCACCTGTAACACCATAACAACTGCCTAGCAACACTATAGAAACAACCTAGCAACACCCTAGCAACCGCCTATAACTCCATAGCAACCACCTAGCAACATCCTAGCAGCCACCTAGAATACCCTAGCAACACCCTAGCAACTGCCTATAACTCCATAGCAAATGCCTAGCAACACCCTAGCACCCGGCTATAACTCCATAGCAACCACCTAGCAACACCCTAGCAACCACCTGGAACACCATAACAACTGCCTAGCAACACCCTAGCAACCGCCTAGAACTCCATAGCAACCACCTACTAACCACTTAGCATACCTTAGCAACCACCTAGCAATGCCCTAGCAACCACTTGGAGCTCAATAGCAACCACCTGAAACTCCATAGCAACCACCTAGCACCACCCTAGCGACCGCCTAGAATTCCATGAAACCACTTAGAACTCCAAAGAACCACCTTGCAACACCATAGCAACCACCTGGAACACCATAGCAACCACCTGGAACACCTTAACAACTACCTAGCAACACCCTAGCAACCGCCTATAACTCCATAGCAACCACCTAGCAACATCCTAGCAAACACCTAGAATACCCTAGCAACACCCTAGCAACCGCCTATAACTCCATAGCAACCACCTAGCAACATCCTAGCAACCACTTAGAATACCCTAGCAACCCCCTAGCAACATCCTAGCAACCACCTAGAACTCCATAGCAATCACCTAACAACACACTAGCAACCACCTGGAACACCATACCAAATGCCTAGCAACACCCTAGCAACCGGCTATAACTATATAGCAACCACCTAGCAACACCATAGCAACCACCTAGAACTCTATATTAACCACCTAGCAACACCATAGCAACCGCCTATAACTCCATAGCAACCACCTAGCAACATCCTTGCAACCACTTAGAATACCCTAGCAACCCCCTAGCAACATCCTAGCAACCACCTAGAACTCCATAGCAACCACCTAACAATACACTAGCAACCACCTGGAACACCATACCAAATGCCTAGCAACACCCTAGCAACCGGCTATAACTCTATAGCAACCACCTAGCAACACCATAGCAACCACCTAGAACTCCATAGCAACCACCTAGCAACACCCTAGCAACCACCTGGAACACCATAGCAACCGCCTAGCTACACCCTAGCAACCACCTCAAACACCATAACAACTGCCTACCAACACCCTAGCAACCGCCTATATCTCCATAGCAACCACCTAGCAACATCCTAGCAACCACCTAGAATACCCTAGCAACACCCTAGCAACTGCCTATAACTCCATAGCAAATGCCTAGCAACACCCTAGCAACCAGCTATAACTCCATAGCAACCACGTAGCAACACCCTAGCTACCACCTGGAACACCATAACAACTGCCTAGCAACACCCTAGCAACCGCCTAGAACTCCATAGCAACCACCTAGCAACATCCTAGCAACCACTTAGAATACCTTGAGCAACCCCCTAGCAACACCCTAGCAACCACCTAGAACTCCATAGCAACCACCTAACAATACACTAGCAACCACCTAAAACACCATATCAAATGCCTGGCAACACCCTAGCAACCGCCTATAACTCCATAGCAACCACCTAGCAACATCCTAGATATCACCTAGAATACCCTAGCAACACCTTAGCAACCACCTAGAACTCCATAGCAACCACCTAGCAACACCCTAGCAACGGCCTAGAACTCCATAGCAACCACCTAGCAACACCCTAGCAACCACCTAGATCTCCAGAGCAACCACCTAACAACACAGTAGCAACCACCTGGAACACCATAGCAAATGCCTAGCAACACCCTAGCAACCGGCTATAACTCCATAGCAACCACCTAGCAACACCCTAGCAACCACCTAGAACTCCATAGCAACCACCTATCAACATCCTAGCAACACCCTAGCAACCACCTGGAACACCATAACAACCGGCTATAACTCCATAGCAACCCCCTAGCAACACCCTAGCAACCACCTAGAACACCCTAGCAACCGTCTAGAACTCCATAGCAACCACCTAACAACACACTAGCAACCACCTGGAACACCATAGCAAATGCCTAGCAACACCCTAGCAACTGGCTATAACTCCATAGCAACCACCTAGCAACTCCATAGCAACCACCTAGCAACATCCTAGCAACACCCTAGCAACCACCTGGAACACCAAACAACGGCCTAGCAACACCCTAGCAACCACCTGGAACACCATAACAACTGCCTAGCAAAACCCAAATGCTTAGCAACACCCTAGCAACCGGCTATAACTCTATAGCAACCACCTAGCAACATCCTAGCAACCCCCTAGAATACCCTAACAACACCCTAGAAACCGCCTATAACTCCATAGCAACCACCTAGCAACATCCTAGCAACCACTTAGAATACCCTAGCATCCCCCTAGCAACACCCTAGCAACCACTTAGAATACCCTAGCAACCACCTAGCAAAGCCCTAGCAACCACCTGGAGCTCAATAGCAACCACCTGAAACTCCATAGCAACCACCTAGCACCACCCTAGCGACCGCCTAGAATTCCATGAAACCACCTAGAACTCCATAGAACCACTTAGCAACACCCTAGCAACTGCCTCAGACATCAAACTAATGTTGTCTTTCTTGACATGGCTAACGCATAGTTAGCGTTATCTGTGCAAATAGCTATGTAATTTAATAAAGTTACATTGTCATTAAATATAATACAGGATGTAAATGGGATACTGGCCTCTTAAATTAGCTGTTCAACAGAAGTGCTGTGGTCTCACCTCAGTATGTTCTTAGGATCTCGTATTGGTCACCCCTCACATGAGCTTCCCCGACCCGGACCGGATACCGTCGTCCTTCCCCGCAGGCGACTGCTTACAGTCCCTTCTTGGGGCGGGTTTTCGGTTCAAGGGATTATAACCCTTGGCAGTGTACACTGTCCGCGTCACAGCCTCTAAGGTTACTCTGTAGAAGGGAAAAACCAAGTTAGCGATCCTGCCGACTACACCAAGAAATGTCAGGGAAATTACTGGGACGGAGGACGGAGTGTAGCACAGTGGGTAAGGAACTGGACTTGTAACCGAAAGGTCGCAGGTTCGATTCCCGGGTAGGACACTGCCGTTGTACCTTTGAGCAAGGTACTTAACCGGAATTGCTTCAGTATATATCCAGCTATATAAATGGATACAATGTAAAATGCTATGTAAAAGTTGTGTAAGTCGCTCTGGATAAGAGCGTCTGCTAAATGCCTGTAATGTAATGTAATGTAATGTACTGTTTTCCATCTCCACATACCCAGAGATGAGATCCTTCCCCAATAACACAGCGTCACAGCACTTTCAAAGATCAATAAGACTTTTATTCAACTTGCAAGGAGAAGAAAGAATGAGAGAGCACTCACAAAACTCTCTGAAGTTTCATATGCATAGGCCGTTCCTTATATCCACAATCTCAGTAACTTTCCACTAGGCACAGGAGGCATGTTTCTCCTTCTCACATAAACAGCTGCCCCCTGCCCTAATTAATCCTTACCCTCCTTAGCAGTGGACACCCGGTCTGACAACCTTGGTCTTCCCAGCTTTATTTTGTCTCCCAATAAGATTGGCCGTACAATAAATCCTCCAGGCTGCGGTGTCATCCACCAGTCCTCCCAATTTCTGGAGAATGGGACAATCTGTTTTTCACACTTAGGCCTTGATCATTTATCTTTTTGTTTACTGACCAGTTCTCAGACTTCTCACTTTCCAAAACAGACTATGCAAAGGTCTAAACACTTGATTTGAAACTATTTGCTATAAAGAGTATATTTTGAATAACTTACAGTGAGATATATGGTATAACAATAATCAAGAGAATAATAAAGGATATATTTTGCTGTTTGCTCTGTGCTGGGAGTCAATTAGCTCTTCAGATAGAGAGAAAAATCCTACACTGATGATATGGAGTATTATGTAGGATGCCTGCACTCCACATGCACTCTCCATCTCTCTAACCCTCCCCATCTCTTCCCCTTTATCTCTTTTTCTCTATCATTTTCTCTCTCTCCCCCACCCTTCATCTCTTTCTTCCAACTCTCACATCAAGTTCTTTTTTATCATAACAAACATATATTACCAACACACAATATGTGCAAAATAAACCAATGGGGAAGCAATGCAATAAAATGTATAGAATTCGAAATAGTACATTTGAGGCCAAAAGTTTACATACAGCTAGGCTAAAGATATTCAAACTCAGTTTTTCACAACTCTGCACATTTCGTGTTACCACTGATAGGTTCCCAGTTTTATTTAGCATAAATATATACATATATATATATATATATATATATATAATATATATATTATATGTAGTGCATTGTGTTTTCCTGTTTCTGAGTTCCTGTGTCTGTAGTTTGCATGTCTAGCACCTCTGTAGTGTGTCTCCGTATAACACCTCTGGTGTCTGCGGCAAGGATGTCACATTCCTATGCTATATGGCTGCGTGGGTTCCCAGGAAGGGACAAGACCATTTGTCTCCGGCCCGCCACTTAACTCAACCTTTTGATATGTATGACTGCAAACTATATATCCAGACACCACACAGCGTGATCGACAGAGATTCTCTCAGCTCAGCGCCCGAATGTGCTGGGTCTGTCTCTCCCTTGCGCATTGAATTAAACATCAAATCCTCTGAGGAAACGTTGTCAACGTGTTCTTCATCGTCCTGCATTTGACTCCACGAATAAGGGCAAAATATCCTAACACCATACATTTTTTGGCAAGTCAATTAGGGCATCTACTTTGTTCACATCAGAGGTCATTTTAAAACTATTGATTAGAGACGGATTTATTTCAGCTTTAATTCACTATATTAGAATTCCAGTGGGTCAAACGTTTACATACACCAAGTCGACTGTCTCTTTAAACAGTCTGGAAGATTCCAGAAATTGATGTAATGACTTTTTTGAAGCTTCTGATTGGGCAATTGTCATAATTAGGAGTTAACTGGGAGTTAATTGGCACCTGTGGCTGTATGTAAGGGCCTACCTTTAGAGCCACTGCCTTTTTGCCCTTGATACCATGGGAAAATCCAAGCAACTCGGCCAAGACCTCAGAAAAAAAATTGTGGATCTCCACAAAAGTCTGGTTCCTCCTTCGGAGCAATTACCAAACAACTGAATGTACCATGAGCATCTGTAAAAAGAATTGTATTCAAATACAAAAATCTTGGGACCATACAGACGCTGAGGCACAAATTAACTCCCAAGGCTGAACAAACTTTGGTCTGAAAGGTTCAACTGAACCCAAAGACAAGAACAAAGGAACTGGTGAAGGAGTTGGAGGCATCAGGTTCCAAAATATATACATTCACCATTAAGAGAATCCTACATCGCTATTAGGGTTGAGCCGAATACTCGGAGGAGTACCATCCGAGTAAAATGCGTCAGTACTCGTGATGAAAGAAAATCCTCATTAGGTAGCTGTGTCCAGCGTTCCGTGATAGACCAGCCACAGACAGAGCTCCTCTACACAGAGCCTCTAAAAGTTCACTGCTGCTGCGCTGCGCAACACAATCTTGCCATCGTGACAGCCCCTCTGTCAACAGGGATCTATTATCTATTGTCATTCTCAACAAAATAAAGTTCGCAATTCTCTGATTCGGCTCAACACATTATTCTCACCATAGCTAAACACACATTTACTGGACATTCACACGTAAGCACATATTACTGATTACAAACAGACATTTCTAGCTTCTAGCTTGCTACAGTGGGGCTGACTAGCCAGTTAAATAGCTGCTACAGTAGGGCTAACTAGCCAGTTAGCTAGCGACTGCATGATATAAGCATGTACTTGTATTTCCATTTTCCACTGTACTAATGCAATATCACTTTTGTGCACATTTAGAGGTCGCTCTAGATATTGACTGTAGAATGACAGTACAATAAGAAGAACCCTTGACTGCGCTCCCTTTTGTTACTTCACTTCCGGTTTTGGCGTTTTTTTTTTTTTTAAGTAATAATTTAATTAAGTAAAAAGATTTTCATTAAAATAAATGTCTGTTAAGTCACTATCTATTGCTGAATTAGGTAACACAATGGTGATTGAGCCTATTATTATAATATAAATTATATTATTATTATTATTATTATTTATGACTAAAGAACTGGGTGTCTGTGGCGGCATTCGCGGGAAAAAATCACAAGCGGCACATAGTGACGTGTTTTCCATCACCCATCAGTGGTTGGTCCGCCAGAGAGGGTAGGCGGAACTAACGCAACAGGCTTGCTCTTCAACTCACTTGTGTGTAAGCGGCGTACTGTTTTTTCCGGTGTCTGCTGGCGTTAAAGGTGGGGGGGGGAGGGGGTTATGGAACCCTAATAAGTTTTTGTGTAACATGAGAGGTCATATTATTTGTTGATGTAGATTTTGTATTACATCTGATGACAATGTAACATTACTAAATTGCATAGCTATTTGCACAGCTAACGCTAGCTACCGGACCATGTCAATAAAGGCAACATTAGTTTAGACAACGTTGCGCACAGTATCCATCTCTCATATCAGGTAACGTTGTGTTAGCTAGCTAGCTAATGTAATTAACACAATCTAATGTCAGCTAACAATTAGAAAAACCGGTACCGACCTCGCAAACCGTCTCTCGAATGCAACGCTACCTTGTTGCAGCGTTGCAATGTAGCTAACTTAAGGCCAGTTCAGATCAATGATTCGCAACGAGACTGGATGCAACTTGCAAAATTTCAAGACGTCTCATTGTAAATGTTCTAAAACTGCACTTGGCGATTTGACAAGGACGGTCTTTTGAGACCCTAGGCAACGACTTCAGAGGCTCTGCAACTGACCAGTTCACACTGCTGCAATTTTCTCTGCAACATTCTAAAACCGTTTTGTCCCGTTGCGAATCATTGATCTTAAATGGCCTTAACATTACCATTATTTGCATTGCCATCAAGTTCATCAATATATAAGCCGGGGTATAGGTGGAGCAGAGCCAGGATTTCTGTGTAAAGATGTCAAGCTGGAGAAAACTAAATAAAAGAACGGCAGTATGGATTGGCGTTGTTACTATTTTATTACGCTTCCTCATATGTTCCTTCAGCCTTGATGCCATTTTTTGATGAAATCTCCTTTGTTTTTGTTCTGATTCTGATTGCTAATTTAACACCCAGCTCAGCTTTATTCTCGAACAGTTTAGCTAGCAAAACCAGAAACACCAGGGGTAACATTTTGCAAGGCAGTTGTTTCAAAAATACCACACAACAATCATTCACGAAAAAGACTGCTTATTGTGCACGAGATACATAATTGCACGAGCCACAGCGAATCCCGCGAATTCTTCTCTGCAGTGTAAAGATGTTCATACCGAGCAAAAGGAGGATAAAGAACGTTTGTGGAAATTGATCATCACTAATTCTACCCCAGGCCTGCTACAGCATTTTAACCCGGCTCGGCAGTGTAAAGACAGCTTAAGTTAGCCTAATGTTAGACAATGAATGAGTATGTACATAACCAGGGGTCATCACCGTGTCGGCTTGTGACCTTTTGGTCAAAATGCGATTTTTACCACGGACATACAAAACTTGAAGTGGTCAAATGCCACCAGAAACACACAATTGCATGCTAGACCTCACAATGTGCCATAGTACATATTTTGATATGCTACAGAATTTATGATGATAGTATTTCTAACATTAAAAAAACAGTGCCTTACCTTGTTATGATTAAAACTTGGGAGACTGGAAAGTCAGCTGTTGTATATGGGCAGGTGGCAATCCTAAAACAGGCATCAATGCGGAATTTCGTGTTTGAGATTTAATAGTGTTCATATGACTGAAACCGCGCTCACAGCTGCAGGTGTCTGGGCTTAATGTGAGCAGGAGTATTGCAAGTTTGCTCACTTCATTGTACTCCTCGCTGTTCTCAAACATATTGCAATGTATATTATCATGGGAAGAAAAGAAACTTTTTTTCCCTCAATCAATTTTTTTTTTTTTTTTGCCACGGACATAGACAAGTCTTGCCACGGACACGTTTGTCCGTGTACGGACATGTTGATGACCCCTGTACATAACGTTACTTGTATAACAACCATTTTTTATTCAGTAAATAATAAGTGTAATAGTTAGCGTGGCGCAGGTGCCAACTGACTGACTTCTCACAGGCGACACTGGTTGGATCCGGTTGGATCTATGGGAAGTGAGGTCCAAAAACACACCTGCAATTACCGCTTCTCGCCATTGGTACCGCCAAAGAGAACGAAACTGAAATCTTCGAGATTGTAACTTTCATTTTAATTTTTTTTTTAAAGATGGGGAAGTAAAATTCTCTCACAAAAACGACTCCAGAAGTGTAGTTGGGGGGTGTAGTTGCAGATGAGACTGCAGGGAGGGGGTGCGTGTTAAATGAACAACCAGAGCGACAATGGTGGCGTGGCGAAACTCCACATTCGGCATAGTTGTCATGTATCGTCTACTAATGGAACTAAAATAAAGCGTTTCTGTTTTTAACTCATACTTTGGTTGCTGTAGCACTGAATGTCTGAGTTCAGTAATCTCGGCACGCCGACGTGCCGACCACTAGGGGCTTTGCGAGGTTAAAATGAAGAGGTTAAAATTCCAACTTCTGGTTATGCTACGTCCACCTCCGGTTTAAACCCCGCCCGTTCTGAGTACGGATATGGATACAGATTATTTTGTTGGTTGAACAGATACAGATAATGGTGTACTCGCTCATCCCTAATCGCCATAGCCTGTGTAACAGGACCACGTACACAGATAATAGTTCCTGTAAAAAAGGAGAAATAATGAGACAGGCGATCACGATAGTGTGGTTCTTCGACAGCTCCGCTCATGAATTTATTAAACATTCTTTGTCTTTGTTTCTTTTGTCCTTTTTTCTATTTTTTTCATCATTCACATACATACATACATATATACTTATATATACAGCTTATACTAGCTTGTCACATACATACATACATACTTATAAATACAGCTTATACTAGCTTATCACATACATACATACATACATACATACAGCTTATCACTAGCATTGTGTCTAGCATTAACTAGAACATGAAACAAAAATGGATTTTAACCATGAAAACAAACCAAAAATGGTTGTACATGAAATAAATCATTTCCCTTAATATGGGTCACTAAAACTTAGAGGGCAATAGGCTTGGTAACTATCCCTGCCTACCACTTGAGCAGCCATCAACATCAGAAAGAAACACCGCCAGCGTCAAGAAGCTACTGACCACAAAACGGTAAGTGCTGATGGTACAGCTAAAACATTTTTTTAACATCGGTAAGTACTGACGTTACAGCTAAAAAAAATTTTTTTAACATCGTACAAGTACAAAACTGCCAAACTTACATCTTACACAAACGAAATCGAGCCACACAAACATGAAAAAAGTGACAGAAATTATAAAGGGCATAAAAACAACACTCCAAAAGTCTGTGACTCCATTTTGTCGGTTTTTTTCCTAGCTCACTCACGCACCTAACAGAACTTGATAACTGGCCACAAAACTCGACGAAACAATGCCGCCGACATCGCAAACCATCAAGACAATAATTGATTTATAGTTAAGTATATTACTTATAAATCAAAATTATACACATAGGTATAAACAAAATACAAACCTGTAAAACAGGAGAAATAATGAGACAGGCGATCACAATAGTGTGGTTCTTTGACAGCTCCGCTCATGAACGAGGAAGTTGTGAGTCACTGTACAGTCCCCGAACCCCAAAATGGCTGTCTCCCCCCTGTGGTGATACTTGTTATAACCGCATGTTAATGCAAAAGTCTGGAGGACTTGAATCCTAATATAGAATAACACTATTTTCAGTAAAATGAAACATAAAATTAACACAAAACTGTGACCATACATTTTGTGTGCGTCACTCCTTCAAGGCTGTTGCGCAAGGAAGAACCCCCAACACCAAGACTGGCATAAAAAGCCAGAGTGAAGTTTGCACGTGATCACCAGGACGAAGACCTAGCCTTTTGAAGGAGTGTTCTCTGGTCAGATTAAATAAAAAATTGAACTGCTTGGCCATAACGATCAGCACTATGTATGGAGGAAAAAGGGTGAGTCTTTTAATCCAAAGAACACCATCGCAACTGTGAAGCATGGGGGTGGCAGCATCATGTTGTGGGGGTGTTTTGCTGAAAAAAGGGACTGGTGCACATCAAAAAATAGATGGCATCCTGAGGAAGGAGAATTATTTAGAAAACCAATATCTTCTTAAAGTTTTCTTAAATTTGTTCTTGAGAAAGGTCTTAAGAAAAGTCTACGTCAGATTCACGACGTGTTCTTAAACCGCAGAATTGTTGGCACGTGTTAAAAAGATGAATTGCATTGTCCTCAAATGGAAAACGCCTGCCAGTTGTTCCTTATTAGCATAGGTAAACGCCCTGCCAATCCCCATGAAAGGGCATGAGACTGCAGGGCCGTGTGCACACAGAAATCAAAAAGAACCAAAAGTTAGTGCTGAGGTGCTATTCTATCATACTGTTTCCTGATGCATGCTTCTCATTTCTGACCGGAGGTTACATCGTGGGTGAAAAAGAGAGAGAGAGCTTGTGGGGCTGTGGGACCACTGAGCCTGAGACACTATGAGGGGGGCAGTCCTGTGACTGTTATCCTGATGCTCTGGCCTTCAGTGCATTGATGTCCTCTATGGTTTTGTAATGAGTCCTGATCAGGCCAGTGCCAGATACTTCTGGAAGCCTTGTAGGACACACCTGGCTGGCCTTGACAGGGAGTGATCACCAGTCAGCAGGATTGTCCCTGTCTTCTCATAGGAAAGCAACGTCTCCAGTGGGTTCTATGCCTGCAGTTTGCAGTGCACTCTTCTATTTAGTGTGCAGCTTGGTTAGTACAGAGAGGAAATATGCAGTAGCTGGCTGTACAGGCTTCAGAGAACTTTTGGGACAGGGCTGCAAATATAACTGGGGACTCCTTATTGAGATATTCTTTAAAAACTGAGATAAAAATGTATTTAAAATATTTTAGTAGCAGAACATAGTAAGGAACAAAGGGTTAAGATCCTCCAATAAAGCTGTCAAAATGGCTTTGTTCCATTACCTTTTTGGTTCTTTTAAACCATGTCCTGAATTTATTTCAAAAACTGTTTCATTAATTTGATTTGTTGTTACTAAACAATTATCACTGTTGTTAAACTCAAATTTTTCAAAATGTTGTTCTGTATATCATTTAGAAATATAATGAAACAATTCCCAGATATTGCATAATTTTTCTCAAGAATATATCACCCCTACTCACTTAATAAAAATAGCTGACTGTAGAGGCCTATAAATCGTTTTCAGTTGCCTTTGGTAGGCGGTAAACTGGCTTCTTGAGTTACCTGCAGTGCAGGTGATGCCTGGGCAGCAGAAGCATGCTGTTTATTTTTGCCCTGTCTGTAGGCACTGTAAGCCTTGAGACTCATTTCCTTGTAATGGGATTTAAATATGTGGTAGGTGTTGGAGGTCAGGGGCACCACAGGGTATTGCTGATGAAAGAGGACTAGACACATACATCCCTCTAGATGAATACAGACAGTGATTCACACAAGATACGGCTAGCCCCTTATTTAGAGTGCCTTAGCCTTCTAGCACATTAGGAGCCCACACCAGCACCATAGCATGTTACAGGAGCCACCAAGGCTAATGCCCTACTTATGACCCACCTGGGACTTGCTCCAGAACTTTGTGGCTGATCCCCACACCTCCAATGTGTCTGTGTTCAATGAGGATTGTTGTTTATGAGTCATCAAATTATGCCTTTTGTTTACTTCCTATAATTGTCGCTTGCCTTGCGACATGCAACTCTCATTTAACAGTCTGCTCTGGATTTAAGCTTCATGCTACATACCTTTTATTGCACTGTAAAGAGCGTTAATTGCTGATGTATTTGTTTGTTGCATGACGCATGGTGGGGTGAGTGTTTGGGTGTGTGTGTGCGTGCCTGTGTGTGTGTATGTGCGTGCACTGACTGAAGCAAGAGTGAGAGAGTGGCCTAGTAACATGGCCTGGTGTTCGTCTCCAGTATAATGAGGTACAGCACGGTGCTTGTGACAGCTCCAAGCAAAGAACTGTCTGATCTAATCAATTATACACCATTGTGTAGAACACAAATACCACATACACTCAGAGACACACACACACACATACACACACACACACACTGACACGCTGCCAGAGATGCCCCAGAATGCTCTGATTGTCCTGTCAGTCCAGCACCCTCACCCGAAATATCGCCATGGCACCAAAAATTTGTCACCATGGCAACTGCAGTATGTCAGTTTCTGGGAAGGACAAAGTGAACCACTGGCAGTGGCAGGCATTAGCCCAGGGTTACCATGGCAATACCTGAACAAACAACACCAATCACAGCACACCATCTGACAGTGTGCACAGGGGTAGTACAGGAGTATAGCATGAGTGACTCATGAAGACAGAATTTAGTGATAGTGTTCAGGCAATAGACTGAATATAGTGTAAAATATAGTGCCATAGAATTACACTTGTGGTTGACTGTGTGGTATAATGCACAGTACTGTGCTGACTGTGTTATAGTGCGATACATTGCGTTGTATACTTGTAGGTAGTGTGTTGCTGTGGGCTAGCAGGGAGGCGTATAAAGACGGGCCTGTGGGCATGAGTCTGCTCAAGGGTGCAGCTGCTTTTTGCACTACCCAGCTCAGCAATTACACATCCTGAGCAGCAAGTTTTGCTGAAGGGCACAATGGCAATGCCTCACCCAAGCTTTAAACAGGAAACCCCAGATTCTTAACCATTATACTGTCCTGCCTTATGTGTACCTGTAGTACATGTTAATATGTAAATATGTTCCCTGGGATGGCCAGCCTGTATGGGTCCTTAAGGCAAGCATATCAGTAATATTCTTAAGCCAAGCATATCATGTTTCACGGGGCTACTAAGCCCCATTGTACTGCAAGGCAAATAATATCTCCATACCAGTCTGGCTGTGGTGTAAATACCCCTTCAGAATCACCATAAAACAGACCATGTCCCAACACAATACGAATCGTATCCCAGCACAATATAACCACAATACTGACCGTATCACAATAAAATATAACCATAATACTGTCCGTATCCCAGCACAACATAACCACAATAGTGACCGTATCCCAGCACAATATAACCACAATACTGACCGTATCCCAGCACAAATATAACCACAACACTGACCGTATCCTAGCACAAAATAACCACAATACTGACAGTATCCCAGCACAATATAACCACAATACTGACCAAGTCCCAGCACAATATAACCACAATACTGGCTGTATCTCAGAACAATATGACCACAATACTGACAAAGTCCCAGCACAATATAACCACAATACTGACTACATCACACACACCACAATATAATCATAATACAGACTATATCACACCACAATAAAACCACAATACAGACCATTTCACCCCACAATAAAACCACAGTACAGACAATATCACAGCACAATATAACCACAATACTGACCGTATCCCAGCACAATACAACCACAACACTGACCAAGTCCCAGCACAATATAACCACAATACTGACTATATCACACCACAATATAATCACAATACTGACCGTATCCCAGCACAATATAACCACAATACTGACCGTATCCCAGCACAATACAACCACAACACTGACCAAGTCCCAGCACAATATAACCACAATACTGACTATATCACACCACAATATAATCACAATACTGACCGTATCCCAGCACAATATAACCACAATACTGACTGTATCCCAGCACAATATAACCACAATACTGACCGTATCACAATAAAATATAACCATAATACTGTCCGTATCCCAGCACAACATAACCACAATAGTGACCGTATCCCAGCACAATATAACCACAATACTGACCGTATCCCAGCACAAATATAACCACAATACTGACTGTATCCCAGCACAATATAACCAGAATACTGACTGTATCCCAGCACAATATAACCACAATACTGGCTGTATCTCAGAACAATATGACCACAATACTGACAAAGTCCCAGCACAATATAACCACAATACTGACTACATCACACACACCACAATATAATCATAATACAGACTATATCACACCACAATAAAACCACAATACAGACCATTTCACCCCACAATAAAACCACAGTACAGACAATATCACAGCACAATATAACCACAATACTGACCGTATCCCAGCACAATACAACCACAACACTGACCAAGTCCCAGCACAATATAACCACAATACTGACTATATCACACCACAATACAATCACAATACTGACCGTATCCCAGCACAATATAACCACAATACTGACTGTATCCCAGCACAATATAACCACAATACTGGCTGTATATCTCAGCATAATATGACCACAATACTGACAAAGTCCCAGCACAATATAGCCTAACTACAATACTGACTACATCACACACACCACAATATAATCACAATACAAACTATATCACACCGCAACGAAACCACAATACAGATCATATCACACCACAATAAAACCACAATACAGATCATATCTTACCACAATATAGCAACAATTCGGACTATAGCCCACTATAATATATCCACAATACACACCATAACCCACCGGAATATACCCACCAAATGAATCATAACTCACCATAGTATAACCACAATTCAGTCCATACCCCGCCACAATCTAATCACAAATTTGGGATGGCAGGTATGCCATCCCGCCAAGTTACGCCTTGGCAGGGGCATGCCCCATACCTATACAGCACTGAGAGTTTGGCACTTTTCAGGGTTCCCCACAGAAATAACCACAACAGTCACAGACACTCAGCCCTTAAAAACATTAAATTCTGTACATTCTGACCCCATTTCAACAGACAGATTTTCATAAACAACTTCACATGTCCACACAATAAAGCCCCAAACTAAGGGGATTTTGCGTTTTCTCCTCCTTCTTCTTTTCTTTTTATTCTTCTTCTTCTTATTTTCCCTGCTGCCTATCCCACTAACAACATGTCTCCCTATTGGACATTTTACCGACACCAGCCAAATCTTCACCTACACGACCCAATCAAAAACTTGCATACACACGCAAAATACCCATACCTTTTTACTTTAAACTGGAAACATTTCCAGTTTAAACAGCTAGTCTGCCGTGGCCTAGTGGGCAAGGTTACAGACTTGGGGACATGGGGTTGTACATTCAAGCTCAGCTAGGAACATGTTTCTTTAACCTGCTTTTACCCTCACTAATAATTGTCTACTACTTCTCAATTATTGCTTTTGCACCATATCTACCCGCTGTTCACCGAACGTATACACTGCATTATGACGTACCGTCTGCACGTTCACTTATTAACCGGCTACAATATTGCAAAGCCATATGGATTCAATGGGAGCTCTTCTGTGCTTACTGGCCTGTGTTCTTCTTTAAAACCACGGACAGGTTTGCTAATGATATTTCACGCATTGCATAGCTATGTCATGGTGCTGCACTAACAAAGTCACAGACTGGTAAACCTCCGGTTGAAGGATTGAATCCCGCCTCGCCCTCGGGCAGATAATTTCGTCTTTTACACTAATGTTTTCTTACGCATATATTTGCTTTACCAAAACTCACTCACGGCCACCCATATGCATTTCATGACGGCAAATGTATTTTTTTTTATTTAAAAGTTACACCAGTTCACCACTGTGCCATTTCTACTAACTATATTTCTTCACTTGGCTACCGTACAAAACCTTCTTATCGGCAAACGCCACATTTCTACATTCATGTTACCTCGCCCTGTTCTCTATCTAGCCACATACAAACCATTACTACGTATGTACGTTCTGCAACTCCCCATTAAAACATTACATTTAAAATCATGACTCACTGATAATTATAACTACTACTACTGAATATGAGAAAAGCACATCAGTGCAATAGATTTCACACATTACTTAACCCTCCACTTTAACAACTAACACTTTATACAGACTGTTATATAGGCCTATACCGTTCGATCAGGAAACTAAGCTCGCTCATGGTCACTTCATTTACTTTGCACTATAGTCTGTGATCATGTCAACCTTCACCTACATGCCCATTCTGCTAAAAACATATTGTTTCAACTACGCAAGTTCATTTCTCCTAATTTCTCTCACACTGTTGTTATTTTCTCATATGCAAAGCCTGCTGGGACATATGCGTCTGCTCCTATTCTCCACTATCAAGTTTTCCGGTTCTAGCTTAGCAAAACAGCGAAGAGGATTCCTACCTGCAGATAAGCCTATCAAAATGCCTTATAAACCTTACAAACACTAAAAGTGCATCTCCACGAAATAACACACAACGGAGCAGGACAGAAGGGTACACAGCGACCTAGGGAGCTCTAATTCTACGGGCATCCTGATTCTATGGTCAATCAAGGCTCGTTGGATGGCCGTCAAATCCGTGAGTACATACATTGGCCATATTTCACCTGCGTTTCTGATGCGTTTACACTTACGCCACCGCACCCTCTTCACAGCCACCGTTTTACATATATAGCAAACCGAAACTGCTAAACGGTACACGCTCATCAGACTGTTCAAATTCACACAAGGATAGCCATAATCCACAACCGTTTCTTACAGGGTCACTTCGCATTTCTCACTCTCATAATAAAATGCTTTGCAAAAAGAAGTGATATCTCACGTTTTCAAAGTACAAAAATGCCAAGTTACTCACACATACAAGACATACACCGTCTATAACTCATTCATTCAGACTGCCAAAATCCAGGCCTGCCATTAAAAGTATTGATATCAAAATGACGCCAAGTTACAGTACTACAAACAATATGTGACAGGTGCTGGTGTTTTGGTCCGCAAGTAGGGCAAGGTCATTTTTCAGTTTTTTACAGATTACGAAAGTGCAGATTATAAGATTTCAAATGATGTGTCATACATTGAAATCTGAAAATAGTTGAAGAAGATATGCTTATTTGAATGTTGGTACTAAAATCAAGTAGCAGAGAAAATCCCCTTGAAAGATCTTGAACTTTTCATACTTCTCACAGGGAGATAATGGGTGGGAACAATAGCTAGTTAACTCCACCCCAACCACTCCCCCACTAGAGTACCTGTAAATCCTTGCCCATTTAGGGGTTACCCTATTTAAAGCTTTATAACTCCAGATGTGAATACCACAAGGACTAGAAAAATGTCTTAAATGAAGCAATACATTTGTACCATTTATAATACCAGCTTAGATTACTTTATATTCATAATTTTGTAAGAAATAAAGTGCCACAAATGCAATGGTCAAGGCAAAAAATCTAAAATGAATTTGCTCCTTTTTTAGTTCGCAATGAAATACTGGGAGATTGCGGGTTAAAGTATACATGTCCTGGATCAAAAACTTCTTGACCACAAGTTCATAAAATCTAAGGGTGGATATGTAGAACTACTAAAGATCTATGAAGCAAAAACTAAGCAGTGTACCCAGCATCTCCAAATCTACCCACAATGTCTAAATTATTAACACTGGTCTAAAATAGCTAAGGGTCCAGAAACAAATCCAAAATCTCTCCAAAAAGGAATATAATGCTTTTTGTCCATTGTAAAGCATATGAGCCCCTTATGAAGGTTTAAGATGAAACATAGATATAATTTAAACATAATGCAAACATATAGTCACACAATGCTGCACAGTACCTAAATGTGTAATAATTAACTCTTGTATGTAGCCTATTTCTATACTCTGTACACTCCTATGTTTTCTTGTATGGGAATGGGACGATATAAAAACATTTTTCAGCTGTCCACCACGTTTTGGCAATGTTTCAACACTCTCCTCATCACTGTTGTATGCGTCACAAAAACCATTACACTACTAACTAACGCTTACATTACAGTGTGAAATATCCACATTACATAATACCACTAACCTATTTAAAGACACTCAATTTCTAAAATAACGTAATAACCGAAATATTTTGAGCAGTAATACTTACATAGCAACGATGAAATCTTATCTATGTTCAGTAGATGGAGACAGAGACAGTAAATCAATGACAGTTATATCCGCTTCTGTTTTGATCCAGAAAACGATGTCAGATAGGTCTATCAGCAAACATATGGCTTAGCTATGCCCAGAAGTCCTCAATAATAACGGTATTTTCCAAGGAATTACGAAAAATCGTTGACAACGTTTCGTTAGGTGCAACGTCTTTTAATGCTACCATATAGAGCGAATGCCATGGTAAGAAAATGTTCGGTTACGCTAACCTATAAAACGCTATTCCAAAAGCAAAATTAGACATGTTATAGCCTACATCGTTAGAAAGCTTATACTCTCACCTACTGATTCAGCGTCCGCCATTTTAGCAACCTCACAGAGTAAACAAACATAGGCTACTACCACACGACTTTATTTATGGGCGGTGGCTTGACCGAAACAAAGTGACAATGGCCAACGAAATCAAACATGCTAATTAAACTGCACCCCCATCACGCCTCCAAAACCCGGCTGTAAGAATCACTAAAACAAGCCGACTTTGCTGACAAAGTATTTAGTGACCCTAAAAATGTTGTTTATTCTATTGAGTGACTTCTTCAACACTTTAACTTTCGTCATATGAAAAAAAGGAAAACAGTAAAAAAAAATTTTAAAAACCTTTTTTGCCTCCTAGCGCGATTTCAAGATTTGCGACTTGCGGACCTTTTCTCGAGCACCCGTCACATATAGGCTATCTTGCCTCACCGAATAAGATGTATTCCAAAGCAATGCTATCCAATATTTCCTCAATTCTTTCAAGTCACTTGGCCCTGTGTGTATAAGCATGCAGTACATGGACAGGCCGAACGTATGTGTGGATGGCTTTCTCACAGTCAAGACTGATTGAATAGGCGTCTATATGTCCAATTTGTATTGGTATGTATGTATTTCGCTGCCCAGGCCTTCTGTTCCGTGAATGATTGTATGTTTCTTGGTATAAATGTCTGTTCGTAAATGTAAATGTAACATGCTGCGAGGGAAATGTCCCCATGGGGATAAAGAATTTCTCTATGTATGTATGTACAATAAGTATTTCACATGCAGTATTTATTGTACATAGCAAAGATACAGTTCAGAAGCAAGTATAAACATATGTTTTCTGGAGAAATATGCTTCCTGTAGTTACTGACCAGCAGTTTTCTACATGAATTTCAATGTGTTCCATGAGGCAATTCGAAATATTTGACACTTTGATCTGACACAAGTTTGCATGACACTGTAAAATGGTAAGATTACAAAACACAGGGCCAAGTGACTTGAAAGAATTGAGGAAATATTGGGTAGCATTGCTTTGGAATACATCTTATTTAATTTCGGTGAGGCAAGATAGCCTATATTGTTTGTAATACCGTAACTTGGCGTCATTTTGATATCAATACTTTTAATGGCAGGCCTGGATTTTGGCAGTCTGAATGAATGAGTTATAGACGGTGTATGTCTTGTATGTGTGAGTAACTTGGCATTTTTGTACGTTGAAAACGTGTTTTTTATGAGATCTTTTTTACAGACTGCCGAAAGCTAAAGAAAAGAGAAGCAAATGGATCGCTGCAATTCGCAGAAACAGCACCGAAACGTGGATTTGCGGTTGTCATTTTGTGTCAGGTATGTTTGATTTTTGGGTAAAATCATACCTTAAGTTATGTAGCCTACTGTATTGACTACTCATCAATTAAATGTTTAGCATCTTTTATTTATATTCTGTGTAACTGTAAAGTTTTTGTCAGCATTTATTTAAAAAGAAAACATCGTATTAGCTAGCCAAGCATATAAATTATTAAGGTATGATTTTACCCAAAAACCCAACATACCTGACACAAAATAACCGCAAACCCACGTTTCAGTGCCTGGATTCGAGTTGTTTCTGCGAATAGCAGCGATGCATTTACTTCTCTTTTCTTTAGCTTTCGGCAGTATGTAAAAAGATAGCTCCGATTTCTTGTTGAATGTCCACGGACCACTGGTTCTTTGGTAAGTTGTAAGGTTCACTGTCGAGTCCAACTGCCTTTAATTTAAGCAGATAATCGTTTGTTTTACTCCCGGTTTTGCTGTTTCCCATGTAGCAGACAGCCATATAGCAGCATGTTTTGCCACTCAGTCCCGACTGAGGGGGCGTGTTCCGGTGAGAAAGTTACGTCAATGCATACCCTCTATTCCGAGCCAGTGAACTTGATTTGGCGTTTAGAACGATAAATAGCGTGTTTTTTTGAAAGCGAAGTCAAACCGCGTTTTGTCGACGCATTTTCCAGGTCTTCAAAGTGGAAAAACCGTATTACCGTAATAACGCACGTGTACGCGCAGACGAAATAACGTGGCGGCTGGCTTGACTGTGATTTCCGAAATGGCGGCTGGCTTGACCGCAGTGAAATAAGCGTAGTAGTAGAAGAAGAAGATATACTTTATTGAACCCCCTGGGGTAATTTGTCCTCTGCATTTGACCCATCCTTAATATTTACCTAGGAGCAGTGGGCAGCCACAGTGCAGCGCCCGGGGACCAACTCCAGTTCCGAGGCAAGTGCCTTAGTCAAGGGCACCTGCAGGAGCGCACCTCACATGTATGTCTTTGAGTCTTTGAGTGTAGGAGGAAACCGGAGTACCCGGAGTAAAACCCACGCGAACACGGGGAGAACAGGCAAACTCGGCACAGAAAGGCCCCAAGCCGAGATTCGTACCCACGACCTTCTTGCTGTGAGGCGACATTGCTAACCACTATGTCACCGCCCTATTAGAATTTCTAGTTTTGCAGTGAATATTTCTGCGCATCCCGTAAGTGAAGCCAAATTAGTGTTAGTGCGAAGAGCAGAAGTCTGTTTTATTTACATCAGTAGGGTTCGGTATAGAGTAAAAACCTTATCTCGTATGATCTAAACACAGTACAGTTTCCCAGTTTCAGAACACTAAGTCCTCGTTGGTCAAATGCGGGCGGCCGATAGCACACACACATACAGGTTGTTCTTGTTATATCGTTTGGTCTCGTAGGTGATTCGTTATTCCCATCAACTATAGAGTATATTAAGAACTGTGTCAACAAGAAATAAGAAAGACTTCCCGCACGCTGATCGTGGTTCTGAAAACACTCTAGAGGGTGCGGTTAGCACAGATTACAATGGGTGCTGTTTCTAAAAACCGGAGCAGGTACATTAGGTAAAGGGAGACGCTTCCCACTCTGAGAATGCTCGACCACCGACACACGATGCAGTCATGCACACAAAGAGAAGAAATTATACCAATTGTCCTCCCAAAAGTAATCATGAAATTCGTGTTGCATAGCTTTAAATCCTTGGAACGTTTGTGTTGTATTCATTGTGCAGCGGTGTGACATAAAACGATATGAAATTAGCTAAATTTCGAATTAATTGTTATTTGCACCTGTTGGAGTTAATTCGTCTCCACCCACTCTGTCACACTCCAACCCCCCATCTCTCTCTCTCTCTTTCTCGCACACACACACACACACACCGAACATACAGCCTAACCAACGTCATACAGCCTAACCAACGTGTTAATTAGTGCAAAGTCATGATGATCTATCAGAACACTGCGAGGATCAACGGTAACGTTGCACGCTTCCCCAGCAGGAGCTGCGCTTAGATTAAGCGACTACACTGTGTGTGTTTTAGATGCTTGATTTCAGTCCGCCGGGGGATTATCTTCCGCACCAAAGCCACTCTAATCACTTATTACTTTAACAGCTGTCATTCATCCACCATTGACTCACTGGCATATTATTCTTAATGTGTAATGTGGTTGGCTTGGTGGAAGCTCACTCCCCGGCTTTAATGGATAACTATAGTCTGGCATTCAGTTTAAACCTACCCCGTTGTGGGGAAAAAGGCCTGCGTTCACAGCAATAAAGACTTAATGTCTGGAATTGTCTCTGCCTTTATTCTAGATGTTTGAAAAAGATAAGACAGTGGAGTAGCATGTTGCTGCCCCTATCCCCACCCCCACCCATACGCCACCTCTGTTCACCAAACGTTACTCGCCCAAACAGCAAATTTGTTATCCCTGCTTTCTATCAATGCCGTCAGGACATGTGTAATGGAGCGCACACGGGAGGCAAAGAAGGAAGAAAGCACACGAGAGTCTAGCCTGTCTTCTTCCGGAGCGCATCTTTTTTCGCGGGGCAACACACTGTGCCAGGCAAGGTACGAGCGATTGCGCGAGACCAGTAATTCGAACAGGACCAGCGGCGAGGAATGGAATGTGGATAGATGGATACCGACGGAAAGATCAGTGCTGCATTTTTATGACCGTTCTAGTCATACGAACAAGTAATCGTGTAGAACATGACTGTGCGCTGCGCTGTATTTAAAGGCTACCGTTTATCTTAGACGTGAAAGCGGCATCTACCATTTTAAGTCTTAAATAAAATGAATTTCCCAGCACTTTCAAAGAACTGCATTGCGTAGGATATTTGAGAAGTTGAAGAAGGGGGTGTAGGACTAACGTCGCAGACCTAACCATCGCCTTTAACAAGCACGCAGCACCAAGAAACCGATATTCACACAAGTGGAAGGGACACCCCTGGAAGAACTGGTCTCGCGCACTTCTCACCGCTGTGAGTCAATATGAATTTTGCTGTCTGAATGAATTGACTACGCTCAATATATACAATTAAAACGAACTGGTGGATTACGCATTGCTTAACATGAGCAGATGACATAACAGATATAGAACAAATGAAATACACAAAGTTGTATTTATGCATTGAGTCGTTCAAAGCAAGCAATCGGGACTCACGGGCAGTCTGCGGCTGGTATGGAACAGCGATGCGCTGACGAGATCTAAGAAAACCCGAACTCGGGCTTGTTTTCTTTTGGTGTAATTAATTACATTATTTAAACATATGAATTGACCTTTCTCTTCAAGGGGAGTGTCCGGTGATTATGTAGCAATGAAACAGCAAGGATGTAATGGCTCATTCAGTAATGTTAGCGGCATGTCTGTGAATAGGCTATAGCCTGTAGGGTCTGTCTCAGATATGAAATCTGCAGCGACATGACTGCTAATATGACATCCTTGTAAACTTAAAGAAGAATACTATTGCAGTATGCTGGTTCATAATCCTGAGCACTAAATTGTGCCATTTGAGAGGCCTATTTAAAATAGAGTTACGTATCACTGGTCCGTACTCGGAAGTCACGTTATTGTTCCGTTATGGAGAGAACACGCATTTGAAATCAGGGCAGCATTTTTTCACCGTATATTTCAACTGAACAACCTATGCGCTGATTAAGCTTTTTGCACATCTTTCACAGCGGGCCAAGGTGTCAACAACCTGTCCGATTCTCTTGTGAGATGTTTTGGTTTCGTTTTATTTTAATCGAATCAAGACCAGACGAGAACAGTGTACTGAATAATCAATAGCAGTTATTGCAGTCTCAAAAAGCCCATAGACACTACAACATGCAGTTTCCTAGTAGCCTATGCCAATTTTATGTCAGAATGTAGAGGACCATGCCGTGAGTTATGGCTAGTGGTGCCGCTTGACCTGGGGAAATTTGAGTCAAACAGTTCCCTCACCGACCATAGCATGTCATATTTTCTGGTATAAAATGACTTCCTATGGTTGAGGCCCCCAATGGTTGTGACCCAGCAGTGGGAGAGGCTTCGAACCCGCAGTTTCTTCCTCGCCCCTCCGCTGTGGATCTACTCTAGGATGTTGCGGCAGGTCTTTCACGAAGTGCTGAGGTCGTCTTTCTACAGGCTCGGTCACTTTGTCGCCAACCACCCGGTATTCTTCGCAACCGCCCCCGTGCTCATCTCTATTCTGCTGGGCGCCAGCTTCAGTCGCTACCGTATTGAAGAAAACGTGGAGTACCTGCTGGCTCCAAAACACAGTCTGGCCAAAATAGAGGGCAACTTGGTGGACAGTCTATTTCCCATCAACAAATCCAAGCACACGCTGTACTCCGACCTACAGACGCCTGGGAGGTACGGCAGGGTGATCGTCACGTCGGGTCGGGGGAGTGTTCTGGACCAGCACCACATCGATGTCGTACTGAAGGTAAGACTGGCGAGTGGGAGTCAGGGTATTAATGGCACGCTATTGGGGTCTGGTATAACTTGGAGCTTGATGTTTAGTAATGTATGGAGACCGCCCATCTGTGACACGTATCTCGGATATACACAATCAAATGCTTGGCGCGCCCTGTACATCAAGTACAGAAAAATAAATTTAAAAAAACATGGTCAACTGAATATCAAGTATCCCGGTATATATCTTGCAGCAATACGCGGGACTCCGCCACTCCAATAACCATCTCTGGCTACTAGAACGAACTAAAATCTGAAGACAATACTGTACAAGTTTAATTGCAGCTTTACCTTTAGACGTGTTTCTGAAATCAATTTAAAAGGAAATCAAAGTAAGCATTAAAAATCAGTGAGCTTGTAAATCCACATGAGGACTGGTTGTGATAAAGTTGGGGCCATAATCATGACTCAGTATAGGATGGGAATGACGAAAGAGACTCTCGAAAGCTGCCATTTCCAGACAGTTCTCCTTTCCCTTGATAGGCCGATCACTAGATTATGAGCTGAGAAGGTAACTTTTAGAGCGTTGTATTAGTGATGTAGGCTACTTCAGACCGACAGAGGTAAATGATCAGTGGAAAACTGGCGCACGTGCAAAGAGCAAATAGTAAATTAATTTTACACGCTTGCTTTTTATTTGCATGTTCTATCAACGCAACCCATTTTGTGTCCCACACAGCTTTTACTTACTCTGCTCGTGGGCGTCATCGAGAAATCTACAATTCCTGCGAGAGGTCTTCGACACACGCCCCTCTCCCATTGCGTAGCTACGTTTACACACATTTTCAGATTTCACCTCAGCGAAGCTGGTGGAACCCTATTGTGTCTGTTAGGATTATTAGGGGTTCAAGCAGCGAAGCTGGTGGAACCCTATTGTATCTGTTAGGATTATTATTAGGGGTCCGAGCAGCGAAGCTGGTGGAACCCTATTGTATTTGTGAGGAGTATTAGGGGTCCAAGCAGCGAACCCTATTGTATCTGTTAGTTAGGATTATTATCAGGGGTCCAAGCAGTGAAGCTGGTGGAACCCTATTGTATCTGTTAGGATTATTAGGGGTCCAAGCAGCGAAGCTGGTGGAACCCTATTGTATCTGTTAGGATTATTAGGGGTCCAAGCAGCAAAGCTGGTGGAACCCTATTGTATCTGTTAGGATTATTATTATTATTATTAGGGGTCCAAGCAGCGAAGCTGGTGGAACCCTATTGTATATGTTAGGATTTTTAGGGGTCCAAGCAGCAAAGCTGGTGGAACCCTACTGTATCTGTTAGGATTATTAGGGGTCCAAGCAGCGAAGCTGGTGGAACCCTATTGTATCTGTTAGGATTATTAGGGGTCCAAGCAGCGAAGCTGGTGGAACCCTATTGTATCTGTTAGGATTATTAGGGGTCCAAGCAGCGAAGCTGGTGGAACCCTATTGTATTTGTTAGGATTATTAGGGGTCCAAGCAGCGAAGCTGGTGGAACCCTATTGTATCTGTTAGGATTATTAGGGGTCCAAGCAGCGAAGCTGGTGGAACCCTATTGTATTTGTTAGGATTATTAGGGATCCAAGCAGCGAAGCTGGTGGAACCCTATTGTATTTGTTAGGATTATTAGGGGTCCAAGCAGCGAAGCTGGTGGAACCCTATTGTATCTGTTAGGATTATTATTATTAGGGGTCCAAGCAGCGAAGCTGGTGGAACCCTATTGTATTTGTTAGGATTATTAGGGGTCCAAGCAGCGAAGCTGGTGGAACCCTATTGTAGTTGTTAGGATTATTATTATTAGGGGTCCAAGCAGCGAAGCTGGTGGAACCCTATTGTCTTTGTTAGGATTATTATTAGGGATTCAAGCAGCGAAGCTGGTGGAACCCTATTGTATCTGTTAGTTAGGATTATTATCAGGGGTCCAAGCAGTGAAGATGGTGGAACCCTATTGTATCTGTTAGGATTATTAGGGGTCCAAGCAGCGAAGCTGGTGGAACCCTATTGTATCTGTTAGGATTATTAGGGGTCCAAGCAGCGAAGCTGGTGGAACCCTATTGTATCTGTTAGGATTATTATTATTATTAGTAGGGGTCCAAGCAGCGAAGCTGGTGGAACCCTATTGTATAAATTAGGATTATTAGGGGTCCAAGCAGCGAAGCTGGTGGAACCCTACTGTATCTGTTAGGATTATTAGGGGTCCAAGCAGCAAAGCTGGTGGAACCCTATTGTATCTGTTAGGATTATTAGGGGTCCAAGCAGCGAAGCTGGTGGAACCCTATTGTATCTGTTAGGATTATTAGGGGTCCAAGCAGCGAAGCTGGTGGAACCCTATTGTATATGTTAGGATTATTAGGGGTCCAAGCAGCGAAGCTGGTGGAACCCTACTGTATCTGTTCGGATTATTAAGGGTCCAAGCAGCGAAGCTGGTGGAACCCTATTGTATCTGTTAGGATTATTAGGGGTCCAAGCAGCGAAACTGGTGGAACCCTATTGTATCTGTTAGGATTATTAGGGGTCCAAGCAGCGAAGCTGGTGGAACCCTATTGTATCTGTTAGAATTATTATTATTATTATTATTATTTTTCTCCGCTAAAAGTGTTGAAGAGGCTCAGCAACCATATGTCCTAGAGCAACCAAATTTGGCAGGTGGGTTCCTATGGCCCCCCACTACTCAGGCACTAAAAATCACCTATGTCGGCCAGATGGTGGCGCTATAACAAAGGGTCATGCGTAAAAGGCCATAACTCCCACACCATAAGTTAGATCAACACAAAACATCATGGACCTATGCAGCTCAAAGTACTCTACAACTTTACCCTTGGAAGTACCTATGTCCGCCATATTATTTGCCCGCCATTTGGACTTTTTTATTAGTTGCTGCGCGGTAGCGCTGTAGCTCCAAATCTAAAGTGTTACGACATCTAGTAAACTTCTTTACGGCAAGCGGCTAGAAGACATCCATGGCGACGCAAGTAATCCGACAGCATAGGGTCTTGTTTTTATCAGTAAAGGCTGGGTCAGAACCCAGCCTTTATGTTTATATTTCAGATAATTTCTTACCATTTGTAAGTTGTGTATATAATGTTGCCATGAGGCATGCAGTTTTTCTGAACAAGATGAATGGCATGAAGTTTGAGCAGTTTACTAATTCTTTTCAGTTAATTAAGACTAAGTTAGATTAAGAGTAATCTTGGTTTGGGCAGTGTGCACTAATGAAGTAATATTTATATTTGTATTGCCGTATGGTTTATTGATACGAAGTTAATTGTGTTAAGTTCTAAGCGCTAGTAATAGATGCTAGCTAAGATGGTATTAAGTCCGCATGGTGTTGTTATTAGCCATGCTATTACTAAAATGGTAGCTACCCACTTTAGGTAGTCAATATCACGGTGATTTTGCGTATGCTGTATAGCATTTTGTTGAAACAGTATATCAGCTGTGTACTTGTGTATGTTGTGAAATTCATGTAACAGTGCAGTGATATTTGTTTTGAATTATTCTTTATTTTAGAACCACACACACAAACCGATTGATTATAGTAAAGAAAGTAAATCAAGACCCTTTGTTGCATCTTCTATATCCAGACAGATACACCAGAATGAACACTGCGAAGTAATACGCAGTCCTTACACGGGTTCCTACCCAACACTTGAAAATGATGCAACAGTTCGTTTATTGAGTAAAAACAGTTGATTTGCAGTGAAATATGTGAATTTGTTGTGATTTACAGCAATGCATAATTTAGACATTTTGGGTAGATTTGGAGACGCTGGGTACACTGCTTAGTTTTGGCTTCATAGATCTTTAGTAGTTCTGCATATCCACACTTAGATTTTATGAACTTGTGGTCAAGAAGTTTTTGATCCAGGACATGTATACTTTAACCTGCTGTATATATGCAATCTCTCAGTATTTCATTGCAAACTAAAAAATAGCAAATTCATTTTAGATATTTTGATATTTTGCAAATTTCATTTGTGGCACTTTATTTCTTTCAAAATTATGAATATACACAAATCTAAGTGCATCTCTTAGCACAAAATTGGCCATAAGTCATCAATATTTCATACGATCATCATGATATTCAGTAGATATGTTGGGTGAAGGTATATGATCATGAGGACAAAACCATTTTAAAATCACTCCATAGGGGGTGCAATAGTGTCAATGCTTGGACCCCTCCCAACGTCGCTTGCGGCTTTAATTATTACTTATTATTGTTTCTTTTATTGCTGTTATTGTTATTACCTTCAGGGGTACCTGGCCTCGCCCAGGCCCCCGTGACTCCCTGCCCGACCTTCGGGGGACCCGGCTTCACCCAATCAATCACTTCAATCAATTTTATTTGTATAGCGCTTTTAACAAAGGAGCTTTGTCACAAAGCAGCTTTACAGAGAACCGGCCCCCAAAGAGTAAGCCTAGGGCAACAGTGGCAAGGAAAAACTCCCTGACTGATAGCAGGAAGAAACCTTGAGCAGAACTGGACTCAGAGGGGGAACCCATCTGTCACGGACAGGCACCAGTTTGTTATGGCGTGATATATGTTACACGTCGTTCAAATGCAAAAAAGTATGAGAATGTTGCATTTTGAATGACGTGCGAATCACAATGACCAGGAAATTCCAATTTGTGCGTTTAGATGACAGTAGCATTGGCAGATATCTGATTCCTATCAGATTTATTTTTACATATGAATGTGGCCCAAAAAGGACCTGAAAAAATATCCGAATCCATAATGCTTTTTCCTGTTAACACTTTCATAGTACTTATCTGATCTGTGTCACATGTGAGTAAAAAATCCACTGTGGAAGGCATAACAGTACGCCTACCAAATAAGTAAAGGCTGGCCCACCGAAAGTGGTCTGGCCGTAACCTGACTTGTGTGTGCCCCCCCCCCCCAGCTCCACAACACCATCACCAAAATCCAGGTGCACATGCTGGGCTTCAACTACTCCTTCGTACACCTTTGCCTTCTGGATGACCACAAGAGCTGCATTGTAGATGACATCCTGCGCGTGCTAGAGGAGCTGCGGGCCGCACGTGCCTCCAACCGCTCCGCGCCTCCAGTGCGCTACCCTATCGCCAGGCTGCAGGATGGGCGACAGACCTACATCGGGCACCAGCTGGGCGGGGTGCTGGCGGCGGGCCGGGAGGGCGTGCGCTATGCGCGGGCTCTGCAGCTCAGCTACTACCTGCAGGCGCTCAGCCCGCTCAATGACATGATGGCGGCTCGCTGGGAGGTGCAGTTCTGCCTGGCGCTAGAGCGCTACCGCAAGGCGCACCCCGAGATTGGTGTGTACCCCTTCACCTCCTCCTCACCGCAGCATGACTTCCAGAGAACCAGCAAGGTGTCAGAGCACTCCCTTTTGGTCTGCCTGTTGTTGTGCATCTCGCTGGCAGTGCTGTGCTGCACCATGCGGGACTGCGTGCGGACTAAGCCCTGGCTCGGCCTCCTGGCACTGCTCAGCATCAGCCTGGCCACACTCACCTCGGCCGGCATCATCAACCTATCGGGCGGCAAGTACAACTCCACCTTCCTGGGGATCCCCTTCATCATGTTGGGTGAGGCTCCTGTCCCTCTTTCAGTTCATTCAGTAAACATATGAATTCATTCATTTATTCTTTCACACACTCTAAGCCATGGCTGCCAAACCCTGTTCTTGGAGATCTACCATCCTGTAGGTTTTAATTTCAAGCCTTATTTGGAACATCTGATTCTACTAATTAGAAGCTCAACAAGATCTTTTCATTAAACCTTTATTTAGAACTCAGAGACACATTGAAGGATCAATGCTGTCTTTTTCATGAGCGTGAGTTTACAGACTAAACACAACAAACATATACTGTTTACAGAACACAAAATGAAAACAATTAAAAATATTACATTGTTCAAAATATAATAAAGGTTATGCAACACTGATTAAAACATTCACAATTAAACGTAACTATGTTTTGTTTTCAGATTCCGGAAAAGACTTACAGGTACTTAAGCATTGAGTTTTAGCGACTGTTTATTAGTAGTAGTTTATTCCAAGTGTATGGAGCACAGTATCTAAGGGCAGTTTTCCCTAATTCTGTATTAATATCGCTAGCTGTTGAATGAGGTGTGCTTTGCTAGGATTGGAGTGAAAATCTTCAGGACAGTAAATCTTTAGAAACAGGGTTGGACAGCCCTGCTCTAACCCCTAGAGATTACCGTCATGATGAGTTTCCCATCTCCTGTTCATTCATTCATTCATTCATTCATTCATTCTGTATTTAAGGGTGCATTCCAGCAGATCACCTTCTTAATGTTGGGGGAATCTCCAAAAGTATATTTCTATTAATTTACTTTAAATTAATTTATGTAATCTTTCATTAATATATCAGTTAATATATTAAATATGTTAATGGTATTATATAATGTGGATATTTCACACTGTGATGTAAGCGTTAGTAGTGTTAATAGTTTTTGTGAAGCATGCAACAGTGATGACGTGAGAGTTGGAGCATTGCCAAATCGTGGTGAACGGTTAAAAATTGTTCTCATGTCATCCCATCCCCATACAAGAAAACATACGAGAGTACAGAGTATAGAAATACATATGTAGCCCTCCCACCACAATGCTCATTTACATAATATACATAGGTAATACTGAAACCTATGAAACTTCCACTAATACACTAAAATGCATGGGAGGAGCTGTGATGGGATGCACCAGTTTACTCTATGTCTAGGGATCTCACCTGGGAGACTGGGAGGCCTCAGGTAGCTTTAAAGATGTTAGTATGTAGCTATACTGCTTGCGAACAATGACTCCCATGCATAAACACTTTGACTCACGAGCCCCCACTTTGAGCACTCACACTCAAAGAACCAGTTATTTTATTAACCTAAAATGGTGCTCTACTTGTGCGTAACATTTGACTCCATGTATAAGGAGTAAAACCACAATACCAAAATACACCAAATTATAATGGGCTTAATCAATTTCAAGAGAAAAATATGCAATAACACTATACACAGTCCAGAATATATCGAACTACAATAGTGGCATTTATTTAAAAAAAACACCAAAGTGCCATCAACTTGACGCCATTCAATCTTAGGCAGCCCATACACACTGCATGGCCCATTTTAACTGTCACAGTATTAAATGAAAGAAATGAACACGAAACCAAAATAACAAATTGAAGAAAATGACCCGGGGTTTTAGGCTGTCCGTGCACAGTTTGTCTTTATACGTTGGCGCGCATGTTGGAGCTCATATGAATCCACACAAGAATAATGTTGAGGTTTACTCACACACACAGGAAAACAAGTCACTGGCGATCCAAATGCAGGTCCGACACAACCACACTCGTCCAGCCGCGTGCTGTCCTCTTCGTGTGGTTAGCTAACCCGAAACAGTAGAGAAAAAACTTCGTCGAGAAAAAAATAAGAAAAACTGGAATTTACACCAAAACGTCCGCACCTTCCAATCCTGTACCGCGACTTAATTCAATGACGATGGCGAAAACCGATCAATCAATCAATTCCAAAACGTGCATCCAACTCAATTTCACTAAACAGTTTAACGATCTCTCCTGCACCGTGCACCATCTGCCTCTCCCTTGAGTTCCAGTCTTCCCCTGCAACCCCTAACTAGTTCCCACTTGACCTCTTGTCGAACCCTCCCTCACGCAGCGTGATTGGACAACATATCTTTTAACCAGCACAGCAATAGGCGCCAGAGAGTTCACTAAAAGTTTAACTAGACCTTCACTCTCCGTGAACTTTCTAAAGTAGTTCTCGTTTTATCAGCTTCTATCACGTGAACCAATTATCTAAATCACACAGTTGCATAGGATAAACTGCAGCTAGCCCCACACGAATGGCACAGAAAAAAAACACTGGCCTCTCTGAACAACATTACCCCACCCAGATCCAAGAATTAATGAATTAATTAAATTACATTGCAAATATCAGATCAAATTGGCAAACATCTTCCAAGGGCACTACACAAGAGTTAACTATCACACATTTAGGTACTGTACAGCATTGTGTGACAATATTTTTGCATTATTTTAAAATCTGATATCAATGTTTCATCTTAAACCTTCATAAGGGGCTCATTTATATGCTTTACAGTGGACAAAAAAGCATTATATTCCTTTTTGGAGAGATTTTGGGTATGTTCCTGGACCCCTAGCTATTTTAGACCACTGTACTGACGTAAAGCTTGTAATTCCCACTTGAAAATGATGCAACAGTGAGTTTCTTGAGTAAAAACAGTTGATTTGTAGTGAAATATGTGAATATGTTGTGATTTACAGCAATGCATAATTTAGACATTTTGGGTAGATTTGGAGACGCTGGGTACACTGCTTAGTTTTGGCTTCATAGATCTTTAGTAGTTCTGCATATCCACACTTAGATTTTATGAACTTGTGGTCAAGAAGTTTTTGATCCAGGACATGTATACTTTAACCTGCTGTATATATGCAATCTCTCAGTATTTCATTGCAAACTAAAAAATAGCAAATTCATTTTAGATTTTTTGCCTAAACAATTGCATTTGTGGCACTTTAGTTCTTCCAAAATTATGAATATAAAGTAATCTAAGGTAGTATTGTAAATGGTACAAATGTGTCCTGCTTCATTAAAGCCATTTTTCATGTCTCTGTGGTGTTCACATCTGGAGTTATAAAGCTTTAAATAGGGTACCCCCTAAATGGGCAAGGATTGGCAAGATTTGGCATGTGCGCTAAGGGGTTAAGAGACTATTTTTTATATGCATTCATCGTCTATGCCTTTATTCAAGATTCCATTTACCATACTGGCAAGTCTTCTGCATTCCATTCACAGTTATTCAGTCATACTCTCAATTATACAGTAATTAATTCATGTAGTCAAGTCCTTCATTCATTCATTCATTCATTTCATGAATGTGTTATGTTCCTCTTACACTGTATTAATTTATTCTCTAGTTAATTGATTCACACACTGGCTCATTCTTTTGTTAGCTCTATAATCCATGTCTTTTCACTTACTATGCACACACACACACACACACGCATACACACGCTCGGTAATCACTGCATTGTGTAGGAAGGATGACAGGCTGACATTCCCACCAGAGAGAAAGAGAGGAGGGAGAGAGAGGGGTAGTGAGTTGGAGAAAGCAGACAGGCAGAGAAAGTTGATCTGAGATAGCAGGAGGCAGGGAGAGAGACAGGGGGAGAGAAAGAGAGGGAGGGATGGTTTTAGATCGCAGGGGAAGTGAAAAAGAAGGAGAAGTGGGGGTGAGAGAAAAAGAGGATGAGACAAAGAAGAAAGGGTGTGAGGTTGGGAGAATGAGAGAGAACATGCTGCTGTCAGACTGGTTCTGCACACAGCTCCTCTGTACAGTTCAGTATCAGAAGGCAGGTGATGTAATTGCCAAGGAGATCATCTTCCTGTGAATCCCTCCAGGGACACACAATAGCAAGCATACAAATTTCCAGCAGGCCTGCTGTTTGCCTACACAGTAGGGGTGTGCAGAGAGATCATTATCTGTATCTGTATCTGTATCTGTTCAACCAACAAAATTATCTGTATCTGTATCTGTATTCGGATATAAGACCGGAAGTGGGCGTGGTTTATCTCGGAAGTCACGTTAAATCAGGCAAATGTTGTATTTTCTAACCTAGTATTCATTGGCAATGCAATGGCATATAATTAATTATGAAATATATTTCCAAATCCTCATACTGTACTTTTAATCTGTCTCTCTCTCTTTTTTTATTTTTAACTAAACTAAGTTTTATGAACTGTCTGAACCCCAGCACCCCCCCCCCCCCTCTTTAACTGGGGTACATTGAACAATCAGAAACAGAAAAAAATGTCTTATAAATCAAAAGATTCTATTTTGCATTGGAAATAGAAACTATTTACAGTAAAGATATATATAAACATATCTTAATCTATATCTTAAAGATATATAGATGTCATATCCATATCTTAAAGATATATAGAAACATAATCTTAAATTTCAATGATGCTGCGTTCGCGTTTCTTGATGTGTTAACGTTACTGCAGTTCGCTAGGGAAACGTGAATTACTACTTTACAACAGTAATTACATAACAGTGATAGCCTACATGAACTTTTTTTTTGCCTGTTTTATTTTTATTTATTTATTTATTTATTTATTTATTTATTTATTTATTTATTTATTTATTTATTTATTCCCCTACTGAACTAAGTTTGGATAGGCTGCAAACCATATAATGTGATCATATTTCCCTTGGTGGCAACTGTTACCATGAATGGATTTCGAGTTCATTTGATAGGCAAGACCTATGCCTGAGCATGTTACATCTTAAACGGATGAATATTGACTGAATAGGAAATTAACACATACAGCTAAAAACTGCAGGTTCTAAGCTTGATTTTGATGTATAGGTTGCGGGGGTTTGAAAGAAATCCAGCTGTCACACCAGGCTTGTGCCTCGCTAGCTCCCGCACCTCCTCCTCGATGCGAGAGTTTCCCCGAGTGATAGCCGGGAATGATAAGCTTTCAGCCCGCTGCCTGCTGTGTGCTGACTCGGTGGGGGTGACTACAGAATATAGCGATTACTTTTCAATAATCTAATGTGTAGTAAATGACACGACTAGTTAGAGAAATCAAAGTCCTGTTGCAAACGGGATGGGCATTTTTATCTAGTGGCCATCCACAATGATATGAATCAATTTGAAGAAACATAATGAGTGACGCATAGAACTTATTTATTAAACGTTTTGTAACGCAGTGGCTCAAAGTTTGTTGGTGTGTGTAACTGGTGCTGCCGCCCCCCCTCCCCCTCCCGTCCCTCTCTCTCTGCCCATGTGATGTTACATAGAGGCTATGAGAACTCGACATGGAGCTGACTTTTCCCCCCCCGAATCTGAATAATAACGAGCAACTTCGGGTAGAAGAAATATCTGTTTCCATCGCATTATTCGTGCTTTCCCGAATACGGTATTCGGATTCGGATACATCCCTACTACACAGTGTCTCTAATCTCCACATACGAACACCCTTTATTTTCAACTAATTCCATTACTAAGACATTAGTCTACAAATGGGTCTGCATGATGGCACTCATAAAAGAAGGCTAGGCTTAATGGTACAAGCTGATGTCACATTTACCTAGAGCTACCACTCTCATCGTTGCCGTGGCGACCTGGGACTCCGGAGCATGAGTGTCGTGATGCCACTGAATGGCGCTGTACAACACAGCTTTTTTAAATTAATTTTTTTATACATTTTTTAAATTTATCCCACCATCACCCCCCTCTTCGGAGGACAACTTTAAAAAAAAAATTTTATTTATTTTTTTAAACAGAGTACATAGTTTACACATCATTATCTTTTACATTTGCACATTATCATTTATAATGAGTCCTCCTAAACAGAGCCCCCCACCCCAGGTCCCTGCCCACTTACCCAGTGATGTCCCTTCCCCTCACCCTATGTGTCGTACAAATATTCACCCCTATACCAACCCTCCACCCCCGTCTTTGCAGCACAACTTTATTATTATGATTTTCTATGGTTATTTAATTACTTTTTACTTGTAAATACTTTAGGCATATACATACCTACATACATACACACACTTACAGATACATATATACACACATATACTTCTTTTTTCTTTCTTTCCTTCTTTCCTTACCCCTCCTTTCCTATTCCCAGCCTTCTGCCACACTCAGTGCACCCCATCTCTCCTTATATACAAACAATCTACTATTTTGTTGTGCAATGTAGCACTCAATTGTGCTGTGATGTTTTACTAACAGTTTAAATCTCTCAATTCTTAAGGCCTCCCCAGATTTTGACCCAAAAATAAATATTTTCCCCAAAAGAATTATCATGTTGACTATTGTTTGGGTATGATTTCTTAGATCTCCCAACAGCACTGTGGGCAAGTCTAGTTGAAACTGACCATTATAGCCAGAAAACCAGCCCTGAACCCCCATCCAAAAAAGGCCCACAAAGGGACAATACCAAAATAAATGGCCCACTGACTCAGTCTCTTCTTGGCAGAATCTGCACAAGGGTGACTGTTCAATACCCCAAATATTGAGCATCTTTTTTGTAGCCAAAAACGTATACAATAATTTAAATAGAAAAAATCTTATGGAGGAGTCAATCGTTGTTTTATAAATCAGATTAAACACCTGTTGCCATGGAATTTGGAGATCTAACATATATTCCCAACTATCCAGAATCTTGTACGGGGTGGCTATCAAGGTTTTAGATCTTAAATAAAACTTATTAATTTCTCTATTTATACTTCTTTTTTTAACCAATTATAGTTTTTGATATGTGGCTGGCAGACTAATTCCTGGCCGTTTCCTTTTCTAATTTCTCTTTTCCATTGTTGTGGTAGGGCCGCAATAAGTTGATTGAATTTTTGTAATGGGCAGACATTTCCGTAAATGTTGATAAATTGTTTGTAAGTCATAATTTTACCTTCCTTATTCACAATATCATTTATGAAGATAATGCCGTTATCAAACACGTTTTTCCAAAAAATAAACTTTCTATCTATCACACTAGGTGGAGTGCGATACGCTGATGATCTGATCTCAATTTGTCTTCAATCAACACCTTTCTTACTTTTGGTACCATAGAAAAAGAAATAAGAAAATAGTCAATGCGACTCGCTTGATTTTGTCTCCTCCAAGTATATCTAGTTCGATCCGGATTTTTAAGTCTCCATATCCAGATCCATATATCCATAATATTTGAGATCTCTTTAAATGCATGTGGATGATAATTAGTAGAATGATTTCCTTTATGATCAGTTACAGTGTTTAGAACGGTATTGTAGTCCCCTACCATGATAAAGTGATCATTTGTAGTTTGTAAGCCCAGTATATTATTATAAATAGTCTCAAAGAAGTGTGGATCATCATTATTTGGACCATATAAGTTGATAAGACAGATCTGTTTACAACACAGCTTGGGAGTCCGGCATATGCAAGCTCTGCTCCATGAATTCATGCAACATTTAACATTCTCAGAATGTTAAGGACGCCTTTGCTGAAATGTGTGCGTTTACTAGAGGAGGTTCCCTTGTCGGTGATGCATTTTTTACATGATGCTGTCTAATAATAATTCAGCATTGTTACTCTCTAATGTCCTCTCAGCTCAGTGTGAGAGAAGCAGCAGCTTGTAGGGATGAGTCTTAACACAGTTTTTTTCAATTGCTAACAAGCATCGGTCAATACTGAAGTCACTTTTTCAAAACTCTTCATACAGTCTGCATTACCAACATGCATCTTGGCCAGTTAATCTCACTTCCAAAACTCACTCAAACTACCACTTCATACTTCATAAACACTTCATACATGTCTCAAAATAAGCTCATTCGACCATAACACTGGCAACAATTCTCACTCAGAAAGCATACATTGTCACTCATAACACACTGACCTAAAAAACACTAACAACAGGGAGCATTACATAAATGATGAACTTATATCTTTGAAGTTTAAATGATTTTTCACATAAATCAGTATTTCATTATAGAATAAGAATAACACCTTTTCACTTTATTGACTGTACTAAAGTATATGTAACAAGAATTAATCTGAAATGCAGCAATTTGCTTCAATATCCTTTATTTTTTCTATATCTTTGCATATAGTAATTTACTTGTGAAAAATAAAAAGTTGAAAAAAAAAAAAAACAATTTCCTGAAATTCCAGGGCTGCAATAATAATCACAAAAACACAACAACATGTATAGTATAATCACTCATACTGTACAGTACTGTGAGGGTTCTAGTTCTCCCTCTCTCCTGCTTTTGGCCACAAGTTCTCATCAACATCACATCTTATGTCTTCTCTGGCAATGCATCTTGGAAATTATCTTCTGGAATGTCTGATCCAACCCTGGCAGTCTTCAGGAGAAATGTCTCCACACCCCGCATTCATGGCATCCAGTAAGGACATCTGGTCATGTGGACGGTGGTCATACACCTTCCACCTCCACGCAGAGAAAAGTTCCTCTATGGGGTTTAGGAAGGGGGAGTATGGAGGCTGGAATAGTACTAACATCCTGGGATGTGCAGCAAACCAGTCGGTGACTGCAGCAGAGTGGTAGAATGCCACATTATCCCACACAACAACGAAGGTAGGGGAGTTTCCTGCCCTTCTCTCCTCCACTGGCAGAAGTCCATTATGCAGGTCATACAGAAAAGAAATGAGCCTCTCTGTATTGTAGGGGCCAATGAGTGGTTTGTGTAACAGCAAACCATCATTGGAAAGTGCCACACACATTGTGATGTTAGCTTTTATTGTAAATATTCTGCTAAGATTTTCAGTATATTTCAATATGGTTACTGCAGAAATGCACGAAATTTGCCATCATTCCTTTTTTGAATGTGTTTTTAACAGTTTTGAAAACAGTGTGTTAGCATTTGAAAAATGTGCTGCAAATATATAGTGTTTTGCAGGTGGTGGAGTATGAATGAGAAAAGAGTTCATGGATTTAGGAAAATGTGGTCATTGAATGCATTTTGTGTGAAAGTAATGAAAAATGATTCACAGCTTGGTCCACATAGACTTCTGTTCCGCTGACTGTGTGAAGAGTTTTGACAATGTGACTTCAGTTTTGACCAATGCATGTTAGCAATTGAAAAAAAACTGTAATATGCACCTCTGTTCTCTGGGCTCAGAGCAACTGTAGAAGTGTCATGAACATCAAACTGCATGAAAACAAGTTTCTGTACTGCGACCATCCCAGCCACGTGCAGAGAAAATGTACCTGAAGCAGTTCATTTTACAGCATTCCTTTGATGCCCTTTCATTGTTACTTCTCTTATTAACAGGCTGAAGGGTGGAGAACCTATATTGGGCCTTGCAGCTGCAGCACAGGGTACAGTGCTTTGTTCAGCTGTTCTTCAGCCAATGTGCAGTCATACAAACAACATAATATACCATAAGGTAGAGGTCCCCAACCCTGGTCTTGGAGTGCTGTGGGTCTGCCAGTTTTTTAATTTGACCTTGAAACCAGAAACCAATTCAGAATCAGGAAACCAGCTCTGTGATCAACTGCTTTAATTGGTCAATTAAGTGCTGAGTGACAGTCACTGAGGCTCTCAAGGGCAACAGCTGCACATCCTTAATGTAATCCACTTTGAATAAGTGCAGCTACCCAATAAATAAATTAATATGTTGGCTTCCCTGGACAAGGTTTTGTGTTAAACACTTTCACAGTACTTTTAACAGAACAAAGTAACAAAAAGGGATATGTTAGAGGATGTATCACCTTTTTGTGTGTAATGGTGGTTTCTCATTTCTCATACTGCCCTCCACTGTTATGCAGTGCTGGTTTCTCATTGGTCATCCTACCCTCCACTGTAAAGCAGTCCTGGTTTCTCACTGCTCATCCTGTCTTCCTCTGTAATGCAGTGCTGGTTTCTTATTGATCATCCTGCATTCCTCTATAAAGCCATGCTGGTTTCTCATTGGTCATCCTGACCTCCACTGTAATGCAGTGCTGGTTTCTCAACGGTCATCCTACCTTCCTCTATAAAGCAGTGCTGGTTCCTCATTGGTCATCCTGTCCTCCTCTGTAAAGCAGTGCTGGTTTCTTCATTGGTCATCCTGCCCTCCACTGTAGTGCAGTACTGGTTTCTCATTGGTCAACCTGCCCTCCACTGGAAAGCAGTTCTGGGTTGTCATTGCCCAAACCGCCCTTCATTGTAAACTGTTGCTGGACAGAAGGTTGTCTGTTGTAAAACCTTTTGGAGTGTTTGATTCTGTGTGAGGCTTGAAGATATGTTGCCCCTTTTTGTTTGAGGCTCTCTCAAGCTGACTGGATGAGCCTTATGATATGCAATGGTCAGAATAATTCTGCAGCTAATGTTTGGACCCTGCAAGGCTTCTACAGTACTACAAAATAATATACAAAATGCCTATTTCAAGAAAACCAGGGCAGGGTTCCCAGTCGTCCTGAAAAACCTTGAAAACCTGGAAATTTATCGACTAGTTTTCCAGTCATAGAAAACACCTGGAAAATGAGAAAATGTACAAAATGTCCTGGAAATATTTGTGAGAAAATGTCCTGGAAAACTGTAGGCTAGGCTATAAGTCAAGCTATTAAACAGTATATTTAGAGCTGAGATCGCGTATTTTTATGTATTTTTTCTGTATTTTTCTCCGCTTTTCTCATTTTTATTAGCTGCTGAGATTACACGGCAGCACAAAGTTTTGAATGGTTATGGTACTTGCACATTAACCCCTCCCCCTCAGTCCACCACCAGCTTTGGGCTACCATTGTCCATGTTTCATGTCTGTAAGTCTAAGTCATCAAAATTGTCCTTGAAAATCCTGGCAAATGATTTCCTAAAATGAGTGGGAACCCTGCAGGGGTTGAAAATCCAAATTCTTAAAGTTTTACTTATGCTTTTGTTCTGTCTCTGACAGAGTCAGGTTTTAATTTGAAATGGTATATGACAAAAGTTTCTTTCATCACTGTTTTGTCAGCAAGACAAAAAGAGAAGACTAATACATCTATCTGTTTTTAGACCAGCGAGCAATATTTGGAAAACCCATTTTGATTGAATTTTTAATGCAGAGTGATCCTCAAGAGGTGATTTTAATCTATTTTGCTGTCAAAAATTGGAATATTTATAGTGAGACTCAGTGGAGGAAAGCTGTACTGGGTCCAGCCACTAGAGAGAAGAAATTGAGGCAACAGTGTTTTAGCACGCCTATGCTCTGTTGAGATCTCATGTCATCAGAGAAATCTCGAATCTTTGTATTCCCACTCATATGGAGTAATAGCAAGCCCAGTCTCTAGTTATGGAACTATATGCTATCCCCACCTGTAAGTTTGTTACTATCTGCATCTATGTTTGAGGCTATCCCCATGACCCCACCTATCTTTGTGTTTGAGGGTTAGCCTCATGACAGGAGATATCCAGTGTTGCCTTATAGTGAAAAAATATATAAGACCGGATCCCCAACCTCAATCCCTTCAAAGATAATTACAATTTTAATTAGGACATATAGAATATAACAGTCTGAAATAAAATATGTGAGTAGGAAGAGTAAAATCTCTCTGACTCTAGTGGACAAAATTAGCCTTTATCTGGTTAGAGTGGTGCTCATTTTTCATTTGTTGTCTTTTTTGTTGGCTTCCAATCCCACACTGTGTTCAGTGGGTTTGTGACTCACAAATGATATTAATGTTTGTGCTTATTGCTGGCGGGTTTATCATTTAGGGTGGGGGAGGGGGCTCCGCTATGTCTGCTTGATTGTGGGTAACTTGGCAACCCCAAGGTGAGAACCATCTGCTTTCCTCAAATACATCCTCACACCATCTGTGTGTGTGTGTGTGTGTGTGTGTGCCTGTGAGAAAATGAGACAGGGAGAGAGAGGGAGAGATGTTGAGACACCTCTCCTTGAGCATGAGAGAATGCACAGAGCACAGTGTCATAAGGTTGATAAAACTTAGTTGAGTTATTAAATTAAAATTAATTTATTGTATTATTTCAAATTTAATTATTAGGGGCTCACCCTCAGATACCCTGTTAATGGCACAGCACTCTGAATACTGAACCCAGAATAACTGGAGATCACCCTTTATCAACCTCAACACTTAAAATTATTTAGAGGGAATTGACCCTCGGCACTTATGAATTCAAATGTCTTTATTTGACTTTGTTGGTGGATCATTCCATCAGCATGAGAGAGGAAACACAAACACACATATACAAAAATATAAGCTTTAATGACAAATAATAGTTTTTTTTTTAATTGAACAGATTTATTTCGAACATGTAACAAATAATAAGTAAGAAAACAAACACATACAAAAAAAAGAATGACCGATAAAATGAACAGTATACATGTAAAGCAAATTCTCCATAAATAAATATTACATGTCCGAAAAGGAGTAGGAAGAAGTATACACTTATATGGTCCTACCCCTTTTCTTAAATGGTGAACTTCATGTTCATCATATATACACATAAATAATTACCTTTAAGTCCATCATATACAACTTAAATATTTACCTTAGTTTTTATCAAATATAACTTAAATAATTACCTTAATGTTTATCAGATTTACACATACATAATCATCGTGCAGGTGCCCATCCAGCATGTCCCAACAATCACATAGAAAAAAAACAACAACAACAAAAACATCATTAAACATCATTAACTAATGAGAGTCTCAGTCCTGAGAGAAACAAGGCCCCTTCCTCATTCCACATCCCTGTACCTCTCAAAACTATTTTTTTTGTACACCTTCTTGAACTGGTTTATATTTATACTTTGCTTGAGTTCAACATCTAGACCATTCCACAAATTCACCCCACAAATTTAAATGCACGTGCTCTTCAGAGTAGTACAAACACAATGTTTATTTAGATTAAACTTTTCTCTTAAGTTATAACCCCCCTCTCTGTCTGAGAACATTTTTTGTATGTTGCCAGGAAGTAAATTATTTCTTGCTTTGTACATTATTTGTGCCGTCTTAAATTCTATTAGATCCATGAACTTCAAAGCATGTGATTTTAAAAACAGTATGTTAGTGTGCTCACAAAATCCTACATTGTTTATTATCCTCATGGCTCTTTTTTTGTAGTATGCACAATGAGTGTATGGTACTTTTGTACGTGTTACCCCACACCTCCACACAGTAATTCAGATATGGTAATATAAGTGAACAATACAGAGTGTATAACGCTTTATGATCCAATATGTGCCTAGTTTTCCCCAGAACTGCAATGCTCCTTGCCAACTTTGCTCATACATATTTTATGTGAGGTTTCCAGCAGAGTTTCTGGTCTAATATCACACCCAGAAATTTATTTTCATAAACTCTTTCAATATTAATATTGTCTATCATCACTTGTATGTGAGTGTTTATTTTACAATTTCCAAACAGCATAAGCTTGGTTTTGTTCAAATTTAATGATAATTTGTTTATGTCAAACCACCGTTTTAATTTACTTATTTCAGTCGTAACCACCTCCAAAAGCTGCAGCAAATTCTCCCCAGAACAAAAAATATTGGTGTCGTCCGCAAATAAAACAAATTTCAATATCTTTGATATCCTACAAATGTCATTTATGTACAAAAGGAACAGTTTTGGGCCTAATACAGACCCATGTGGGACTTCATAAGTAATATCCATACATGTTGATTTATACTCACCTATCTGTACAAATTGCTGCCTGTTTCCCATATAGTTTTTCAACCAATTCAGCACAACCCCTCAAATACCATACCTTTCCATTTTGTTGAGTAATATGTCATGATCAATGGTATCAAATGCTTTTTTTAGATCTATAAATACTCCCACTGCATACTTCTTTTTATCTATACAATTAGTTATTTCTTCTATTAACTCAGTTAGTGCCAAAGATGTTGATCTGTTTGTTCTAAATCCACACCGACTGTCAGTCAACAATTCATGCTTCTCAATGACGTTGTCTAACCTCTCAATGAAGAGTTTTTCCAACACCTTGAGAACTGTGAAAGTAAAGACAGGCCTGTAAGTAGTAAAGTGATGTTTATCCTCAGCTTTATATAATGGGATAACTTTAGCAATTTTCATTTTACTTGGAAATGTACCCGTTTGGAAGGACAAGTTACAAATGTAGGTTAGTGGTTTTACAATACCATCAATGACGTTCTTGACTATTGTCATATCAATTTCATTCCAGTCAGTAGACGTTTTATTCTTACACTTACTAACAATATCTATGATTTACTTCTCTTCCACTGCTCTAAGACAAATTGAGCTCGGATTTCTATCCCGATAATCATCAACAACCTCCCCCTCTGTTGTCTCTGGGTCATTGATTGCTTCTGCCAATTTTGGTCCAACACTTACAAAAATGAAATACAAAAGAATTACCATTAACAACATAATTCATATTATTTATGGTCTTATCATTATCAATAAAGTACTGCGGGTAACATGAGTTTCTTGATCCATTTCTAATAATTCTGTTTAAGACATTCCATATGCCCTTAATGCTGTTTTTGTTATCCTCTAATGTTTTATTGTAATAATCCTTCTTCCTCATAATAGTAGTTAAGTCATTTTTATATTTTTTATGTTTATTTTCTGCATCTATGGTTCTATACTTTATGAATTCTCTATATAGGGTATTTCTTTTTACAGGCATTTTGTAGCCCCTTTGTGATCCACGGACTATCTGTATAGTTTTGTTTTCTGCTGTATTTTTTTATTGGACAATTTTTGTCATACAGCAATTCGAATAATTTTAAAAATGTTTCATATGCTTTGTCAATATCATCTTCATATATTATTCTCCAGTTTTGTGATAGTAATTCACTTGTAAATGCATTCATGGCTTCTTCTGTTCTCACTCCTTTGTATTTAACGTTATTGGCATCCTTATCCTTCTCATAATTACAGTCATAGACTACAAAAACTGGTAAATGATCACTGATGTAATTAATTAGTAGCTCGCTCACTGTATTGTCCTCCATAACATTTGTAACTATATTATCTATTAGAGTGGCACAGTATGATGTTATTCTACTTGGTTTAGTGATCATTGGATATAAACTCATACTATACATAGCATCAATAAACTCGTCAGTCATTTTGTGCTTATTACGATTGAACAAATCTATATTGAAATCCCCACAAATAAACATTCTGATTTGTTTTGGCAAACATTCCCTCCATACTATCCTTAAATATTTCAATGTTAGATCCCGGTGCTCTATATACACAGCTAACAATTACATTTTTCTTTTTTTCCATGCAGATTTCTATGGTGATACATTCCAGCACATCATCAATAGTGGTTGTCATACTGTCCACTACCTTATAATTGAAGCTGTTATCCATATACAGAGCCACACCCCCTCCTATTTTGTTCTTCCTGTTCATATAAGTCAATTCGTATCCATTCAACTGTAAATCCACACCCTTCTCAGATCAGAGCCAAGTCTCAGATATAGCTATAACATTGAATGGTTTCTTAAATTGGCATAAATATTCTTTGATGTTTTGAAAATTTGCATATAGACTTCTGCTGTTAAAGTGAATAATTTTGACATTCCTTGATCTGACTTGACCTTCATGTTGAATTGATCATCTGTGTAGTAACTGCAATTGTTGTTTAGACTGTTGAAGAAATTATTCTCAGGGTCAATATTTTGTTTTAATTCATACATATTATGTTCAGTGCATTTTAAAGTTTTGAGATACCAACCATCACAGTTTTCATATAGGTCTTCCAGCCCTCCGCAGCTGAAGAGATTCACTTGATCTCTTCATCATCAGCATTGTTAAATGGAAAGATTATATTGCCATCTTTGCAAAGCTCATTTTCTGCTGTTTTACAATTTAAACAATCCATTCCATTACAAGACTCCGTCATAATCCCAGACCACAGTCAGCATCATCCTCACGTTCCATGCTCTTAGCGAGCTGTCCTTATTACCAGAGGTGGGTAACCCGGCTTCAAAGAGTAAAAAGACTGACCATGTATTTGCTCCACCACCATGCACTAAACCAGCTGATTCTAATTAGCATAACTCTTCAGCATGATAGGAGAACTAATTATTGTAATCAGCTGGTTTAGTGCATGGTGGTGGAGCAAATACATGGTCAGTCTTTTTACTCTTTGAAGCCGGGTTACCCACCTCTGCTTATTACCAAAGTTAAAGTAACCACTCATTTTAAATGAGTAACGTTAACGTTCGGCTAGTTCATTACCTTGTTGCGCTGCTCTCCCAGGAGTTTGCCTCACTGGTACTTGTCCAGTTCTGCAATCTCCCTGATGACCTGCACTTTTGCCTCCTCAGGTGACCCATTCAGTTTTATGAAAACCTTGCAGTTTTCTGTCCACATTGATTGAATCTTGTTCTGTTTTCTTAGGAAGCGTACCCGTCTAGCAATGTCAGCCTTCTTCTTTGTCAGGTGTTCGTTCACATATACGTTGGATCCCTTCAGCTTACTCCCCTGTCTAAGCAGTGCGCTTTTTTGTTTTCTATTCACAAAGCGAATTATTATGGCAGGGTTTTCGCTTTTGTCTTTTCTCGGTAGAATATGACATCCCTCGATATCCTTGCTGTCCATGGGCATGCCCTTGCTGTCAAAGAAAGCGATCACCTGTTGCTCAAGGGAGTGTAGTTCACACTCGGGTGGTTCCCCACTAGCAACCGCAGTAGACCTCGCAAATGACCGGTGCCGGGTCTCCAGCCCGCTGATAATTAGGTTGTTCATCCGGGAGTACTGTTGCAGGTCTGCTACTCGATATTCCAAGAGGGTAATCCTCTTATCCTTCTCGCTGTTTTGTCTTTTCAGTTCCTTGACCTCTCCCATCAAATCCATTATCATTTTCTGTTGTTTAGAGATAGTTGCAATCTCTTCCGACATAAAGTTGAGCGATTTCTTTATGTCCTCGACTTCCTCGTCCATAATTGCACAACTTTTCTTAGGCGCCATTTTGTCAATCCTGCAGTAACAATAATTTCTATTTATTTTAACAACAATAAATTCTATTTATTTTAACAACAACGCAGAGTATTCTTTCAACTCCGGCTTGCCGCCATAGTATTTCGAAACGGAACAGCTGATTGTTTTTGGAAGTTAAGCAGTTTGGTTGTAATATGGGATAGGATACTGGCACTGTATAGCACAATACAATTCTGTACATATAATGTAGAATGTAGTGACGAGTCAGATGTTACAGTATTAGTATTATGGTTCATAAGTGAAACGCTCTCTCAACAAGATTGCTGGGTATCGCTACACAGAATCTCATTATGAACTAATACCATTTTACACACGTAGCCTATAATTAGTATGAAACAGACAACAATCAGTTACACTGGACTCATAACACAAAGTTATTTAACCATACAATTAGGTTTACAGTCTAGCCGCTATCTTGCTATTGCTGGCATCCGTACGGATGTACGCATAAATAGCTAACGGTTGGTTAAACTTCAAATTATGGCGTTACTTACAAGTCGGAGTGTGGAGAGGAGAGGAAGAGAGTAAAGAGGGAGGAGAAAGTGATCCCTGAGACCCAGCTGAGGCAGCATGCACTAAGTTTCAAAGCTGGAAAATGCAACTTGGGAGAGGCCAGCTTGATCTGCAACACCAGACTCTCAACACGAGCCCGTCAGTACTTCAAGGCATAGACACACGGTTCCAAAGCGGTGTCCAATGGCACGACGATCCAGGGTTATTCGGTGAGGACACCGAAGCTAGGATAGCTTCCTAAAAATCAACGTGAGCCACGGCTCAGATACGGTGGAAAAAGGAAAAATTTGAAAAAGGAAAAAAGAAGAGTGTCGGCCTCGGTCGTCATTGACTTAAAAACCTGGCCTGGTGATAGAGGTCTGGGATCGTATTCACAAAACATCTTAAGGCTAAAAGTAGCTCCCAACTTGCTGATTTAGGAGAAACTCCTTAAAAATAATGGGCATGTTGGTCCTAATTTTAGGACTCCAAAATTTTTGGTCTAAGAGTATTTCACAAAGCGTTTTAGCGCTAAAACCAGCTCCTAAATCTGTGAAAAGTTGGAGGTAGTCAAGATTTTTATTTATTTATTAGGGGTCCAAGCAGCGAAGCTGGTGGAACCCTATTGTATCTGTTAGGATTATTATTATTATTATTATTAGGGGTCCAAGCAGCGAAGCTGGTGGAACCCTATTGTATCTGTTCGGATTATTATTATTATTATTATTATTATTATTATTTTTCTCCGCTAAAAGTGTCTGAGGCTCAGCAACCATAAGTCCTAGAGCAACCAAATTTGGCAGGTGGGTTTCTATGGCCCCCCACTACTCAGGCACTAAAAATCACCTATGTCGGCCAGATGGCGGCGCTATAACAAAGGGTCATGTTTAAAAGGTCATAACTCCCACACCGTAAGTCAGATCAACACAAAACTTCATCGACTGGTGCACTACAACTTTGCCATTGGGACCACCTATGTCCGCCATATGGTTTGCCCATCATTTGGACTTTTTCATTAGGTGGGGTGCGGAAGAGCTGGAGCTCCAAATCTAAGTGCTACGACATCTAGTAAACTTCTTTACGGCAAGCGACATCCATGGCGACGCAAGTAATCCGACACCGTAGGTCTAGTTTTTAGCAGTGAGGGGACGGACTGACCGTCGGGGAAGGAATGGAAGACAGTGCCACCCAGAGTGCATGCTAGGCTACCAAGAGTTTCTTAGTAAAAGCTTTTTGAGAGGATGTATAATTACTTTTCTTGAGCCTGCATCCATTTGAAGACAGTATCGTGAGTTCGTTTAGTCTATGAATCTGTCATTATGCTGAGAAATAGCTAAACCATTTTATTTATAGGTTCTGAGTTACTGTGCAAACGCGCGAAAACACGCTGGTATAATGAAACAATGACGGTAGCCTAATACATATATCGTCCGCTTCGTTCCCGTGCTAGCATAACATAACGACCTACAGCTGCAGTGTCTCGCTGGAATTACTAATATTGAATATAAACAAAAGACGCAATTCATGCTGTAGTCTGCCAATGTCTAAATAAATAATACGGTCCATTTGAAGACAATATCGGGTGAGTTCGTTTAGTCTTTAAATCCGTCATTATGCTGAGAGAAATCGTATTCTCAATTTAATCTCTAAATTGACTGTAAGCTTAAGGTTGTAACTTGGTAGTTGTTTCGTGGTGACTTAGTCTTAACTCGTCTTAACTATTGCTTGTATTTTTGCATAGACTGCGTTTTTGCTGTTCTTGTTTGTGTTAGTGTTAATCAGTTTAACCTACAGGGTCCAAGTTGAACTATGCGGTTGTTCCCTGCACTTGGAACGGTACTTCTCGCTAGGGTTTTCGACACACTTGTTCCTGATTATGATTATACACTTTGTTGTACGTCGTACTCTGGATAAGAGCGTCTGCCAAATGCCTGTAATGTAATGTAATATTCCGTAGCAACAAGATAAACCCGACATTAGCCCTAAAATATGCCAATACAGCAGTGAAATAACGATAGCTGGCATTCAGTGCTCACTGAATAACGAAATAAACGAGACAAAGTTTAAAAAAAAATTATACCATGTCATTCCACAGTCAATATCTGGGACTAAACATTGAATAAATATACAATCGTACCATTGGTTTTACGCGTAGAGATGTCTCTTTTGCGACTGAGTGGTCATATATTGTCTTGGATAATCCGTTTGTGAAATGTCGGCTACCTTCAAAAATAGCTGTGCGTAATACCACACCTGTTGCTTACGGCGTTGTCGCCCTTTTTAGTACAATTTGGCTTGATTGACAATTCATTTATTCAGTAGGTGAGAGTATAAGCTTTCTAACGATGTATAACATGTCTGATTTTGCTTTTGGAATAGCGTTTTATAGGTCAGCGTAACCAAAATTTTTCTTATCTGCCAATGTCTAAATAAATAAAACGGTAGGCTACTTTGCGCGCAGCACGCAGATCGCGAGTTGATATTACGTCTTTTTTTCCCGTTTTTTCTCAATGTCGTATTTATTATTTGAAATGTGTATTTATGTGTTATTATTCTATCTGTCTCTGTGGCGCTCTGAAATGTGCATTCTCTGCTAAGCTGAGCAATGGATTGGAATATGTCTGACGTAGTGTTGCACGATATACCAAAACTTCAGCACTTTATCGATACTTAAAAAAAAAAAAAAAAAGAAACGGTTCGGTATTCGAATATTTCGACATTCGGTAGTTTTGAGTCAAATGTAAAAGCCAGGGAAAATTGTCTCCCGCATTACTGATTGACAGGATGAAAAGTGTAATTTGTCAGAATCGTCGCTAGATGGCAGTATCAACTAAGGTTGCCAAGTGAGGTGACTTGCGCTTGTGCACTCAGCTCCTTGATACAGCGCAAGCTTTGACTCAGTTCACTTCAGTAGCAAAAGGTGTTCCAATTTATAGATAGATGCTGTATTGTTATTAAAATATGCTGTTTTTAAATCTATTTAAAGGTGAAAGACCTGTTTTAATGATTATTTAGTTTACAACTGTTTAATTTTTGAAATATATTTAACATATTTTTCTATTGTTCAGTGTTGTAACACTATAGGCCTATGCATATTAATATGTTGACTTAAAGGTTGTTAATGAACCAGGTTGTTAATAAACCATGAATTCGAAAATGAGGTCAACCCTTGTGGACATTACGTTTCTGATCTATTAAAGTAATTTCAGTATCGTTAGGTACCGAGTATCGAATTAGCATCGTTTAAGTTTCAAGTATCATTTCAGTATTGAGTATCGTAATACTAAACCTGGTATCAGTATCAAAGTCAAAATTTTGGTATCTTGACAACACTAGTGTGACACCTTTTTTAGTTGTGGCGCAGAAACACTGCAGCTGTACATACATGCCGGACCATCTAAGTGTTACGACATGCCATCTAAGTGTTACGACATAGTAAAGGCCTTTACGGGAAGCGGCCAGGACATATCCATGGCGCCGTAACTAAGTCATCCGACAGCGTCTCTTAGCACAAAATTGGCCATAAGTCATCAATATTTTATACGATCATCATGATATTCAGTAGATATGTTGGGTGAAGGTATATGATCATGAGGACAAAACCATTTTAAAATCGCTCCATAGGGGGCGCGATGGTGCCAATGCTTGTACCCCTGCCAACGCCGCTTGCGGCTTTAATTAATTAATTAATTAATTTATTTATTTATTTATTTATTTTAACCTTTATTTACCCAGGGTAGGTTCACTGAGCATGGATGCTCTTTTGCAGGAACGCCCTGCTTCACACTCATATACATTCACACCTGGGAGCTTCCTAACACAGCCGGGTGTGTGGGACGGAGTGTGGCACAGTGGGTAAGGAACTGCGCTCGTAACCGAAAGGTCGTAGGTTCGAATCCCGGGTAAGGACACTGCCGTTGTACCCTTGAGCAAGGTACTTAACCTGCGTTGCTTCAGTATATATCCAGCTGTATAAATGGATACAATGTAAAGTGCTATGTAAAAAGTTGTGTAAGTCGCTCTGGATAAGAGCGTCTGCTAAATGCCTATAATGTAATGTAATGTAATGGGTGGCCCTATACACTCACTACGCAAGTTGCATAGCGCCCCGCAAACTACGCAAGGGCCCCACCTATCAGGGGGTATCAATGTTACAACAATGGTACAACTTAGATGAGAGGATGACGCGGAACTATCTTTCTGGTCACGAAAAGAGAAAAAAAAAACACCATGAGAATGAATTGCGGGAACAGCAATCAGGTAAACTTGTATTCTCTCCTCTCCAAGTTTGATGTCAGCAAATAACAGTAACGTTAAGTTGATGTGCTAGCTTGCAGTGCATCTCTCTCTAGTATATCTGTCTTGCTAACCTAGCTGGGCCGTGCATCTGGTCTGTCTGTGTCTTGCTTGCTTACCAGCCACTTCCAGTGTTCTGTGACTTTGTGCCTGACAAAAGTGAGAGTGAAATACGTAAAGGAATAAACCACGATGGGCTGTCCCGTATTATTTTACCGTTGTCAAGCAAAACTCTCGTTGGTAGTTTATTTGGACCGTTGTTAAGCAAAAACCTCTAGTTGTTAATTCTATGAAAACAATTCCATCGAGAAAAATAGTTCCTTCTCGTTTTATACCATATCATTTTTTGTCATTTTTTGCATTACATTATTTAAGAAAACTGCATGAAACCGGGTTTGAATGCCAGCTATCTTTAGGTTCACCGTCACTTGTCAGTGTTGTCACCTAGACTATATTAAAATTCTGGGTTTTAGGTCAGAATGGTCTCACGGCATGATTGTTATCCCGGCTAGCTAGCTAACTATTGAATTGTATTCAAAAGAGCGGTTAAGATAAACGCAATCGTTACAAAGATACGGATGAAAATGCGTCCCATAGCCATGACTTAAATACGGAATGCCTATATTCTACTGTCAAAGTAAGGGACGATTCCGTATTTTGCGATATGGTTGGCATTCCTAAATGAAGCCAGTAACTAGAACCGTGATTCAACGCTGCCATCAGTTGCGAAATTGGAGAGGATAACAAAAGGTGTCCCTTTATAATTAATTAATCATGGCCTGAAGTGAGCTATTGCTTTTATAAAACGGTCAACGGTATGACAATATGAAAGTAATAAACACACTCCAATTTAAATAGTTTTAAAACATTTTTTTTTCCTCAGACGCGGAGTGATACTGAATTGTGCAAAGGAATTAGACGTCATAGCCGTGGTGGTTAATATACCACGGCTATGAAACCAATCAGATTGCTTGATTTGAGCTACCCGTTTTATAATGCTTAATTATTACGTCTGATAAACGCCAACGGGCAACTGTGTTTATAAACTGCAGCTCAGAAAAGATAACCGCGTCGCACGTGAACATGCGTTCATATGCGCATGCACGAAATGAAACTCGCGCTTTCCAGCAGCAACCTCTGTGGAGTCCAGTCCAGACAATATATGAGCGTGATGGCACTCCTCATAGGTGCACATAATTTTAAAACAAGACAATGATTATCTAGTCTCTCAGTAAAGGTTTAGATCTGGACTAATGTAAGATGGAAAGCAATGGATTGACATTGACTAATCAAATATTCTTATTCTTAGAACGACAGATAGAGCAAACTGTTTTAAAGGAGGGAGGACTGTAGCGTCAGGTGTGACTGTGTGGCAATGTGAAATGGTTTACATGGCTCACGGGTCAGGTAGGAGGGCCCCTTAGCAGAATTTTGCTTAGGGCCCCAGCGAGGTCAGGACTGGCTCTGCTGCCCAGTACACCCACAATCCTCTATTGTTGGCCACTGAGCAGCTCCACTGGAGGGAGAGTACATTTTTTAGCCAATTAAATCAGGGTCACCCTGATTTAAGGTGGCAAGTTTTTGTGAGAGCCAGATCTGGGATTTTAGCCAGGACACTGGGGAACCCCCTCCTCTTTGCGAATAGTGTCATGGGATCTTGATTGACCACAGTGAGTCAGGACCTCGGTCTAACATCTCATCCGAAAGACGGCATCTCCTACAGCACAGTGTCCCCGTCCCTGCACTGGGGCATTGGGGTTTATTTGACCAGAGGGAATATTTCCCCCTGCTGGCCCACCAACACCAACACCACTTCCAGCAGCAACTCAGTATTCCCTGGTGGTCTCCCTTCCAAGTACTAACCAAGCCCCCACCTGCTTAGCTTCAGCCAGTCAGCCGGAGCAGAGTGTGTGGTGGTATGGCTGCTGGCATAACGAGGACTCCAAAATCACTAAGACCAAATCACAAACAATACGAAAATGGCTGCTGCCGGCAATCCGCCTCGTAATCGTGTCAACATTTAGAAGCATTTAATGATACTGAGCTTTTAAAAAGGTATCGCCTTAATCGTGAGGGTATTATGATAATAGTAGAGCTAGTCAGGGATGCAGTCACTTCACTAACAAACATAAACAACCCAATGACACCGGACATCAAGGTTCTGACAAGTCTACGCTACTTGGCCACAGGGAAAATGCAGCTATGCAGCGCAGACGAACTAGGTATATCTCAGTCATCTGTCAGTAGAATATTACATCAAACAATAAATGCCCTCTCCAGACCCCACATCATCCAACAATTCATACGGTTTCCTCGTGATGTCCGCCAACTATAAAGAAACAAAGCCCACTTCATGGCCATAGCTGGACTACCCGGTGTAGTTGGTGCTATAGATGGGACACATGACCAAATTATTGCACCATCACAAGATGAACACACATTTGTCAACAGAAAAAAAAATCATAGCATCAACATACAGGTGGTTTTTGATGCCAACTACAATATTCTTGACATTTGCACCAAGTGGCCAGGCTCAACACATGACTCCCGGATCCTACAGGAGAGTGGCCTGAGGCTGCTGTTTGAGAGGCATCATGTCCCAGCTGGATATCACTTGTTGGGGGACAGAGGCTATCCCTGCAGGATGTGGCTCCTCACGCCTTACATCCACCCACACCCGGGACCTCAGTTCAATTACAACAGGTAAGCTCACAAAATAACCATGTAGTATAAAAAGCCTTTTAAAAAATGTTGCATATAGAAAAAATTGCCTGTATTGAACCTTTCAATATGTATTCACAGTCTCACTCAAGTTGTTATATGTTTTAGAGCCCACAAGAAAACTCGCAGTGTTGTGGAAAGGGGCATTGGGCAGATGAAATGTCATTTTCATGCGCTACATGGGGAAATCTGGCTAACTCCATAGAAAGCAAGCAGGATCACCACTGTCTGTGCCATTCTGCACAACCTGTGCCAGCAACGCAATATCCCACCGCCAGAGGGGTATGAAGATGATGATGATGATGATGATAATGCTGTTGACGATGACGACAATGTTGCTGCCGCTGATGATGATGAAGGCGGAGTGGCTGTTCACGTACGACATGGACTGGCATGGGACAGGGACCACTTCACCAATACACACTTTGGGTAAACCATCACAACAACAATATCCTGCTGATAAGAGCAGAGAGTAATGTCAGTTTGAATTTTCAGTTTGAATAGTGCAGTTTGATTACATTGACCTTGGCTTACCAAGCCATAATAAGTATTTCAATTACAATTATTGTAGCTTTACCTTGCATCTGCACAAATCAGTCAAAACACAAGTTGTTGTAATGTATTTATTCAAGAGATTCTTCTGAGAATAGTACTCCTCCTGTAGGTGAAGGAGCCTCTCCTGTGCGTCGAGGAGCCTATGATTTTTCTTTAATAAACTAATTTTGAGCTCCAATTTCTGTTCCAACAGAGATGCTGATGGAGCAGGACCACCATCAGCTGCTGCAGGACTGACAGGAGCAGGGACTGGAGAGAGGGTGGCAGGAGTCAGGGGGGCAAGAAGAAGGGGGGCAGGAGGGAGGGGGACAGGAGCATCGCCATGATTGGCAACAGAACTGTTGGCCCTAAAAGAGAGAGTTTTGGTATCCTATTTTGTCTAGCATATGTATCTTTGTGAGGCATTTACAAAATTATTATTATTATCATTATTATTATTTTGAAAGTCATTGTAATTATGTAATTCTTTGACTTGTGATTAAACATGAGAATCATTAATGATTGTGTTTGTGTCCCAGCTGTGAATAATTATATGAAGCAAACCTTCAATTAGAAAAACTTACCCATCAAGTTCATTCAGCAATTGCATTGCAGGGTCAATGCTCCCCTCCAGCCCCGTTATGCTGGTGTCTGAGTGCCCAAGGACACTGTACGCCACTGAGGCAATAGGCGATAGAGCCTGCTGAGCGTCCTCCTAATAAATGCAATTCATATTTTGAGTTAAAGATTACATGTTAATATAATCTGCAATGACATGTATAGCGAGGTTCATTTATGCATAAATACATTTATGTTCATTTTTGTATAGGCTAAATACATTGAATGATAGAGAATAAAACATTGTGGTGTAGTGTAGTTGAAAATAATTGGCCTACTGTTACCTGTGGCAGTTGTTTGTCTCTTGAATTCTACAATCTCTGCCCTTACCTGAGACTGCAAAGAATACCAGCACTTTTCACAGTCATCGGTGGTTATGGACAGAAGTGGGAAAGCCGCATTTATTTGCAAACATATATTTTCTCACTTCTTTTTTGGTTTTTGAAGTTGTCCCAACTCCAGATTTTCCTTTAATAATCTTCCTTTCATGCACAAGTTGGGCAAGAAGGAAAAGCTGTTCTTGCGTCCAGTTTCGTTTTCGTTTGCAGTGCAATGTAGCGTCACAAGTCTTCTTATTATCAGCCATGGTTATTCTAGATAATTAAAAGGCTGCTTATATGCATATCCGCTATGCACCAAAGGTTTGGAACAAACTCCCATTACAAATAAGACAAGCAACCTCTGTTGATAGTTTTAAGAAACAGCTCAAAACCCATTTTTATGATCTTGCTTTCAATTAATTTCACCTTTTTATTTTAACACCATTGTTATTATTTTATATTTCTTTTCTATTTCTTATACTTGTTTCCTATTTCTTATACTTGTTTTATGCTTTTTATATCTTAGGATTGTTTTTATCATCAATTTATTTTATTACTATTATTTTATTTTATTAATTTCATTTTTATTAGTATTATTTTTTCTTGATTATTTTTTTATTTTATTTGTAATTTACTTCATTTCTGCTATTATCATTATCAATTTATTTTATTACTATTTTTATCTTATCTTAATACCTGTGGTACTGATTTCTGTTGTTTCTCTTGTAAAGCACTTTCAGCTGAATTTTTTTTATATGAAAGGTGCTATATAAATAAAGTTTATTATTATTATTATTATTATTGCCCTATCAGCCAATCACTGTGGGTATAGTAAGTAAGCTTATTCATGAAACATGACATCATCCATAGCAATGAGGTCAACCCCGCCCTTTCTCTTAGCTTAAGATTTCTCCCTAGTCCGTAGTAAAAGTTGGTCTCAGCAGCTTTGTGAATAGGTTTTAAGAGGAAACTCTTAGCTGGAAACTTTTACTGCTATTTGGAAGACCTCTTAGTGGTAAGATAAAATGTTTTGTGAATACGGGCCCTGAACTGTCATTGGCTGTTTGGAGGGCACACCTTCATATCACGTATGCCTTTCCCATTGTGGGGCTTCAATAGCTTTGGTAAATATTTATTCAATTTTGATCTAGTTGGATAATTATTTAGCAATACAAGAAAGGTGGATATACTTAGTACCCCGACCTTCGTTGTGAGTATTAAAATATACCCATACTAAACATGATTACGTTTGGTTCAGGTTAAGAGAAGATGAATAATTATTTCTAAGTCATGCAGGCTAGGGAACTCAGAAACACAATACTCTAATATTCTAATAGCCTGCACTCACTTTGATTTTTTCAGACCTGTTGGATATTGAATTGTATTTGCTAATTATTGTATTAGACTTTCTTCCATTCGCTGGTGTGAATGGAGCGGCCTTGAAATACTGAGGGTACCCGCTATTCACCGGGGGTGCTCTATAGGGATACGCAGCAGTTATCTAGGCACTGAGTTGGCACAGTCCAAAGATATCACACCGTGGGGGGTTCACACCGCGAGTGTGGTTAACAGCGAATGAACATTCGTTACTATGCCTCCACAACATGCAAGGAAGTTGTTAATCCCTCCCCAGTGTCATCTATAGCTTTGATCTTAGAATTATGAGTATCTGGCATGAGGGGTTTGGCGATCCTGAAGGGAAGTGGAAGATAGTGTTGGAATGTTGAAAGTAACAGACACAGGCTCATTTGGGAGCTCATGCAGAAATAAAGCATTTGAGCTTTCCGGGAGAGGACTGCGGAGAAACAACTTACAACTGCCCTACAACAGTATTCCACAACTTTATAAATATCACTCAGATTTTATCTGCGGCAGAGACACCAGAACTGGGTAAGCCAATCAGCAGTGCTGGGACCATTTAGTCAACACACACGCACAAACACACACACACACATGCAAACAAGCACACATACACAAACAAATGTACACATGTAAACACACACACACACACACACATGCAAGCATGCACATATGCATACTCGCCCACACACATTAACGAACATGCAGACACATGCTCAGAATTGCTCTTTTTCCAGCTATGAGGAAGTTTAGCTGAGCAAGTTTTCTGCTCTAGGCTATTTATAAGGACAGGGCATGTTGTGAGCTGTGGCTACATTTTCGCTTCCATTTTAAAACATGATCAACTCCACTGTACCTAACCTAAAAAGGGGCATTACCCAGTTATTCCAGCATTAGACAGCTGGGTGGGGTTTGATTCTGAGACTTCAGGGGAAACTGGGCCTGTCCATCAAATCAATTTTAGATGATAAGTGGCTGGTATGGCTGGCCAGGATGTGTACTCAAAGGACAAATCATCATGCTCCTATTTTTCATGAGCTCTCTCTTCCTTCCAGCAGAAGCAGGCCTTAGCCATTATAATCGATAAGAAATGTGGACAAAAAAACTGGCAGTTTTCTGAGTGGCCCTGTGCATCTCCCCACTGTTTTTAAAGGGGGAAGGGGGGTTATGAAGAGAGAGGTGCCTTGGCAGTCCATGCCAATGGCATCACTACGAAGCACCACTTTCATTTATGCCTGGAGTGCATCGCTGACAGTATAGACTCCTGATCGCTAGCTCTCTCTCACCAATGTCTGCTCAATTGATATGAAACAAGGACCTGTGTTATATCAGGAATATTTTAAACAGGTTTTGTTAAACATGATGCAAAGCTGAGTGCAAGCTGACATGATATAACACAGATTTGAGCTCCATATCACTTTAATAAAAAAAAACTGATCCATCCACAGATATCTTCACAGTATGGAAAGGCCTTTTAAATGGAAAACTTTAATGGGATGTGTAATAGGGTGTTTCCCTCCACAAGCTGCATTTACTCGGTCACCATGCAGAGGGAGGTCCATTTTCGCATTCAGCTAGCATTCATGCAGAATCTTATTAATTCATTAATATTTTGTGTACCAATGTAATAATTCTGGCAACTTCAAAAATCTGAACATCGAGGAAAGGAGGCTGAATGAGATATTTTAAATTTTTCTATTGTGGCTGTGTGCTTGCAATTTCAATATTGTTGTTAAATCATTGTGTTACTTAGTGGCAGTTAATTTAGATTACATTACTGAGGAGGGGAAATATGACAACTGACTGAAAAGAAGGCTCTATCAACCTCTGGTGAGGGATGACTGAATTGCATGTGATAACTGCCTTAGATAAATTGTTGTCCCCAGTGGCAGCTGGTGATAAAAAAAGTTTTTTTGGGGGGGGGGGGGGGCACCCAGTTTTGGGGGGTACAAACAAACTGAAGCAGCACTTCATAGCTCAGCAAAAAAAAAAAACAAATCAAAAAACAACACAACACACTGTAATGTTGCCTAAACACAGGCCAGTAGCACTACTTGAGCATAAATTTTGCCCTCCTTTCCTTCTGGCCTGCAAATTTCAAAATGACTTTCTGGGTAAAGTCATTCATCTCAGTCACCAGTCTCTTTTTTGTTGACAGCATGGCCAATGCATTCAGCCTTTACTGGGTCATGGTGTTTCTGAGAAAAGTTTTCATTCTTTTCAAGGTTGAGAAGCACCTCTCTGCTTCCACCGTGGTCATGGGTGTGGTGATGAGGATCTTTAGAAGAGTGACAGTCTCTGAAAAGACTTCTTCAAGATTATTCTCCATAAACAACTGGAATGGGTCCACAGCACCACGACAGGCTTTGAACTCTTCCTTTCTGTAAATGAGACTAAGCTCTGTCTTCAGCTTGCTTCCATTGACCATTGGGTAGGCCTTCAAGGAGTTGCTCAGTGCATCTTCAGGAAATGCCATCTTGTACTGTTCAAGCCTCTTCCCCTGCAGCAAGGTGGCACTGACAAGGTGGTTTGTGAAGGAGAAGCGTTCCCTGGTGTGTCTCAGTATGGTATCAGACCTATAGAGAGAAGAATAAAAATTTTAAAAATAATATGTAGAGATGACAAAATGCCCATTTCACCTACATCACCTAAAATTACCAACAGGCTCTATTTCTAAATATGGAAATACTAAAGTAATTTTTACTGCCACTGTTACATTTTATGAAGTCAAAAAGAGTAGGAAAATATTAGCTAACTCCAAGCTAACTCATTTATAGAGCCTTCTGCTACCATCTGCTGGACAAAATGTGAATATGTGAATGCTGAAGATTATTGCTTAAGTCTTGTGAGATGTTTACCATTCTGCAGTGTATATCCTTGATCTTTTCACTATGAAACTGCCAACTGTAACAACCCTCCTGTTTCTTCACAAGTATTCAACATTTCTTTAAACCCTTTTTTTCACATGGTCTTTACTTAAAACATTCAATCACTTCTACTAATAAATCACAGGTTGGTTTCACCAAGACAATATTCATTTTTAACTGTTAGGCTTTTAGCTCTAATTTTATACTAGTTCAACTACTTGCAGTTACATTTCAGGCTTTTCGATTTAGTTCCTAATAAACATATTTCATCTACACAAAGTAGGTAAAAAGTTGACAAACATCCTTCCACAAAGATTACAATAAAAATACTGCTGAAGAATGCTTCTGTTTTTCTTTTTAATTAAAATTATGTTAGCTGCTGTTGCTTCCAATTGCGTTCAGGAAAGAAAGAGTCTTAATCGAATTCGATGGTGAAAGTCAGTTTAGCTCTTTAATTCTTGGTTACAGATCAGTGTGGTCTTACAAGCTTCTCCAGTCTAACACCCCCCTCATTGAAAACTGGCACAGCTCAAGTACAATCTCTAAACAATGGGGTCTAGCCAGGAGGAAAGGCTTCATGCATGTGATAATTCACTCCTTCCCTGGTTCCTTTTCCTGGCTAGATCAATGACTCTTCACATATAATTTCTATTCACCCAGGGTTGCTTTCCAATGGTTTCCACCGCAGGGTCCAGGGTCTAAATTAAGTTCCGGGGACATTATTTTACCCCCCAGAAAGTCCCTGCTCGGGGGTAGCACTTTCCAAAAGTACAGGAACTTTGGGGGTGGGGCTTGCAAGCGCTGAACATTTCTGATTGGTCAAGTACTCGCAGCATTTTATTTCATTAAACATTAGAACAACTGCATTATGCGTTTTTCTTTATTGTTATGTTCTTCATTAGAGTAAAGATTAGATGAGGACAGTTTGCCATTACAGTCTGGTTTCACTAAACTATATATTAGCTATGCTGTGGACATTGTGGACGTAGAATTACTTCATCATAATTATGGCTGGAGCAGTCGTCATGGAAAATGGCTGGAGCACTCACGGCAAAGTTGTTTAAAATCGTGGAAAACTGAAAGAGGCATAAATCATGGAGTGTTTAAAAAAAAAAATTATTAATTGAACCGATAGAGCTTATTCGCAGAAGTGGGAAATGACTGAAATAAGACGCGCAACTGTAGCAAGAGTAACAAATGCTTGAAGTCCATAAAAATATGTGGAAAGTTAGCGCTAGTAATAAATATGAACAATGCATTGATAGGCTGGTGCTCGCAAATGCATGTTTTTTTTTTGTCTTTAACATAACGTTGTTAGAAACAGCATCCTGAAATTGCATTACTAAAAAAAACAGTCACAGTGTGCCCATTTAAAACAGCCGTCGCTTTTTCATACATCAGCGGACTAATTTGCCTAATCTTCGCGGGTCTTTGGACTGCGGTGGAAACACAGACAACAAAGGGCTGAAGTAACCTTTTAGTTCTTTAAAAAGTAGTTCCTGGGACTAAAAGTTCCGGGTACTTTGGGAAATGTGGCCTAAGTCTTGGGGGAGAGCTTGCATTTGAAAGGGTACTCAACACCCAGATGAAAACAGGATGGGTGTGGGGACTTAAACAGATTATAACTCTGAAAATAACTCTGGTACATTACTAAAAAACACCAACATCTAACACTACACTCCAGTGTAACATGGACTGTGACTGATTTCTACAACTTGAGCTGCGTTTCCACCGCAGGGACCAGGGTCTAAATTAAGTTCCGGGGACATTATTTTACCCCCCAAAAAGTCCCTGCTCGGGGGGTAGTACTTTCCAAAAGTACAGGAACTTTGGGGATGGGGCTTGCAGTGCTGAACATTTCTGATTGGTTGAGTATCATTTTATTTCAACCGTCATTTTTAAAAATCTGCAGCCGTAAACCAATTTGTTTTTTGTTCATTGTGCTTCGACCATAGACCATATAAAAAAAGGCTTTGACACATCAACATGGAGTTACAGAAGAAATCATACGACAGATGGACCGATGACGAAGTCTAAATCCTTACACTGAGTTTTCAAATAAACATTAGTACAACTGCATTATGCGTTTTTCTTCATTGTTGCGTTCTTCATTAGAATAAAAGTTAGATGAGGACAGTTTGCCATTACAGGCTGGTTTCACTAATCTACAGTGAGCACCATAATTCATTGGACAGTGACACATTTTTTGTTATTTTGGTTCTGTACTCTAGCACTTTGAGTTTGAAAGGACACAATGACAATGAGGTTGACGTGCAGACTGTCAGCTTTAATTTGAGGGTATTTTCATACATATCGGATGAACCGTTTAGAAATTTTAGAACCTTTTGTACATGGTCCCCCCCATTTTCAGGCATCAAAAAATATTGGACAGTTTAACATAATTTAGAATAAAGTAATCATTTTTATTATGCAATGACTGCTTGAAGTCTGCAATGCATAGACATCACCAGACGCTGGGTATCTTCCCTGGTGATGCTCTGCCAGGCCTGTACTGCAGCCATCTTCATTTCATGCTTGTTTCGGTGACTTTTTGCCTTCAGTCTCCTCTTCAACATGTAAAATACATGTTCAGTTGGATTCAGATCCGGTGATTGACTCAGCCAGTCAAGGATTTTCCACTTTTTGGCTGTCAAAAACCCCTTTGTTGCTCTAGCAGTATGTTTCGGGTCATTGTCTCATTGTCCGTCCAATGAGTTTGGAGGCATTTGGTTTTACCTGAGCAGATGAAATATTTCTGTAGACTTCAGAATTCATTGTTCTACTTCTGTCTGCAGTCACGTCATTGATGAAGACAAGTGAGCCCGTTCCACTGGCAGCCATACAGGCCCAAGCCATAACACCCCCTCCACCATGTTTCACGGATGAGGTGGTATGCTTTGGATCATGGGCATTTCCTTTTTTTCTCCACACTTTCCATCTCCATCTTTCCATTTCCTCTTTCCATCACTCTGGTACATGTTAATCTTTGTCTCATCTGTCCACAAGACTTTGTTCCAGAACTCTTGGGGCTCTTTTAGGTGCTTTTTAGCTGTAATCTCGCCTTTTTGTTTTTCAGGCTTACCAGTGGTTTGTATCTTGTAGTGTTCCCTCTGTAATCCTGCTGATGTAATCTTCTATGTATGGCAGACTTTGACACATCTACACCTGCATCCAGGAGAGTGTTTTTGATCTGTTGGGCTGTTGTCAGGGGGGTTTTCTTCACCATAGAGAGTATTCTCCGGTCATCCACAACAGTGGTCTTCCTCGAGCAGGGCCGGTCGACCGGGGGGGGGGGCGGGGTGGGGGCGGGTCTGTTGGATGGAACCTTTAATTGGGTGGGCAAGACGCATGTTTGCCCATAGCCACCGCCGGCTGTGAGGCCAAGTCATATTCCCCCTATACAATTTGTAAAACAAGTTACAGAGGAGGCCTCCGCATTAGGGCATGTACACACACACTGCCCGGCTTTTTTTTTTTTTTTTTTTTAGGGAAGGTGGGTGATGCGCAGCCTTTTTAGAGCGGCTACTTTTTTCCCGCCGTGCGGTCACTTCACATAAGTTTATATGTAAAAAAACATGGAGGCAGCTCAGAAAAAGGCGGATAGTGTGTACACGCCCTTAGCCCTAGACGCCTGCTGCCAGATATGCAGTAGATACTACAAGCATTGTTTCTCCTGAATATTTTTTCCATTGAGTTCAACAGGAAAATTAATCAGGAGAAACAATGCTTGTAGTATCTACTGCATATCTGGCAGCAGCACGGTGGTATGAGGCTCATTTGATACCTTGGACCCTTGATGGCTTAACACCAGGAGCGCCGGACCATTTCCTGGCATTCAAATAACTTTTCGCGCGGCCAGGGTCAAATGGCACATTAGCCTTCAAACTGGAAATATTCGCATTGTTTGCAAGATGGCGCTTATTAGACACGAGCTGACAAAGGTTGCCAGCCCATTGTCCTAATGAAATATTTGCGAGATTTTAGACTGTCAGAGTATCAGAGTAAGTTATGTTTTAGTTACGGCTCGGCATTCTAGTCAACACATTGTTGCAATATAAATGTATTTAGAATAAACAGTATGTCTGTATGAAGAGAATGAGTCATGAAAAGCTAACAATAAACAGATTGTAGGGAGGTCAAACCTGTTTTTCAAAAAACAAATTTGACAGTTTATTCTTCATGCATAATATCATAAATGCTAATAATCAAATAGGCTAACAACATATAAATCGCCAATTTGCCAGAATATAACTGTAATACGATTTTTAAAATTAGCCGCTTCCCTCCACATGTGATCACTGATCACTGTCGTTGGAGGGAAACGCATCATCGTGCGAATTGTAGGGTCGGCTTTTCTGTTTTATAAAAATACATGTAAAAAATATTGTCGTTCAAACGAGTTTTTTTCCGGTGACCAGAAAACATGTAGGCTAGGCTACACTCATAGCAAGCAGGTCATAGCTGGCTGTGACTATTCGACTGGGGATTCGAAATCCAAAGTCTCTTATTCATCGTAGGCTAATTACAAAAAACACCCATTCGTAACACTGAATAATACCGCAATGTACATAAGACCATGGCAAATATATACATGCAAGAATCCTGTTGTTCAAACGAGTTTTTTCCGGTGACCAGAAAACATGTAGGCTATACAGGCAAGCAGGTCATAGCCTAGCTAGCTGTGACTATTCGACTGGGGATCCAGAAGAAGTCTCTGGAAATCCAAAGAAGTCTCTTATTCATCGTAATTACAAAAAACACTCATTCGTAACACTGAATAATACCGCACTGTACATAAGACCTTAGCAACCAAGTGGGATTTCAAAACTGATTATCGCTTCAGCGCACACGCAATATTTAAAATATTTTAAAAGAATATAAATAATGATACATTTATTCCTGGTTATTTGACGTGATTCTTGCTTGGGCTGACAATCCTATGATAGTGTAAGAAAATTGTTCATTACATGTGCCGATCATTAGTAACATTAGTGGTAGCGACCTGTTTCTCCCGATTGGTAACTGTAAATGTATTGCTGAAAGTGGAATAGTAATTATGTGGGCAATTAGTTTCATAAACTCCATAAACCCTATCAATGGTTGCGTGGACATGGTAAAGCACAGAGACGCCTATATTCCCACGCAACGCATCCCGATAGTTTATGCATGTGCTGTTGCATCTACGCAGACAGCGTGAGCAGTCTTCTAACACAGTTCCTAACTACCTAAATAAGTAAAACTTAAAAAACAAGTAAAAATGTGACACTTGTATCTTTGTTTTGGGCATGTATCTTTTTACTACTCAGTAGGCCTAAAAGGCCTACTCATGATAATAGCTTCAAAAAAACTACCAGCTATTCACGCACGATCGTTCACGCTCATCTATTGAATTGCCCCCTCACCCCTCCCCCAGCACCAGAATACTGAATTCTTTATCTGCCTTTAGCGAAACCAGAGCTGATAGTTTTTTCTCTATGGCCCCGAGTCAAACTCAGTAGGTGTGAATGTTCAGCTTCGCAGAGGGGTGTGATTTTCTTCCTCTTCACGACACCAGTGATGGCGATTGGAGACTTCACCTCAATAGACCTAACTTATATTTTCAAAACCTACATTTTCAACTGTGAAAACAATATTTAAAAATTTACATTCAATCTATGGATAAGCAAATGTATTTATTGATATCAAATCAATAAACAAGAAAATCAATATAAAACATTAGTAGGCTAAATGTTAATAGTAAACATAAAACATCAGTAATAACAAGCCCAAATCCGCAATAGCTGCGACCGCGCATGCATCCACAGGAGGACACTTTTGTGGACCAACTGACCAACAAACTAAAGAGCTGCTGGTCGCCTAGATGCCGCAGAGTTTGTAAGCTTAGCTGCCTTTGCCATCATGTGATTTGACATTGCAAGTTTGGTCGATAGCACATTGCTCAAGATGCCGTCTCATCTTTATACGTGCACGCATGAATATGTGCTTTCGTTTCTAAGTAAGTGAAAAATTACGGTCAGCATAACCATGCTGTGCCATGCTTCGCTAAAGCATCTGAAGTTTTCTGCGTTCTCGGGTGGGGGAGGGGTGAGCGTTGAATGTCCCATACAGATCAGTGGTCTTACCCTTACCCATAAGCCGCGTTTCCACCGCAGGAACTATACCCCGGAACTAGGAACCTTTTAGCCGCGTTTCCACCAAAATTACCCGGAACTTTCAGTCCCAGGAACTACTTTACCAGGAACTAAAAGGTTCCTTCAGCCAATGGTTGTCTGCGTTTCCACCGGGGTCTAAAGTACCGCGAAGATTAGGCAAATTAGCCCACTGACGTTGTCGTCGGTCCATCTGTCATATGATTTCTTCTGTAACCCCATACTACCACCGAATATTTTCTAATAACCGGGACAGCCCGGAGGGGTTTATTCCACTTATATACAACTGGTTACCAACAATGACTATATATGGTTACTTTTGTATTTATTGATTTTCATATATCCTCTCAAACACATTCATTAACAGCAGAAAACATGCACACGTTGTAAACAATTTGCTGTTTTATTACTTTCTCGTCGTCAATTCCATATAGGCTAATCGCAAAATGACAAGAATAGAACGAAAACTCGGACTTGCGTGAAAATGTAAATTAGTAGTGGTACAGCCACCGTTTGCTTTCCTTCGAAGTTACTGCTAGCCGAGCAGCGAAGTGTGCCCTCCAGATGCGAACCATGCACCATAAATTAGTCCATAGTCTTCCTGGTCTTTTCGTGGAATTGAAAAATGGCAGTAAAATTGAGTAAAATTACGGCAGTCTGAAAAAGCTAAAGGGAAGATTACTAGAATTAACCTGTTATTTTACCCGGATAAAAAGTGCGGAAGGTGATTTCCAGTTTGCTTGTACTGTATCACCAATGTTAATTATGCAGAACTACCGCATACCTCACATAACTGTATCAAACGTTTTGAGTCAATTACAACGGGCTAACAAAGAAAATCCGGAAGAAAATATTCAGCAACCGAATTAATCCGTTTGAATGTTTTGGTGGCCTACGTAATATGCTGTCCCAGAACGAATGCTTAGCATTTTATAAAACGAATACTAAAGCAAGAAAAGAACAGAAGAGCACACGTTATAATTCCAAGACGCTGACAGGCTATAACAAAAAGTAGGCTACTGCGCCGCATAACATACAAGTTTGATTTGAAGTTATTATGAAAATAAATTGGTTTGCCGCTGCATATTTTCAAACATGGCGGGTAATGGCGGAAAATAAATACAACACAAATGCTACGAGTACTCGACCAATCAGAAATGTTCAGTGCTGCAAGCTCCACCCAAAAGGTTCCTGTACTTTCGGAAAGTACTACCCCCCGAGCAGGAACATTTTGGGGGGTAAAACAAAGCCCCCAGAACTAAATTTAGACCCTAGTTCCTGCGGTGGAAACGCACTGAGTTCCTCAAAAGGTTCCTAGTTCCGGGGTATAGTTCCTGCGGTGGAAACGCGGCTTTTGAGGAACGGCAAACCAATTTATTTTCATAATAACTTCAAATCAAACTTGTATATTATGCGGCGCAGTAGCCTACTTTTGGTTATAGCCTGTCAACGTCTTGGAATTATAACGTGTGCTCTTCTGTTCTTTTCTTGCTTTAGTATTCGTGTTATAAAATGCTAAGCATTCGTTCTGGGACAGCATATTACGTAGGCTACCAAAACATTCAAACGGATTAATTCGGTTGCTGAATATTTTCTTCCGGATTTTCTTTGTTAGCCCGTTGTAATTGACTCAAAACGTTTGATACAGTTATGTGAGGTATGCGGTAGTTCTGCATAATTAACATTGGTGATACAGTACAAGCAAACTGGAAATCACCTTCCGCACTTTTTATCCGGGTAAAATAACAGGTTAATTCTAGTAATCTTCCCTTTAGCTTTTTCAGACTGCCGTAATTTTACTCAATTTTACTGCCATTTTTCAATTCCACGAAAAGACCAGGAAGACTATGGACTAATTTATGGTGCATGGTTCGCATCTGGAGGGCACACTTCGCTGCTCGGCTAGCAGTAACTTCGAAGGAAAAGCAAACGTGGCTGTAACATAAACATGTGCACGCTACCAGAGTTTTCGTTCAATGTTCATTTTCGTTCCTATGATCTGACATGCATAAGTATAGAATACGACAAAAGTATACAACTGCAAGTTTTTACAATGAATGTGTTTTGCGTGTTTGAAATTAATAGCTAAATGAAAATGACCATTATAGTCATTGTTGGTAAACCGAGTTCGCATAAAATATATGATGTTAGGAAGAAAAAATACAAACATAATGCATGTGTACGGGTAAGTGAAAAACCCGCGCGTATTAAATATAGCTACTAGTGGTGGGTACGGATTAGAAATATTAGGCAGTCCGGATGGTAGTTCATGGGGTTACAAGAATCATTGACAATGGCCGAATCATCGGTGCTAATTTGCCTAATCTCGGGACTTTAGACCCGGTGAAGAACCTTTAGCCTGAAGTTCTCACGAAGTCCGGGAATCTTCCGGAACAGGTAACCTTGGCTGAAGGAACTTTCTGGTCACGAGATTAGGGTCTAAAGTTGGGGCTTTTTGTAACCCCCCAGAATACTGCTCGGGTCCACTAGAATGTACTTTGCGCAGTAGGAACTTTTGAAAGTGATATCTTGCAGGAGAGTAAATTCTTTTGCCGGATGAGTTGTAGTCATTTGTTGCGCTTAAAATTTCAGCAACGATGTTGTAAAATTGTCAGCGCAAAATTTCCTTGTATACTTCAATTACCAAATCTCTCGCTCGGCGCAACTTGTCCTACATTTTGTTATTGCCTGTTACCATTTGTTTATGTTAAAAAAAAAAGATTTTTTCTTTTTCTTAATCGTTTTATAAATGCTAAGCACTTGCGAACATATTACTGTTAGAAAAATTATACGATTAGTCAGGTATGTAATATTTTCTTCGGTTTCTTATAGCCGTAATTAATACAACGTTTTAATAAGTGTATGTGAGTAGCAGTAGTCTGCAAACTACCTAGGTGATACATCGTCACCTGCGCTCAAATCACCATACGTTTTTCCCCCCCAAACGTTTAACTAACAACGAATTCTATTTCCTAGCTTTCAAAGAATGGCCCAATTTTTCCTTACAGAATATTTCAATTACACGAAATTTTCAGCATGATTGGATAAGTATGGTGCCATGCTTGCATTGGCATATGTAAAATTGCTGTTCTGGTGTGGAGTCGTTCGAGTGTAACAAACGAGAGTGTACTGATAATACACAGAAGCCAGTACAAGTTCGTTATAATTCTCTGTATATTGCATTAGAATTGGAGACGATGGCAGAAGTAAAACAGCAGATTGGGTTAAAACGTGTGCATGTCCTCTTATGCCCTATAACAATAAAAGCGAAGACAATTCTATACCATCAAACTTGATTCAAATATGTTTCGCATTAAATTAGTAATGTTTCTTATTTAGTAGATTTGAAATGTATAATTAATAGTAACCATAAGTAATGTTGGCCGTGTGAGTCATCAATTCCCTGGCTTTTCCCGGTTATTAGAAAATAATGTAGGCTACTTAGGTGGTAGTATGGGGTTACGGAAGAAATCATATGACAGACGGACCGACGACAACGTTGCTTTTTCATACGTCAGTGGGCTAATTTGCCTAATCTTCGCGGTACTTTAGACCCCGGTGGAAACGCAGACAACCATTGGCTGAAGGAACCTTTTAGTTCCTGGTAAAGTAGTTCCTGGGACTGAAAGTTCCGGGTAATTTTGGTGGAAACGCGGCTAACCATTGGCTGAAGGAACCTTTTAGTTCCTGGTAAAGTAGTTCCTGGGACTGAAAGTTCCGGGTAATTTTGGTGGAAACGCGGCTTTAGATTGACATGTGAATGTCCCACTTGAGAATGGTTCACTTGTGCCACGTGTGAATGTTTGAAAGTTGATATCTCTCCAGGGAGAGATAAAATGTTCTATTTGTCCGGCACATAATATTATTATGTTATGTTAGCCGACTCAAAAATAATGCAAGTATTTTGCTTAGCCGTAATTCGTTACGCTACAAAGTATGCCTTGTATTACTTTTAGTTACGCAGCAATCTCTCGCTCTTGCTTATACTTTTTTCTACATTTTTATTCTTTTTTTTCCTATTTAGTTTACTGTTTAAAAAAAAAAGATTTTTATTACTAGTTTACTCAACGGAATAACAGCATACACCACACGAACACATCACAAGACACTTCACATTTGAGAAATCATTTTTGATTGTAGGCTATGTAATAGTTACATTTATTGTTCTCTCAAGTAGCCTAAAGGTTAATACTACGTTTTTAAAAAAATGTGGAGTTATACATAATAGCAACTGCAAAGCCTAGCCTAACCGGACATCGTGTCACCACTCGCGTGCTTCCACAATGATTTTTCCCCCCCAAAACCTTTACTCCCTGAAACGAATGTCCCCTATTTCCTGGTCCCTCAAAAGCCAAATGTGTCACGTCACATTTTTACCTCACAGAAAATAGGATATGATACAGCTATAATTTTTTTAGCATATTTTGAAAAGTAGCCTACGTTCACCATCATCTGTAATTTGGCATATATATATATATATATATGTGTGTGTGTGTGTGTGTGTGTGTGTGTATACATCAACGAGCAAGGTATGCTTGATCAGAACTCACAGAAAGTCCACTGATAACAAGTGCACTAAATAAACGTAATCCGTCTGGGATAAATGCATAGGAAATTTGCCGAGGGAACCGATGGCAGAAGAAACGTCCGAGTTGGTGTACAAAAAGACGTCTTCACTGAAACACTCTATAAATAAACTAATTAACAGCCGAAACAAACCATGACTAAATATAAACTAACAAACTACGCTATGATTCAAATATATTTTTATCATGCTGTATTGTAGTGGTTTCTTTATTTTAGATTGTTTTTGCAATAGTGTTACAGTTTGTAGTCCTAAAACCCGGAAGTAAGTTGGCATTGGGTTCTCATCAGATTTCCAATGCATTTTTCCCGTGGGGATTTAGTTTTCTGCCGAAAGTAAGGTTTGTGGTGAACGTAAGCCTAAATGAGCTTCACGATTGTTTGTCAACCGTGGATGTCTAAGCTGTCATGTGCTTTTGAAAAGTAGGCTAAGTTTCTATATTGAAACTACAAGAGCGGTCACATTTTTGCAATAACCACTCTTGTTTTACTAGCTCGCATGCACGCTGAGCGTCGAACGCTAAGCGTGAGTGAGCGGCGAACCCATAGAACTCGTAAAACAAAACGTGAAACTGTTTTAGGCATAGATTAACCATAGGTCTTATTTTCGGAAGAAAACTAAATCCCTATTGGAAAAATGCATTGGCAATCTGCCGAGGGAACCCATGGCGGAAGAAACGTCCGGGTTGGCCTACAAAAAGACGTATTCACTGTAACATTCTATGAATAAACAAATTAACAGCCGAAACAAATAGCGCTTCGAATATATTTTTATCTTGTTATATTGTAGTCGTTTCTTTAGCTTAGATTTAGTTTTTGCGATATCATACGCAGCATTGTTGTTGTACGTGAACGTGTCGCATGCAGCCATTGTGCACGAGAATGATAATGCATAAAATTGAAAAAAAAAAAATTGTTTATGCATTTGAAGACAATTTTATTTTAACCCTTATTTAGAAATTTCCACTTGTATAATAACTGTAAAAATAAAATGTAGGGCTATGATTTCAGAACACAAGGGAAAGGCATAGGCATAAACAAATGATCACAAAACGAACGCAATAGCCTATAAAAATATTTTTTAAGATCACATATTTAAAACATTATATAATGTATTATTCAAAATAAACATAAACAAATATTTCTAATAACAAAATAAATAAAACATTCGTACAAATATAAATGCGTGTCCACCGCGATGAAAAGAATATCCTTGCGCCTCCTGGTGTGGTGAAGGAAAACTGACTCCTTAGTCTGAAGACGGCCGTAATTTAACAACACTGTTATAACACACACGGAAGTGAAATAAGGTGCTTTTAACATTTTCCAAACGGGACTTTGACATTCCTACTACGCTGGTACGTAAAGAACAAATATTTAGGAAAAGTCAGTGAATGCGGATGATGTAGCTTGCTAGTAACTAAATGAAAAAAATCCTAAACTCCGAAATATCTCAGTGACAGGTCAAATGACCTGTCACAGCGCTCCTAGTGTTAAAGCCATTTAGCCAACAAATGTGTTCCATACTGTATCAGCATAATTTACAGCTGAATCTAGTCCCACCCCCCAATTCCCATAGGCCCTGTTTACACTTGGTTTTAAAATGCATTTCGGTGATCCGAACACAAGTGGACAGCCGAGACACATCGCCGTTCACACCTGTGTCTATTATTCGTCTCCAAGGTGTCCAGCTGACCACTTGTGTTCAGATTTTGTTACTGCCTACGTCACTTCCACTAGAAGGTCAAAGATTTGTTTCGCATGGGCTGGCTAAGAAAACAAAAATGTTTCAAGAACTAATATACATGTATGGGCTATTCCTGCTGTTGAGTTTGGCAGGGCCAAGTCATTTGCGACTTGCAAAAGAGCGCAGGACAAGACAAAAAATTGCATTGATGACGTATTTTCCTGTTATGTCCTTGTCGGGGACGCATTAGTGTTTACACTACAAAAGATACGTGGTCAAATGCGTCCCAGACCACCTCGGCAAGTGGTTTGAGTGATCGGATCACAATGCGTCTTGGTGGTCGTTTACACTTGTAAACTTGTACACTTGTATTTAGCGCTGTCCACTTGTGATCCGATCGCCCAAGACGCATTTTAAAACCAAGCGTAAACAGGGTCATAGAGATCTATTCAAATGCAAAGAGTTTTTGTATCGCTTGTAGGACAACCTGACAATAAGCTATCTAGACTCTGATGTTGTTGATAGGTCACAGACATCAGGAAGTCATGGCATGCAGAGGATATGCAACCAAATACAAAACATTCTTATTTGACATTATGTTAATTTGTCTAAAACACTGAAATGGGGGACTACGTATAAAAAGTGCTGTAATTACTACATGGTGAAACCAAAATGTATAAGAATACCCTTTAATAAAAACTCTGAGTCTGCGCTTTGACCATGTGTGAATTGTTTGATTACAAACAGAGAAAACAAAATATTCAATCAGAAAAAAGCAGAAAAATGCAGGTGGTTTTAATGTTGTGGCTGATCGGTGTATATATGGTCTCTCTATCCTTCAACTGTTTGGGATTTGCCTAAATTTGTTTGATGGGTAATTTGAAATTCTGCCGCTTCCCTCACATTTAAAGATTCCTGTATTAGCACCAATGTTAGACGAAGCAGGGTTAGAGGATTAGGTATTGTGTGGGACAGGGCACTCAGCCAAGTTTATGGCTAAATCGCCAGTTCTGGCTTTTGTTGGTATTTTTGTCCAGAGTAAAATTACTGGTGGCGTTGTGGTAGTATTGTGTATATGCTTTGTTTTTGTTCTGCTGTTGAGCATTTGTAAGCGGACGGTCAGCTGAACTTGACGCCAATGTTTTTTTTTTTTTTTTTCCAAATACTAGATTGTCAGTGCTTGGCCTCATAGAGGGCGCACAGGTTGCGCTGTGGTACTTTCTTACCTTAAATAAGTTCATTTTCTGCATTGATACCGGTGTGGTATTTGTGCATACTAGACGCCAAGGCTTTGTTGAGCTAAAGATCAAAAAATAAACAAATTTCTGCTCCGCCCATCATTGAGTAGTTTTTGGCTCCTTCAAAAAGCTGAACTGTCATTACTCGCGGACTCTTGGGGAGTTCCTCAAGAACTAGCAAGTTCTAATCATAGTATTATCTTTTTGAAAGATTTATTACATCAGCTCTCTGTGAAGCGAAGCCTCTTAAATACAAATATGTCAGACCCTCAAGATGCAGGTGAGAGTACTCTAGCCCCGAATTCCACCGGATGCGGCTGCGTTGTGTTCCGGCTGCGACGTGGTTTTGTTCCATCCTCCGCACGGCTTCAAACCCCACCGGGAGTGTTTCAGAAGCAGAGCGTTTTGTCTGCCTGAATTTGTTGACTTCCTGATTTGGTCACTTGTCCTTGATTTCTGTGCTTCTACCATGGTTAAGTAGGCTACGTAGTTAAATGGTTTTTTTTTTTTGTCTGTTTTAATTGCGTTTATTGTTGTTATTTCCTACTTTGTTGTGCTGTAGCCTACAGACAAAGTTAATAGCCTAAAGTTAAGTCCAGTTATGACATGGATCAAAGATTTGTTGCTGTGTTTTAGTTGTTAAAAATACATTCATATACGATTGGGAGTCTGCCAGGGGGGAAAAGTGGGACTGACTACCCATTTCTTCTCCTACTTGAAGCGTCCCAGAAGTGGCTTCTGTCAGAAATAGACGAGGCGTGTATTCTTAGTGGAGTGGAGAGCTGCTTCTGGGACACTTCTGAGACGCTTCTGAAACACGCTGCGGCGCATCTGGTGGAACCACAAGCATCGTCTAGAGTGGCCGCGATCAGCTCCGGCGGCCACGTCGCAGCCGGAACGCGACACAGCCGCATCCGGGGGAATTCGGGGGTAAGACTGAAGTTGGCGGAGACTGAGCTTAAAAAATTAGAAATGACAAATGAGCTTGAATTGGCCAAAATAAGGCTTGCAGAGCAGAAACATCAAGACTTGGTAAAGTTCCACGAATCCCAACTACAGTTGGTCAGTGAGGGAAAGGCCGAAAGTTCCATTTTAATAGGGGGGGAAGAATCAATGTTTTATCCTGGCAGCCAGGGACCAGAAAGACAAAAAATCAGTGGTGAGCTGAGGTTAATGCCAAAATTTGATGAGAAGGACCCAGACATATTTTTTGTCCTTTTGAACTTGCCCAGTCTCGAGCCTGGTCTGAAGAGAATCGGGTGCTTTGGCTGCAGGCGGTGTTGAAAAAGCGCAGGAAGCTTATGCTTCACTTGCATGGGACCACACTTTAACATATGCCAAGGTAAAATCTGCTGTACTAAAAGAGTATAAATTAGTAACTGAAGCATATCGACAGCGTTTCCGAAATTGGAAAAAGGGAGATAAGCAGTCTAATGTCGATTTTGTTCGGGAGTTACACACACCATTTACAAGGTGGATGAGTACTTAGAATGTGGACACGTTTGAAAAAATTCAAATTTAATTGAGTTGAAGCAATTCAAGATCTCTGTTTCCGCATATTTTTTTTTTTACAAAATCCGTGGTAATAGCCAATCATAGGCCTACCCAAAAAAGATTTGATGCAATTTTTGGGTATAGTTGGCTATTACCGTGGATTTTGTAAAAAAATTTCCATAGTCGTAGTGCCTTTAACGAACTTGTTAAGCGGTAAAGTCTCCTTTGTGTGGACCAAGACTTGTCAGGAGGCTTTTGAAGCGGCCAAGTCCTTCCTGTGTCATGCCCCAATTCTTTCTGCTTCGCGATACGATAAGCCATTCATATTGTACGTGGATGCTAGTCAGGTGGGCGCGGGAGCTGTACTTATGCAGTCAGATTAGCACGGTATAAATCACCCTGTAGGGTTTTTCTTACGCAAATTTAATAAACACCAGTTAAACTATTCCGTGATTGAGCAGGAAGCTCTCGCGCTTATCTGGGCGTTACAACATTTCATGCAAGACATCATTGTAGCGTGCCTTCTAACGGTGGGGGTGTGACGACTTTGTCTCTAATATTTAGGGGTCCAAGCAGCGAAGCTGGTGGAACCCTATTGTATCTGTTAGGATTATTAGGGGTCCAAGCAGCGAAGCTGGTGGAACCCTATTGTATCTGTTCGGATTATTAGGGGTCCAAGCAGCGAAGCTGGTGGAACCCTATTGTATCTGTTAGGATTATTATTATTAGGGGTCCAATCAGCGAAGCTGGTGGAACCCTATTGTCTTTGTCATGAGCAACCAAATTTGGCAGGTGGATTCCTATGGCCCCCCACTACTCAGGCACTAAAAATCATCTATGTCGGCCAGATGGTGGCGCTATAACAAAGGGTCATGCGTAAAAGGCCATAACTCCCACACCATAAGTTAGATCGACACAAAACTTCATGAACCTATGCATCTCAACGTACTCTACAACTCTGCCATTGGGACTACATATGTCCACCATATTGTTTGCCTGCCATTTGGACTTTTTTATTAGGTGGGGTGCGGAAGAGCTGTGGCTCCAAATCTAAACGGTTACGACATCTAGTAAACTTCTTTACGGCAAGCGACATCCATGGCGACGCAAGTAATCCGACAATGTAGGGTCTAGTTTTTATCAGTGAGGGGACGGTCTGAACGTCAGGGAAGCAATGGAAGACAGTGCCACCCAGAGTGCATGCTAGGATAGGCTACCAAAAGTTTGTTAGTAAAAGCTTTCTGAGAGGATGAATCATTACTTTTCTTTGGCATGGATCCATTTGAAGACAATATCGGGTGAGTTCGTTTAGTCTTTGAATCTGTCATTATGGTGAGAAATAGCTAAACCGTTTTATTGGTAGGTTTGGAGTTTCTGTGCAAACGCGCGAAAACACGCTGGTATAATAAAACAATGATGGCAATACATGTATAGTCCGCTTCGTTCCGTTGCTACCATAACACAACAAACTATCTTGCGTCTACAGCTACAGTTTCTCGCTGCAATTTATAATATTGAATATAAACAAAAGACGCAATTTATGCTGTAGTCTGCCAATGTCTAAATAAATAATACGGTACTCCGAGCGCAGGTAGCAGGGGTGGCGAGTTGATATTTAGTTTTTTGTTACTAAAAGTTTGTTAGTAAAAGCTTTTTGAGAGGATGAATCATTACTTTTCTTTGGCATGGATTCATTTGAAGACAATATCGGGTGAGTTCGTTTAGTCTTTGAATCCGTCATTATGCTGAGATAAATCGTATTCTCAATTTAATCTCGAAATTGACTGTAAGCTTAGGGTTGTAACTAGGTAGTTGTTTCGTAGGTGACTTAACTAGTCTTAACTATTGCTTGTATTTTTGCATAGACTGCGTTGTTGCTGTTCTTGTTTGTGTTAGTGTTAATCAGTTTAACCTACAGGGTCCAAGTTGAACTATGCGGTTGTTCCCTGCACTTGGAACGGTAGGCTACTGCCCTCTAGGGTTTTCGACACACTTGTTCCTGGTTATGGTTATACACTTTGTTGTACGTCGCTCTGGATAAGAGCGTCTGCCAAATGCCTGTAATGTACTGTAATGTAATATTCCGTAACAACAAGATAAACCCGACATTTGCCCTAAAATATGCCAATACAGCAGTGAAAACGCTGCTTACTGAATAACGAAATAAACGAGACAAAGTTTTTTTTAATTATACCATGTCATTCTACAGTCAATATCTTGGACTAAACATTGAATAAATATACAATCTTACCATCGGTTTTACACGTAGAGATGTCCCTTTTGCGACTGAGTGGTCATATATTGTCTTGGACAATCCGTTTGTGATTCCTGTTGCCTACGGCGTTGTCGCCGTTTTTGGTACAATTTGGCTTGATTGACAGTTCATTTATTCAGTAGGTGAGAGTATAAGCTTTCTAACGATGTATAACATGTCTGATTTTGCATTTGGAATGGCGTTTTATAGTTCAGCGTAACGGAATATTTTCTTATCACATTCACTTGCGCATTCACTGTGGCGTAGCATTAATGACGATGCACCTAACGAAACGTTGTCAACGATTTTCATAATTTCTTGGAGAGTACTATTATTATGGAGGACTTCGGGGCATAGCTAAGCCATTTCTTTGCTGATAGACCTATCTGACATCGTTTTCTGACGCAAAACAGAAGCGGATAGGACTTTGTCATTGATTTTCTGTCTCTATACTACTAAACACAGATAAAATGTCATGTTGCTATGTAAGTATTACTGCTCAAAATATTTCAGTTATATACGTTCTTTTCGTTTTATACGTTCTTTTTGAAATTGGGTGTCTTTAAATAGGTTAGTGGTATTATATAATGTGGATATATCACACTGCAATGTAAGCGTTAGTGTAATAGTTTTTGTGAGCCATGGAACAGTGATGACGAGAGTGTTGGAACGTTGCTAAAACGTGGTGGACGGTTGAAAATTATTTTCGTCCCATCTCCATCCGTCATTATGCTGAATAGCTAAACCATTTTTATGGATAGTAATTGAGTTTCTCGAAAACACGCTGGTATAATAAAACAATGACGGTAAATATAGCCTATATATGTAGTCCGCTTCATTCCGTTGCTACCATAATATAACAAACTTTCTTGTGTCTATAGCTGCAGTTTCTCGCTGCAATTATTATTGAATATAAACAAAAGACGCAAATGCTGTCTGCCAATGTCTAAAATAAATAATAAGGTATTCTTCGCGCAGCACGCATGTTAGCAAGGAATGTCGAGTTGATATTTCATTTTTTGTTTCGTTTTTTTAATGTCGTATTTATTAGGCTATATGAAATATGTATTATTATCATGTCTGTCTCTGAGGCGCTCTGAAATGTGCATTCTCTGCTAAACTGAGCAATGGATTGGAATATATGTCTGATGTAGTGTTGCACGGTATTCCGAAACTTCAGCACTTTCTCGGTACTTAAAAAAAAAAAAAAAAAGAAAAGAAACGGTTCGGTATTAGAATATTCTGACGTTCGGTAGTTTTGAGTGAAATGTAGAAGCCAGGGAAAATTGTCTCCCGCATTACTGATTGAGAGGATGAAAAGTGTAATTTGTCAGAATCTTCGCTAGAAGGCAGTAGCAACTAAGGTTGCCAAGTGAGGTGACTTGCGCTTGTGCACTCAGCTCCTTGATACAGCGCAAGCTTTGACTCAGTTCACTTCAGTAGCAATAGGTGTTCCAATTTGGAAATATTTTATTATAGATAGATGCTGTATTGTTATTCAAATATGCTGTTTTTAAATCTATTTAAAGGTGAAAGACCTGTTTTAAAGATTATTTAATTTACAACTGTTTAATTTTCGAAATATATTTAACATATTTTTCTATTGTTCAGTGTTGTAACACTATAGGCCTATGCATATTAATATGTTGAAGAGGCTTCAACTTAAAGGTTGTTAATGAACCAGGTCGTTAATAAACCATGAATTCGAAAATGAGGTCAACCCTTGTGGACATATTCTGATCTATTAAGGTAATTTCAGTATCGTTAGGTACCGAGTATCGAATTAGCATCGTTTAAGTTTCAAGTATCATTTCAGTATTGAGTAATCGTAATACTAAACCTGGTATCAGTATCAAAGTCAAAATTTTGGTATCGTGACAACACTAGTTTGACGCCTTTTTTAGTTGCGGCGCAGAAACACTGCAGCTGTGCATACACGCCGGGCCATCTAAGTGTTACGACATGCCATCTAAGTGTTACGACATAGTAAAGGCCTTTACGGGAAGCGGCCAGGACACATCCATGGCGACGCAACTAAGTCATCCGACAGCGTCTCTTAGCACAAAATTGGCCATAAGTCATCAATATTTCATACGATCATCATGATATTCAGTAGATATGTTGGGTGAAGGCATATGCTCATGAGGACAAAGCCATTTTAAAATCACTCCTTCGGGGGCGCGATGTTGCCAATGCTTGGACCCCTCCCAACGCCGCTTGCGGCTTTAATGTTTTTATTTTTATTGTAGTTACCGAGTTGGCCAGTGTGTGGGGTGCCCCCTTTCTAATTGAGAACACTTGGGGAGAAACCCTATAATAAGGAAGCCCCAGTGCTTTCTGGGCGTTCTCTCTCTCTTTCTCTCTCAATTCTAGGTAATCCTGCACCAAGTTGGGCGGTTGGACGGCCCGCAGGTTTTTTCCTTCACCCTCTTTTCTTCACAGGTTTTGTGTTGTACATTCACATGTGGTTGCACACGCGCATCCACACACATTTAATATAAATACCCTACATTTCACTCATACATGCATCATTGTCTTCTTAATAAATCATTCCTTTGTTTGAAAGCATACCTTGTTGTGTTGTCTCCATTTTTGTCACGACTGTAGTTTGAGTCGTAACAGTCATTTTACGTTCATCTGCCAATCCTCCACCAAACCCAGCCAATCAAAATGTTGCATACACACACAAAACTGACATATCTTTTTACCCAAAAGAATTGCTAGTCACTACAGCTAGTCACTTTGTGGCTTAGTGATAATGTCATGGTCTCCGGATTGTTGAGTCACAGGTTCAAGCCCTGCTTGAACTGGATTTCTTATACTTGCTTATTTGCTCACTAAGAATTGTCTTTTATTTCTCAACTCTTGCTTTTGCACCGCATCTACCGAAATGTATAGACTGCATTATGACGTACCATCTGCACGTTCACTTAACCTCCTACAATATAGCCAGGCCATATGGATACAACCATAACTCAGCTGTGCTTACTGAGCTGTCTTCTTCTTTAAAACCACAGACACATTTGACCAAAAAAAATCACTTTCAGACAGCTACTGAACGGTGGTGCACTCAGGGGCGCCATATGGTGGGGGAAGTTAGGAGGATTCTAAGGGCCTGTGACTGACAGGGGCCCTAAAAAATTATTAGAACATGAGGTAAAAAAAATTCAATATTAAATTATTAACCTATCATCATTAATAAAATAATTTTTTTTGGGCCAGGGATTTTGGGCCCCATGAAAAGATATCACATTGGGCCCCACCACCACAGGCCAAGCCAGCCCTGCACAATTGCTGTAACCACACCTCCAGAACCCAATCGACCCATTCAAAGCTTTAAATAACTCTACCTTTGCAGGCTTGCAATAAGTAAACAACCATATTTCAGTCTGAATCAAAGCCATGGAGACATACCTTGGCCATATGACTTGAAGTTATTATTTTAACATTGGCTGTCACTTTAATACAGACTGAGTCACTCAATGCTTCAAACTGTCCAGCATCCAATGCAGACTATAGGCTGTTTTTGTTTCATATAATGATCATTATGTGGAAAAATAATGCAAAGGCTCTCTGGATGTTTTCTTTTTTTCAAAAACAAGAAAAGAAAAAGAAACGGTTGGTTTTATTAGTACATTGTAAATAAAATATTCTATTAATGATGATAGGTTAATAATTTAATATTGAAAAAAATGTACCGAATGTTCTAATAATTTTTTAGGGCCCCTGTCAGTCCAGGCTCTTAGAATCGTCCTAATTCCCCCCCCATATGGTGCCCCTGCATAATCCACAACCATTTCTTAAAGGGTTACTTCGCATTTTTACACCCAGCTCCACTCCGCTGTTCATCACGAATCATGTCCTCTTGGCCCCCCCAAAATCTCGCTCTGCCTCCCAATCAAACCAGTGTACATCCGGCACTACCTACGCTGTATGCGTGTTTGCATGTATCTATGTGTATGCATGCTTCTCATCGTCTACATTTATATGCATTACTGTTCTCACTTTCTTATAACACTTTGCAAAAAGAAATGATATCTCATAAAAAACATGTTTTCAACATGCAACAATGACAAGTTACTCTCACATACAAAGCACTGTCTATAACTCATTCATTCAAACTGCCTTAATCTAGGTCTGCCATTAAAGGTATTTGTATAAAAATGACACCAAGATACTGTACTACAAACTATATAGGCTATCTTGCCTCACCAAAATGAAAGAAGCTGTATTCCAAAGCAATGCTACCCAATGTTTTCTAAATTGTTTCTATTCACTGTAACATACAAGGCCCAGCATAGCATTGACAGCAAATGTATGTCATTGTTGATCATGCACCATGCGCCACCTAGTGGATATATAAACAACATGCAGATCACTATGCGAGTGAGTCAGTACTGTAATGTGCAGCAGCAGACAATAAACTGTAAGCTCTCTAAGTCGGTTTTATCTGTTTATTAAATATTTCTCGGGCTAAATGCCGAGAATAATACAGTCACTTGGCCCTGTGTTCTTTCATCTTACCATCTTACAATGTAATTTAAACTTTATGTCACATCAAAGTATCAAATACCTCAAATTGCCTCATGCAAGGTATTTAAATGAATGTACAGAACTGCTGGTGAATACCTACAGAATGCATATTCTTCCAGAAAACATATCTTTATACTTGGTTGTCAAGTTCATTTTACTAAATGTACAAGTTCTTGTATATTTGCTAGTAGCAAATTGCTACTTAAAATAAATACTGCATGTAAAATAAATATTGTACTTACATTCCTACTTCATTATCCCCATGGGGACATTTCTCTTGAAGCATGTAACGTTCACATTTATGAACAGACATTTATTATTTAAATATATTTTTATGGGCTTTTTAGATTTATTGGACAGGACAGTGTAGAGAGACACGAAGAATGGGGAAAGACGTGCGGTCGGATTCGAACCATCGACGTCGCGGCTCACAATGAGCATGTGGATAGTGCTCTACAGGCTGTGCCATGAGACACCCACGAACAGACATTTATACCAAGAAACACAATCATTCACACAACAGATGGGCAGCTAAATATATACTTACCGATACAAATTTCACATATTCAGGCATATTAAATCAATCTTGACTCTTACAAACCCATCCACACATATATTTGGCCTGTTCGTGTACTATATGCTTATACACACAGGGCCAAGTGACTTGAAACCATTTAGAACACATAGCATTGGGTAGCATTGCTTTTGAATACAGCTTCTTTAATTTAGGTGATGCAAGATAGCCTATATAGTTTGTAGTGCAGTAACTTGACAATTTTGATATCAAGACTTTTAATGGCAGGCGTAGATTTAGGCAGTTTGAATGAATTAGTTATAGACAGTGCTTTGTATGTGTGAGTAACTTGGCATTTTTGTACCATCCCCATACATACTGTAGAGTACAGAAAAAAACATATGAGAGTTAATGATTACACATTTAGGTACTGTACAACATGTGACAATGTTTCTGCATTATTTTTTTATCTGATATCAATGTTTGATTTTAGACCTTCATAAGGAGCACATTTACGTAACTTGTTGTTCAAGTCACTGTGATGCTTACATCTGGAGTTATGAAGCTTTAAATAGGATACCCCCTAAATGGGCATGGATTGGCCAGATTTGGCATGTGCGCAAAGAGGTTAATCAGTCAGTGCCAATAAAGCATTGTTTTTCTGCAATGTACTATATGACAAATATTAGTTTAGAAAGTGTTTCCTGTTTGTTTTTAATTGACTAAATTACAGACTGACTCGTCAGTCAAGAATCAGTTTGGTCCCAATTACAGAAACGAAACAATTTCTGGAAAATTACTTTGAGTGACAAAGAAAATTGAGACAATTGAGTTCAAAGAGAAAGCAAGTGGCAATGAGCTAAATCTGAATTGTGTTAAAATAAGTTAGATCACAACATTATAGAAAAACTAACGCACAACGTTTCAACAACCTTAACTGATTTAGGGTATTCATGGGGGACAGAGCCTGAGTTTGGATTATCCCACAGCATAGAACAGAAGCTGATCTTCTGTACTCTTTTCCCTAGGTCATGGGCTGCTTGGCACCTTTGAGATGCTGTCATCATGGCGACGAACGAGGGTGGACCAGCACGTGAAAGAGCGTGTAGCAGCAGTGTTCTCAGACTGTATGCTGCCCTTCACCGCCAGCACAGCCTTGTACCTGGTCACCTTCGGCATTGGTGCCAGCCCTTTCACCAACATTGAGGCTGTGCGCCTCTTCTGCCGCACCACTTGCATCTCCGTGTTCTTCAACTACCTCTACATCCTCTCCTTTTATGGTTCCAATCTAGTCTTTACAGGCTACCTGGAGAATAACTACCAGCACAGCCTGTTCTGTAGGAAGGTGCCTAAGCCCGAACTGCTGCAGCAGAAGCCGGCCTGGTACCGTTTTCTCATGTACACCCAGTACAATGAGGAGACAGGTGAGCCAGGTGATCTGCATGCCTATGAGAGCCACTTGCTGGTGGCCTTCATGAAGCGGTATTACTGCGACTGGATCACCAACACTTATGTCAAGCCCTTTGTGGTCCTGGTTTACCTAGTCTATATCTCATTTGCTCTGATGGGCTACCTGCAGGTGACCGAGGGCTCAGACATTGGCAACGTGGTTGCCACAGAGACCAACACCATTGTTTACACCCGGGCCCAGCAGCGCTACTTTAGTAACTACAGCCCCGTCATTGGCTTCTACATCTACGAATCCATCGAGTACTGGAATGCCAGTGTGCAGGATGACGTGCTGGAGTATACTAAGGGCTTTGAGAGGATCTCCTGGTTCGAGAGCTACCTGAGCTACCTGCGGAGCATCAATGTGAGCACCAGCCTGCCCAAACATGACTTCACTGAGCACCTGCGCCATGGCTTCCTACGCCTGCCACAGTTCTTGCATTTCTCTGATGACATAATCTTCATCAAGCGCACCGACGGTGAGGTGGATGTTGTGGCCTCTCGCATGTTCCTGGTGGCCAAGACCACAGAGAACAAACGGGAGGAGATGTACGTCCTGCTGGACACATTGCGGAAACTCTCACTTACCTCCCGGGTTAAGTTCATTGTCTTCAACCCTTCCTTCATCTACATGGACCGGTATGCCTCTTCGGTGGGCGCCCCGCTTAAGAACTCCTGCATCTCCACCCTCTTCCTCCTCTTCTTCTCTGCCTTCCTAGTAGCTGACCCACTGGTCAACGTGTGGCTGACAGTGACGGTGGCCTCGGTGGAGTTTGGTGTGATCGGCTTCATGACGCTGTGGCGGGTAGAGCTGGATTGCATCTCGGTTCTGTGCCTGATCTATGGGATCAACCATGCCGTGGACTGGTCCATGCCACTGGTGTCGGCTTTCGCGCTGGGTCAGGACTACACGCGCACTCAATGGGTGAAGCTGACACTGGAGAGGCACGGTGTGCCCGTGCTGCAGAGCTACGCCTGCTACAGCGTCGCCCTGCTGCCGCTGGCTGCTGTGCCGTCCAACCTCACTCGCACACTCTTCAGGTGCCTCTTTCTCACCGCACACATCACTGCCTTCCACTGTCTGGCTGTCCTGCCCATCCTACTTACCTTCCTGCCACCATCCAAGAAGAAGAGGAAAGAACGGCGGGCAGGTGACGGACGAGAGGAGATTGAGTGCGTGGAGATGGCAGACAGCACCCATGTGGTCGACCAGATCACCACGGTCTGACCTTGGGGAAATGGCTGCTGGCTGCAGTCAACTGGGTCAACACAGTCCAAAACTGAAATGGGACCACACAGTTGACCAGATTACTGCAATCTGACATAAATGGTCAGGTATTAGTCAACTAGGTCATGTGTAGTCTTACAGAGAAAGAGCTTGTGCTGATGACCAGATCACTGCAGTCTCACCTGAGATAGGGTGACGCTGTTGACCAGATCACAACGGTCTGGCACAGATGGGCTTTGGAAGGTCAACCACATCACTGTGGTAAATCAAGAACAGGACAATCAGGTATCTATGGTTTGACAGTGACATGATAAATGTAACCAGATTATTAAGATCTGACCAAGGTGGGCCAAATCAAACATGGTTAAACATGTCAGACTGAGATTAACATGCATGGTCAACTAGGTACCCTTTTTTGTTTGAGAGAGACATTCAGGCAATGAGGGGGTTGAGGGATTGACGGGAAGGATCAGAGTCAGGATAGAGATAGAGGGAGGCAGGGACAGGGTGTCTGATGATCCAGAGATTCCAGCTGAGCAATTTTGCTGAGTTCAGCACAAATGTAAAAATATCTGCTGCCATTGGGGGAGGACCCAATGGAATAGCTGGTGGGTGCCTGGTAGGGTTGGGTATCAAGAACCGGATCCAAGTTGGAACCGGTTCCAAATTTCCAAGAACCGTGGATTCGATAAAACCCGTGCATTTCGATTCTGCTTCGGTTCCTAACTTTTGCATATTTCAGTCGTGCTCCTGAGTGAACCGCAGTGAGCATTTTACAGTCCATAAAATTTGCAGGGCCTGCTACGTGGACCTAATGTCACGTAATTTGTTACGCAGTACGTCAACAAGGTATGTGAGAAGAGACACTTCTGTTTACATCCTGGACCATAGCTGAATGCAACAAACGCTCGAAAGTTTGGTTTAGCTAGACTAAAAAAGATAACAACACCGCATTATGACGAAGCATTTACTTCAACAAGGTGTGAATCTTAAGGAATGCACTGTGTTCGATGTGTTGCGGTCTCCCAGCCACAATAACGCCCAAGATACAAGGAATGTTAACAGTAGAAACGTCTCACGCTCAGATACAAAACACAGATGAGCTGACATTCGCCTTTTATATTGAAAGTAAACGAATGATGTCTACAAATTATGTAAAGAATAAACCACAACGGGCTGTCCCGTTATTGGAAAATAATGTATGACGGGGGTGGTGATGCGGTCGAGGCGAAGCCAAGGTCACTTGACCACCACCGACAGACATTATTTTCCAATCACGGGACAGCCCGGAGGGGTTTATTCCACTTATACAGGTTACCAACAATGACTATATATGGTTACTTTAATATTTATTGATTTTTATCAACTGAATCACCTGAAAGTGAAATATTCTTCCGTGGCCATTTGGGCACATTATTTTACCGTTGTTAAGCAAAACTGTGGTTGGTAGTTCTATTTAGACCGTTGTTATGCAAAAACTGGTTGGTAGTTCTGTTTGCACCGTTGTTAAGCAAAAACCTCTGGTCATTAATTCTATGAAACCAATGATTCTATCAAGAAAAAATAGTTCCTTCTTGTTTTATACCATACAATTAACACCAATTTTGGTCATTTTTGTCGTTACATTAAATAAGAAAACTACATGAAACCATAACTCAATCAAATGAATCTCCCTAGCTCTGTCTTGCTTTTTAAAATGTTGTGGTCTCGCAGTGTAGACACCGGGTTTGAATGCCAGTTAGCTTTATGATAGCTTCGCTGTCACTTGTCACCTAGCCAATATTAAAATTCTGGGTTTTAGGTCGGAATGGTCTCACAGCATGCTTGTTATCCTGGCTAGCTAGCTAGCTAACCATTGAATTGTATTCAAAACAGCGGTTACTACAAATGGAATCGTTCACAAAGATACGGATGAAAATGCGTCCCGTAGCCATGAGTTAAATACGGAACGCCTATTCTACTGTCCAAATAAGGGATGATTCCGTATTTTGCGGGATGGTTGGCATCCCTAAATGAATCCAGTAACTAGATTTTTCTTCAGAAGAATTGTTGACTTTGCGTTGCAGACATCCACTCTCTTTGACATTGTTGTTGCTTCCATAACAACTGTCTGTTCATTATTTTGTTATATTCTAATATTTTTTTGTTTGTTATATTTTTCCATTATTTATTTAAATTGTTTTGGTTTGTAATTTTTTTTGTTGATCATTCCTTATAAGAAAGAGCAATACTTATTTTTATAAATGAAGGGAAAAAGAAACCTTCCTGTCACCGTTGACAGTTTACTGATTATATCATAAATGTGGGAAGAATAAAGGTAGGCTAATTTTTGTTCTTGAACTATTTGTTCTTTTTTTCTCTCCAAAAAATATTGGAATCAGAACCGAGATTCGATAAGGATCGGATTTGATAAGCGGAATCAGAATCGATAAAATTGAAACGATACCCAACCCTAGTGCCTGGTTGGGGTTAAAGGTCACAGTGTGCTGTCAGACAGTTAGACTTAAAAGGATGGTAAATCAGATCCTCCTTGGTGGTGTTTGGGCAGAGAGTGCAATGAAGGCATTGATTCAATTGAATGTTTCTTTTTGTACATTTTTTTGTACTGTTGCGCTGGAGGGGGTTAGGTTGAGTTACCCAGTTTTATCTAATCTGACCCATAACCTACTAGATAAACTCCCTCACATTGATACCACTTTCCTGGGCTGGGCCATCCTGTGAGAGAGTGTGATAAGTTCTAACAAGTTACTGCTATTTGTACCCTTTCCTGCCACTGTGGAAATGCTTCCTGTCCTACATTGTCCTTTCTTCATCACCCTTGTCAGATATATATCTGTGGTTTGCCTGCACCAGTTCCACAGAAACTGTAGTCCTCTGGCAAAATGGCTGCTCAGTTCAGCTCATGTGCTTTGGAGTAAAAAGTAGTGTTTGGCTGCAAGCACATCGTTCAAAAACAGATTTATTGTGCCAGCGCCTCTCCATCACTACAATCATGAATATTCCTCCTCTACCAGGCAATTAGATTATGAATGATCTACTGAAACAATGGTTTTATGCACGTTGATCATGATTAAAATCTGAAACTGAAGGATGCTGATATGAAATGTGTATTTACTTTTCCAGTGTTGCACATTACTGATGATCTCAGTATCTCATCTTCTGAGCTAAGATTTCAGTGCAGGGGAGAATGTGGGCGCTAAACCTGGAGTGAAATGTCTATTAGCCCCTTGGGGGTGACACCTGCTCTGTTTGTAGAGTAGCAGGACTTGCTGGTAGACATGAATCAGAAGAGATGAGGGATCATTGTGGAGCCCTGCCACTGTAGCAGACATGGTTATATTCTCCTTCGTATTCAAGGACAGCTTCTGCTTTTAACAAGAGACAAAAAAAATTTGTCTTTAAATGAATGCATTGTTATCGTGGCACCAAGTCACAGAAGGCACTGTGGGCCTGTCTTTACTTACCTTCTGTAACCCGCATGTATGTGTGTGTGTCTGTGTGTGTGTGTGAGCATGCGTGCATACTTGCGTGCGTGCATGTGTGTATGTGTGTGTGTGCGTGTGGATATTGACATTGAATAGTTTCTGTATAAGGTCTAAGAGAGCTCTAAAATGTAAAGAAATTTGGGGCCCTTTGGTGTATGTTTAACTGCGGTTTTAAATAAAGAATGAAAATGCTTTCATTCAATTCACACACTGAGCAGATGTGTGTGTGTGTATTGAGGAAGGGTGAAATCTGAAAGGTAGCTTGCTCTAGAAGAGTCAGGAGATTGGAATTAAAATGAAACAGCGTGATTTCACAAAGGAAGGGAATGCGTGGATGTGTCCAGACATTTAATTTCAAATGACAGCAGCATGGTCAGATGAATGCCCCCCCTCTCTCTCTCTCATCAGGCATTATTAGGGGAGCTGAAAGTAAAACATCGTCCTGAACTTCAGCCCCCTGTTTCAACACTACCACTGCTATCTCACTGCACAGCCTCCCACAGCTCAGCTCTGCCCTCTCTCTGTCTCACTGTGCTGCCTTCTGGGCTCTCATGTTCTCTCCTATATTTTATTTTATTTCTCCCTCTCCTCACTTCCTCCGTCTCTCCTTGATCTGTCTGTCTTATTTGTGTCTGTCTTTCTTTCTTTCTTCCTCTCTGTGCTGTAGAATCCAGCATATCCTGGACTGTAGTCTGATCTGTCTGTGATTTTGTGCTTCGTACTGATGTGAATAAGGGAAACATTTGCTTGGCACCATTGTAATGTACCAAACAATTAGGATTAAGCAACTTGCTTCTGTGGCCCCTCCCAAAACAGACTTGCTATCATTTTGTTATCCTAGGTTTAGTATCTTGATTACAGTACACATCCTTAATATGTCTTCTGTAGGTTTTAAATTCTGGCCAAGAGGAGTCCTGTAAATGAATTAAAAACGCTATTTTACATTTTTTTTACACTTATGCCTGTCTGTGCATAAAAAGTAAATGTCAGTCCCTACTGTTATGGATGACAAGCAGTACGTTGACTGATGGGATGTTCAATCTACTCCCGTGTGACTTTTGTCATTCATGTCAGTTAGTACTGCATAATGAAATGTTTTAAAGTGAACAATATACATTTCCATCTCAAATCTTCCATTTGATCATTCAGTTTGTCACTTTGATGGATGAGATTCTATCTGTATTTTCCATGTATTTGCTCTTTTTATAGTGCTAGTTTTCACTTGTTTCACCCCAAGTTTGTTGTGACGGGGGTAGAGGACTAACAGATTTCGCAGAGGGAGCTCTGCCCGCCCTGACAGCACACTGTGATAAATTATGTCCTTCAGCAGCAATCCTGCATCAAATTAACTCATTTACTTCTTTATGAACCACATTATGGTGGAAATTATGAATTATGATTGTGGAAATTATCCTAGTTTGGTCTTGTGCGGCAGAGTGTACTCAGAGGATATTATGTAATGCTCATATATACAGCCTTATTCTAAAATTGATTCAATTCATTTGTATTCTCATCAATCTATAAACAATACCCCATAATCACAAAGTGAAAACAGGTTTTTAGAAATTTTTGCAAATTTATTAAAAATAAAAAAACTGAAATATCACATTTACATGTATTCAGAACCTTTGCTATGACACTCAAAATTGAGTTGAGGTACAGATCTGGGGAAGGGTACAAAAAAAATCTGCAGCATTGAAGGTCCCAAAGAACACAGTGACCTCCATCATTCTTAAATGGAAGAAGTTTGGAACCACCACGACTCTTCTAGCGCTGGTTGCCTGGCCAAACTGAGCAATCGGGGGAGAAGGCTCTTGGTCAGGGAGGTGACAAAGAACCCGATTGCCACTCTGACAGAGCTCCAGAGTTCCTATGTGGAGATGGGAGAACCTTCCAGACAACCATCTCTGCAGCACTTCACCAATCAGGACTTTATGGTAGAATAGCCAGATGGAAGCCACTCCTCAGTAAAAGGTACATGACAGCCTACTTGGAGTTTGCCAAAAGGCACCTTAGGGACTCTCAGACCATGAGAAACAAGATTCTCTGGTCTGATGAAACCAAGATTGAACTCTTTGGCCACAATGCCAAGTGTCACGTCTGGAGGAAACCAGGCACCGCTCATCAACCTGGCTATACCATCCCTACGATGAAGCATGGTGGTGGTAGCATCATGCGGTGGAGATGTTTTTCAGCGGCAGGAACTGGGAGATTAGTCAGGATCGAGGGAAAGATGAACGGAGCAAAATACAGAGACATCCTTGATGAAAACCTGCACCAGAGCGCTCAGGACCTCAGACTGTGAGGTTCACTCAGGTTCACCTACCAACAGGACAATGACCCTAAGCACACAGCCAAGACAACGCAGGAGTGGCTACGGGAGAAGTCTGTGAATGTTCTTGAGTGAGAGCCCAGACCTGAACCCGATCGAACAACTCTGGAGAGACCTGAAATAGCTGTGCAGCAACGCTCCCCATCCAACCTGACAGAACATTGAGAGGACCTGTAGAGAAGAATGGGAGAAATATCCCAAATACAGATGTGCCAAACTTGTAGCATCATACCCAAGAAGATTTGAGGCTGTAATCGCTGCCAAAGGTGCCTCAACAAAGTACTGAGAAAAGGGTCTGAATACTTATGTAAATGTGATATTTCAGTTTTTTTATTTTTAATAAATTTGCTAAAATTTCTGAACCTATTTTCACTTTGTCATTATGGGGTATTGTGTGTAGATGGATGACAAAAATGAATTTTATCCATTTTATAATATGGCTGTAATGTAACAAAATGTGTAAAAAGTGAAGAGGTCTGAATACTTTCCAAAGGCACTACATATATATATGATACAGTTAAATGCAAAAATATTGGGGCAGTAGCATATTTTTAGTTTTGGCTCTGTACTTCAGCACATTAAAAAATAAATATGAGGTTAAATTGTGAACTGTCAGCTTTAACTTGCAGGCAATTACATCCATATTGGGTGATTCATGTAGGAATTACAGGACTTTTTATACATAGTTCCCCTGTTTTAGGGGTGCAAAGGTAATCGGACAAATGAACATTACCTGAAATACAGTAATCATATTTAATTCTTGGCTACAAAGCATTTGCATTCAATGACTGCTGGAAGTTGGCAACCCATAGACTGTACTAGATGCTGGGTATCTGCTCTGACAGGCGTGTACTGCAGCCATCTTCAGTGCCTGTTTGTTTCTGGGGCGATTCAGTAAGTGAAACTCATGTTCAATTGGATTCAGGACAGGAGATTGATTTGGCCAGTCAAGAACATTCCTCTTTTTGGCTGTGAAGAACTCTTTGATTGCTTTAGCAGTATGTTTGGGGTCATTATCCTGGTAAGGTGAAGCAATGTCCAATGAGTTTTGAGGCATGTGACTGGATCTGAACAGATGTTTCTGTACACTTCAGAATTTGTCCTGCAGTCACATCATCAAAGAAGCCAGTTCCAGTAACAGTCATACATGCCCAAACATAACACTACATCACCATAAATGGGAGTGGGGGGGAGGGGGGGGTGGGGTGCTATGGATCATGAGCAGTATTTTAATGTACTTTTTAGCCAACTCTAATCTGGCTATTTTATTCATGAGGCTTACCAGAGGTTTGCATTTTATACTGAACCTGAACCTTCTGAGTTATGCTGTATCAAACAGTTGATTTTGACACACCCAATGTTTTAACTACAGTCCCCTCCAAAAGTATTGGAACAGCAAGGTCAATTGAGTTTGAGGTCAAAAGATGTACATGAGATGACAGATCCGAATTTCAGCTTTTATTTCCTGGTATTTTTATCTAGATTTGTTAAACAACTTAGAACATATCACCTTTTGTATCAGACAACCCAATTTTTAGGTGAGCAAAAGTATTGGAACATGTGACTGACAGGTGTTTCTTGTTTCCCAGATGTGTCCTGTTAGATTGACTGGTTAAACAATAAATAGTTCTGAATGTCTACTCTTGGTTTTAGCCTTGGGTTTTGCCTGTGAAAACTGCATTTGTGTTATAAAAGATAAATTAACATGAAGACCAGAGAGCTGTCTTTGGGAGAAAAGCAAGCTTAGAAAAGAGGGGAAATCGATCAGAGCCATTGCACAAGCATTGGGGATAGCTTGTATGAAAACTTGGAATGTCCTGAAAAAGAAAGAAACTGCTGGCGTACTGAGCAACAGATATCGAACAGGTTGACCAAGGAAAACAACAGCAGTTGATGACAGAAACATTGTGAAAGCTGGCAGTGACATCACAAACAGTCTCCACAGGACAGGGGTGAAGGTATCTCAATCAACTGTTCGAAGAAGACTTAGAGAGCAGCAATATAGAGGCTATACCACAAGATGCAAACCACTCATCAGTAGTAAGAATCAGAAGACGAGATTACAATTTGCAAAGAAGTACAGAGATGAGCCACAAAATTCTGGAACAAAGTTTTATGGACTGATGAGTCCAAGATTAGACCTCTACCAAAGTTATGGAAAGGCCAAAATGTGGAGAAAGAAGGGATCTGCTCATGATCCAAAACATATAAGCTCATCTGTGAAGCACGGTGGAGGAAGTGTCATGGCTTGGGCTTGCATGGCTGCTTCTGGAGTGGGCTCACTAATCTTTATTGATGATGTAACTCATCATGGTAGCAGCAGGATGAATTCAGAAGTCTACAAAAACATTCTGTCTGCCAACTTACGGAGAAATGCATCCAAACTAATTGGGAGGAACTTCATCATGCAGCAAGACAATGACCCAAAACACACTGCCAACACAACAAAGGATTTCATTAGGGGGAAAAAGTGGAAGGTTTTAGACTGGCCAAGTCAATCACCAGACCTTAACCCAATTGAGCATGCATTTCACCTCCTGAAGACGAGATTGAAGGGAACCCCCCCCCCCCCCCGAAACAAACAACAACTGAAAGAGGATGCAGTAAAAGCCTGGAAAAGCATCACAAAAGAAGAATGCAACAGTTTGGTGATGTCAATGGGTCGCAGGCTTGATGCAGTTATTGCAAGCAAGAGATATGCTACCAAATATTAAGTGTTATTTGCTTTCATTTACTTAAATACTCTCTGTTCCAATACTTTTTCTCACCTAAAAATCATAGCACATAGGTGCTATGTTCTAAGTAGTTTAACACATGTAGGTGTAAATACCAGGAAATAAAAGCTGAAATTCTGAACTCTTGTCTCATGTTCATCTTTTTATCTCAACCCCAAATGTATTCAGTGTATTGCAAAAACAAAGGAATTGGCCTCGCTGTTCCAATACTTTTGGAGGGGACTGTATATCACTGATTGATTTATTCAGATTTTTCAGTCTCACAATGCCCTGCTTTACTGGCATTGACACTGATCTGGTCCTCATGTTGAGAAACAACAACAGACTCCAAATGCAAATTCCACACATAGAATTAACTCCATATCTTTTGTTAGCTTTCTTGTGCATGAACTAATGATGCAACAACACACAGCTGACCAAGAAGCAGACTATTGTCCAATTACTTGCTCCCCTAAAATGGGGGGACTATGTACAGAAACAGCTGTACATAAATCACTGGATACTGATATACTATTAAATTGAAGATGACAGTCTGTACTTTAACCTCATAGTAATGATTTAATTTCAAATACAGTGTGCTAAAGTACAGAGCCAAAATGACAAAAATTGAGCCAATATCCCAATACTTTAGCATTTAACTGTATACATATGAGCATTATTTTACATCCTCTGAGTATACTATTCTCTACAGGCCCAAACCAGGATAATTTATTATGTATATGATGTTACTTCAGGCTATGTAAATGCAATGCACTCATGGATGGGGGGGAGGTCAGCATGAGCCCCAATAAAGCCCTTATGCAGGCATCTACCAATAGTCAGCTACTGCATATTATTATTGCTGACACACATATATACAGTATGTAGTACATAGTCACACATAAGAAAGCAGATCTAGCAGACAGACAGACACACATACACACATGCACAGCATCCGTGTCAGTTACACATGCTGCTGTTCTGTGGTGTCTGTGCACTTGTGCCTGTTTTCTCAGAGTCGTGACCTCTCAGATGCAATGTAGGAGCCTCTTCTCTGGATGTGGCAGCTGTCTGTCTTTTACTGGATTGATTATAGGCCTGGGTGGAGTGCAGTGGCTTTGGAGTAATGGTGAGGGAGTTGGGGGGTGACACAGTGACTGCAGGTTCATCAATACCTGCCTTACCGATTCACACAGACACACCCCTCGACTACAGCTCCTCTCTCCTGTCAGTCAGTTTGACTCTGCTGTTTTAGACACAGCCCCCCAGAGCCTGCTCACTGCTGGTCGGTTCTATCCAGTTACCCCCCCCCCCCCAACCCCTTATCCTAGTGTGTTTGTGTGTATGTGTGTGAGAGAGAGTGAGAGAGAATGGGAGGGATGAGGGAGCTTTGGAGCATTTACTTCAGAGATAGAGAGTGATTGTGTATGTGTCTTTGTGTGTGAGTGACAGAGATACTTTCCACTCCTAGCTTCTTGAATGCTTCTACTGTACCCTTTAAAATTCTAACAGACCTCTTAATTACCTTGCTTACCTTCGTTTTATAAATGATGGCACTGTTGGACACTTGTGTGCGATTGGCACCCCATCCCAACAGGATGCTAATTTCCCCCCTCCCCTTTTCAGTTTTACCTATCACACTCAAACACACACACCTGCATATCACCATTACCTTTAACACATGCAAAATCACCTGCTGTCATAATTTTACTGTCACAGTGTAACTTCTGTCTGTGGATGACACTGTTGTGCACTCATACCTTTACCTGTGAGTATCACACAGACACGCGCGCACACGCGTACACGCCCACACAAGCACACACGCCACACGCATGCACGCACACACACACACGCACACACACAATCACCTGTGGCTCTCACACAGGCACATGGAAAAGAAAATGAACTGTCCTTACTTGTTACAAAGCACTTCCTTGCAAATAACTTTTTATCTGTTTATATGAGTTTCAGAAGAATAAAGTAAACAATGTGTTAAAAGAAAATCCCTGTTTATGACTTTTTCTTTCACCAATACACACTTCACAGTAAACAGTATTTTTTTCTCACAATTTCACTGTCGTAAAGCTTATTGTAAAAACGGACTCTTTTTCACTATAATTCTGTCTCTAAACCGTGTAGTAAAGACAATATCTTTCTCACCATAACATATGTCACTTTAATTGTAACAGAAAAGACATTCTGACAGCATATCGTTCTGTACCCTGTATTATTACATATTGTAAATAATTTCAGTGTAAAATATATGGCAGCTCTTTCACATTGCACTGCTTTTTAGTGTAAAATTGATCATTATAATAATGATAATAATTGGTATTGTTATTATTAGTATTATTGTTATTGCCATTATTATTATTATTATTATTATTATTATTATTATTATGTGCCTGTAATGTTTGACATGAAACTGCCAGCAGCACTGTTGTTTATAATGAGAATTGACTTCTCATGTGAAAAGATTTACTTCACTCTACATGATAAAAATTAAATTTGGGAATGTTAAATAGTACCACCATATATGTTATTCTTTGGAGCTTCTGTGATGGAATAATTCAATTTTCTTGTGGCTGCTGTAAAATAAGGAAGAGTATGTACACTATCCGCCTCACCAACCATATTATGCCTCTCTGTAAAGTTCTTTACCGACTGTTCTGAATGAAACTGCCAGCTCAAACCCTAGATTGATATTTGGAGTCAACAGATTTTCTGGCCTGTATTGCCTTGCATGTTGAATCAATGCATGGACATTGTGATTGAAGTGTATATGCTTTTTGACCACAGTTTCCTCTAGCTTATGTCTTTGCCTCAGATCTCAACGCCAGCATCACCATAGCCATGGTTCCTTTTGATACAGCAGCAAGTTTGACTGTCTTAGTCACTGAAGCCCCTGCCAAACATGCCTGCACAAGAATTGCTCTTTTGAAGTTACTGACACCTCTTCTTGTCTTGATAGGCAAAATAATGTACAACTGGGCATTGGATCTAAACATGGAGCATAACTGCATTTAGCACAAGTGAGTTCAAGTGGGCCAACCAATCATGTGGCCCGAGCCTGTGAAACAATAAGAGAGACTGGTAACAGTATCTGATTGCTATGCTCCCTATCTTTTATTCCAGGCTTCTCCTCCACCAACTCTCAGAACTGATCTCAGTTTTGCTCCCATCTATTTCACAGATTTCCCTCCTAACCCTCAAAACTGACTTGCCTCCTTATCTCAGTGTGTCTATTCATGGTGTGAAAGCACTCTCTAGTGGTGGAGTGCAATACTGATCAGTGTGTGTATTATTTGGCACTACACTACATACTCACATTTACAGTAGTATAATAAGTTTTGAGTTGCTATTATAATTTCATATTTAATTTCAAATGTCTTCACCCACTTATGACAAGGCCTTTCCTTGTTTTTAATGTGCATTAATTGTGAACCCCAAAACATAATAAAAGTACACAACAATCACATACTTTTAATGTATCCATAGTTTTCCTTTAAAATTCCTGTTTGGCAAACAGAAAATGACATATTCAGCTGTGATGGTTCAATGATTCCACTCCACACATAGACATGTGCTGTCCGTATCTTTTGTCGTTGGCTCAACAGATGCTGAAGAAGCTTAGGAGTCAGAGGCATGTTATGTGTTACTAGGTCTGGAAATGGTCTTTATTTTTTGCTCCTACTAAAGCTAATAATGCCAATATCAAAAAGTGGCTGAGCATGAATATTGGACAAATGACTAAAATCAATGAGGAAACAATAAAAACTCTACATTCATGTGGCCTGTCCCTGCATGTGGGGCCCAGTCATCATGCCAAAAGAAATTGGGTTGGGGGGTTGTTTGCGTAGACCTGGGCATTGTAGGATGATAGTAAAGGACAGGGAGTGTCAGGCAGTGCCTGGGGACAGAAACCTGATATAGTCTGCACTATGTGGGACAGCAGAACTACAGCTCTCCCACACTCTGATACATACAGGCTGTCAGTACTGCTCCCACAAATACACATACAGCACACAAACATGCATGCACATATGGACACACAAACACACACACACACACACACACAAACATGCATGCACACATGGACACACAAACACACACACGCATACACGCACACATGCACACACAAGTACACATGTATGCACACATAGACACACAAACACATGCACATGGGCACACATGCATACATACACCCTCACACGCATTCTACCTACACAATCACAGGAACTAGTCAAGGAAATGGTGTCTTAGTTTTTTAATTTCTGCCTATTTCTGGAAACAGAATATTGGTGAAAATAACAGAAGTACAGGAGAGACAGGGACACTATAAAGAGGAGAGAACTGCCTTACCTCAGAGAGTCAGAAAATTAAAGATACTGTGTGTATGTGTGTGATAGAGAAAGAGAGATAGAGAGAAAGTGACTCATGAGAGTGGGGCTTTGTTGCCATGGCGATTCTCTCTCTCGCTGCTTTCATTTCTTCAAAAATAATAAGGATGAAATGAGAAATACAGCACACAAACTGAATGGGGGACCCTCAGCTCCCAAATAAGACTTATATTATAGGGGCTGCTGGAGATAAGACCAGCAGGTGAAGGAGGACATGGGGGCTGCTGTGCATTTAGATGGGTGGAGGGGGGATGGCGGGAGGTGGAATGTCATTTTATTTATTAATGAATTAAAAACATATTTTAACTTAAATAAGGCTTGTATTTTATTCTGCCAACTTTCAAGCAAGAGTGCCACAGCAACAATAAAGTTTCACAACAATAAAGTGCTGATACAAATGTAATAATGTAATAATGCAGTAATATGTATCATTACAGACCCAAGATAGGCAGTAATAGAAGTAATAGAAGCTATGCGTACAGGAGAAGATGGAGGGAGGAAGGTGTTTACAGCTGGAGGACAACTTGGAGGCTCCTACTGGCTCACATGATGGTTCACATCAATGGCTGGTGAAGGAGATCTGTGGGGATTAACAACTACAGTGCCGTTTGAAAGTATTTGGACTGTGATGCATTTTGTTGCTTTGGCTCCATACTCCAGCACAAATTACACAAATAGAAGGTTAAACTGCACAATGTCAGCTCTCATTTGAGGATATGGACGTAAGTACCCGCAAACCAACAAAAATTGTGTCACTGTCCAAATAGTTAAGGATGTGTGGAGGAGGTGGGGTTGTGTGATTCCTGGTGAGATTTCTTCCAACAGGAAATCTGGAACTTATTTTACCACACTGTTCCTAATGGAAATTGAATATACAGAACTATTTTCAAGATCTTGCAACACTTCACAATATATTAGCATATATAAGTATAATACATAGTAAATATACAATAAATAAAAAAATATGCAATATACAAAAAATATGCAAAAGATTTCATATATGTATATATATGAAATGTATCTATACTCTACAATTTTAGATTTACAAAGAATTGTACATGTGGCTTCTTTTAAATTCATTTTGGTTTCACCTTGTAGAAGTAACAGAAGTAACCGCACTAAATACATAGCCCCCCCCCCCCCCCCCCCTTCAGTTTCTAATCTTGATTCTAGGCTTTTGATTGCCTGTTGGCTTTTGGTTGGTGTTTGTCAGCATAAGGACCAGGGTCAGAGACATAGAATAAAAGAAACGTCAAAACTTTTTAAAAATTAACCAGTTGGAACATCATGAAGAAGAAAGAGAGCACTGATTAGCTGAGTAATCACAAAGGGCCTGGTAGGCTAAGGAAGACCTCTACAGTTGACCAAAGAAGTCTCACTATAATGAAACCCAAACCCCTGTCTTGGTTTATTTCTTCATGTTGAAATCTAAATGTGTAAAAATACCCTTAAATAAAAGCTGAGAATGTTCACTTCAACCACATGTTAATTGTATGAATTCTGGAATTTTTGTAGTCAAATCAATTTTTAAAAAGTCTGTCCCAAACATTATGATATTCACTGTATATATCTAAAATAAACTGCTGTGAAATGTACCCTAAAAAGCCAGTGTCGTAAATTATTCACATTAAGATTATCAAAAAAGACAAAAATAAATCATACAAACACTGAGCTACTGCATATTTTAATTCTCAAACATGTTGGAAAATGTACTGCTTTAATAATTAATTGATCTTTCTCAAATTATAAATTAATTTCCAAGAAATCTAAGCATTACAATAGTAGCACCGCTGTTTTCAGTACTTTGTGCACCCTTCCTTTGCCAGGATATCACTACTGAGTTGTCTTCTATAGTGTTTTATGAGATTGATGAGCATATTGGAATAACTTTTCAAGATCTTTGAGATCTTTCCATTTTCATTTGTGGTCTGTCCTTTTCATTTCAAGCCAAAATAATTTTGACTATGAAGCCTGAATACTGAGATGTTCATTGCAAAACAGTCATTGTATGGTCAATTAGCCACTTCTTGCTTGATTCTGAGGTATCCTTGTGATCATTCTCAGCTGGTGGGTCACTCAGTTAAGGCACTATTCTGTGGTGCAAGAATGGGCCCATGCTTTTGGACTGATTCCAGACCATTTCAGTGCTGATTATTGCGAGTATCTCCATAGAGTGATGCACAATTAGTGATTGCGTCACCGAGGGTATGGAAGGGTTCAGTCAGTTAGGGGTCTGCTTTTCATTGCTATCCAGCAACTCCTGCTGGTCGATTGGGTGCCCGACACCTGTGAACTGCATATTAAATTCACATATGAAAGGTAGCCTCTGATCCCACTCTATGCAAGCTTAGGTATAGTCTGCAGTGTGAAAAGAAGCAGGCTGGTGACACCGCGTGTTTCAGGGGAGGATGTCTACATTTCACCCACATCTTTCCACCCTTTTCTCCTTCTACCCCTCCCTCAATTTCAATTATATTTATATTGAATGATCTGAGTAAATTCCGATACAATATTGACTGGTCATACCGGTTTGTCCATAGATGCAACAGCAGCATAGACATGCAGTCTTCTTCCTTTTTCAGCCATAACCTCACCACAGTGGCAGTTACTCTAGGGCTCAGTTCTTTGTCTCTGAGTGATATCCGAGTTTTTGCCTAATTTTTGTGCTTTCCTGCCCTCTACTCTGACACACGCTGTCACCTGAGAATTCTGTACATCTCTACTGAAAGATTAGTAGAGGGGAATGAACAGAGGGTGGGGATTCAGAGACATTCCAGTTATGGAACTGGAATATATTGTAAAATATACTGAAATAAGTATATTATCTATATATTTCAACAATATTTTGGCAAATATACTAATTATCGCAACTTTAAAATAGGGGTAACACGTTACACTTCTGTGAAATGTATTCATCAATGTGTTTTCCACATATTTCTAATATATTGCAGATTATCCCATTCTTTATGGGAGATTAGAGACAGGAGGGATTTAACAGACACATCTGGGATATTAAAGACAAGTGTGGGCCTAGAGACTTGAGTTGTGGGATTTTAGAGGCAGGTGTGGGAGTGTAGAGACAGGTGTAGGGGGAGTTAGGAGACATCAGGTATGCTGACTTGGGACAGAAGAACAGGAAAAAGACAGAGCGTCTCAGAGGGAAGGCTCCAGGCAAGCAGACAGAAACAATGCAGCTAGTGCTTGTAATGAGCCACGCCCTCCTCAGGGGAAACAGCGATCTCAGAATACCATTGTCTCATTGTGCAGAGAAGAAGAGAGACCGGTTCTAGGAGTTCTCTCTTAAAGCATCTTAAAGCACAGACACGTGTGAGTGCGTGTGCGCACACGTCACACATACACATACATGATACATACACTCATATGCAAACACGGACACGTATGTGCATGCACACCCACACGCACATACACATATTAACCTCAAATGCACTTGTGCCTGTGCGTGCCCGCACACACACACACGCACACACACACAAGCACATAAAGCCTTGTTCCAAAACCATGGTACTGGTTTAAACCTGAGCCTCTTGGTTCTTGGGTTAAACTCAGGAATAGTATGATATTCAGATGCCATCAAAGGTGCAGGCACTAGACCCAGGGATAGGGAACACTTAAGGTGCCAGTACACCAAAAATGTTTTTGTTTGAATGACCTGTTGTGAACAAGAGACAAACAAAAAGACAGAGTTTTGAGTTTGTATGGCGCGGTGTGTACAAGCCCCAAGCGTGAACTGTTCACAAGCAGTTTGTACGTTCACAGACCACCCCCTGTCTGCAATTGGTTCATCTAAATATCACATGGTTGGTTATGTCACGGTTGACTGGCCAAGGGGCAGACTTCAATTTTATTATCCTGTTCATCTCATCACTGTACTGTCCCACAGGAGGTCTTGCCTAGATCAGATACAGGAAATTCTAGGAAGTGCTGTCCTATCTGATACTGTAAGATTCACCACAATAGGAGAATTAAATTGTGTATTATTCCTCCTTCCAGGGGGAAATATTGACATAATTTGTTAGCTGAACTAAGGATAAATTGTTTGGACAGATAGGTAGTCAAATAAAATATGGGGAAACTAGCAACAGCAGGTACAGTAGGAAGCTAACTACCTCATTACTAGTTTCCCCTTCTTTTATGAGTATTTTTGTCATCTTTAATTTGGCTACCTTTCTTCCAAATAATTTATCCTTAATTTGACAAATGAGATAAAAACTTTGTCAATTTAATTCTTCCACTGAGGCAAACTTATCAGATAGGACACCACATCCTGAAATCATCTGTATCCCATCTAGACACGGCCAAGATAGCATTGTCGTTGTAACTGGAATATTTTTGAGATTTATACTTTTGAATGAAGAGTTGCTGAACTCGTGCAAGGTTATTGTCATCTTTATGATCGATCACACAGGGATTTTACAGATAATAAAATGTGCTCAAATTCCAGGCACATAATTTCAGTGTCTCTGGTGTCAAGGATCCTGATTTGTACAAAGTAACTTGTAAAAATCTGTGCGACAAGTTCCTATGCCTCTCAGCGGCGTGGAGTGACATAAAACGAAGAACAAGGAGTTTGTATTGAGTGCACAGACTTGTTCGGCGACTTGTTTGCCGGAGGTTCTTTTTCTGAAAGTTTGTCATTTGGAGTATGCTGCCTACTTTATTCACTTTGCCCTACCCCAGAGAGAGGTGAATGACTTTCACTCATCTACTTACCCTGTTCCCAGAGGCAAGAATGACTCACTCACTCACTCAGTCACTCACCCCACTTTATTGCTGAGACATGGGAAGTAAGATTCCCCAGAGATAGGGGAATGTCTCAATGGCTCACTTGGTCACTCTTGTCTCTTGATCTCTGGGAGTGAGAGAGTAGGTGAGTGACTGAGTGAGTAAGGATTCATTGAATCATTCCCCTGTCTCTGCCACAGAGGAAAGACTCCTTACTCAGTAATTCAGTCGCCTGGCCTTACCTCAGAGACAGGGGAATGACTCAGCTGCTCACTCAGTGACTCAGCCATTCAAACACCAAGCCCTACACAGAGCAGGAATGAATGTCAAGACCCCAATGTCAGACACACAGGGAAACCCCCTCCACACCACCAGTGAACACTGCAGACACGTTTTGGGGAGGAATGGGGGATGTCATCTTGTGGTCGTCTTTATTTTAGTGTGCGGAATGTATGTAGGCTACTGTACACACTATTTTAACGGTGATAGCCTATCTATATTTGCATGGAACTTGCTAATGTCGATTTATTTAAAATAATGTACAATCAAATAAATATATGTCATTTGAAACGCTTTCGTGTCGCGTTATTTGCGGATCTGATGAACAATGAAAGCTATGTGGAGCACTCTGAGACGGAAATTGATATCCTCGGCAGAGAGGCGTGTCAGCATACAGGGCGCGTTCCTCAACAAGTTTCACCAATGGCAGGAGTGTCCCTTTCATCGTCTTATAGAACAAAGACATACGTGGGGTGTTAATTCGTGTGATTCTTTACTCTTTGCGCATTTTACGACATCATCCAAGCGGAAATAAGAGCAAAAAGGCTGGATTCATCTAACGGATTTTTGTCGCGGCTGTTCCTGAAGAGAGATCGGGACAGCTGCGATGCCGACAGGGGCCCGGGATACTCAAGGAAACAAACCTCAATAGGATGCACCCATGCGCGCCTGCTTCCACGGCGCGGTGGCACCAGGTGAGCGCGCTTCGAGTCAGCTGTGAAAGGGGAACAGAACCGGGTGACCAGTGACTGTAGCCTGCCCCGGTCATTAAAAAATGATTACAACTAATTTGCTATGTTTGGTTAAAACGTAAATAGACACTGTAGATTCACAAGATAGCTTCGATAATGTTAATGCATCGTTGGTTCGTTCATGAGGGTTGACATACAATATAATCAGAATAATCTTATATGGTCACATTTGTTGTAGAATCGTAATCATATGACTAAACCCTTGATGGTATTATGTGTTGTTATTTATAATTTTCCAGTTTTTTCGGATCGCACCTCTAGACAGCCCCATGAGGAAGTAAGTTAGTTGTCGCACGAAAACGTGTAGCCCTACATTAAAACCGTATTTATTTATTTATTTATTTATTTATTTATTTATTTATTTATTTATTTATTTAATTATTTATTTATTTATCACTAAACCTCCAATCAGGAAAACACGGGGGGTTGGAGCCATGGGGTGTTTTAAATTTCCCTTTTCTGTTTGTTCCGTGTCCTCGGATGCTGATTTTAAAGGCTGTGACTGAGACACATCACCAAACAAAAAATGGAATACAGATAGACGTGCATGTGGCGCTAGTGCCTGAGAGTTTGAAACAGAGGCAGAAGGACTGAGGCGTGCACTTTCTCATTCAGTAACGCTGTACCTGAAAAGCATCTTTCTTTTCTGCTCAGTATGGGTGGTCCACCCAATGTTCACCCAACGGAGACTTAAACAATACACGCCATAGTTTGAAAATAGTATTGATACGGTCTTCCACACTGTAACCCCTAAGAAAATTTGGCCTCATTACCATCCGTTCTTAAGAATAATTTTCTTCTTAAAACCCACTTACGCAGTTTTCACGAAGATTATGACATTCACCAATGTTTTATTTGGGATTTGTTCTTAGGTAAGAACAGAATCTATGCACACTCAATAGCACACTTACGCACATTTGAGTGCTGACATGTTTGTGCAAAATAATTGGTTATTGTGTTTTCTTCTATTCTACAGTCGCATAATATTATAGGATTTAAATTACAATAATATTTTTATAATTTATAATATTTTTAAATAATTATTTTCATTATTTTACAAAGCATTAAGGCGCCAGGTTCCGCCCCAGATGGTGGTTGCCTCAGCAGGAGTTCATCTGTAAATAAATGATAAAAATCAAACCATTGTAGTGTCCTTTTATTTTTGGGGCTTTCAATTATGCAATGTTTGGTCTATACTGCAAAAGCAAATGTTTGAATTTTTAATACAAACTAAGCACTTAGGTAACACTTTTTAAACACATGGACATGTTGAAGAAGAGAACACTTATTCAGAGGCGTCGCTGCAGTCTCATGCCCTTTTATGGGGATTGGTGGGGTGTTTACCTATGCTAATTAGGAACAACTGGCACATGCTTTCAGTTTACGAGGACAGTGGGATTCATCATTAGAAAAACACGGTTGCGAACAATTCTGCGGTTTAAGAACACGTCATGTATCTGACGTAGACTTTTCTTAGGACCTTTCTCAAGAACAAATTTAAGAAAAAACTTAGGAAGATATTGGTGAATGAGGCCCATTATTTTCATTACCACTGTTGATATGACTCAATCTTAAGAAACTATTGCAATAAAGAATGTTAATGGAGACAGGTATTGCTGTCTAACCTGTTCGTTTCACAGCCAGACATTCAAGTCAGCAGTTAGAAAATTGTAGCAGTTCCATATATATATATATGACTCCCCAACAATATTTGGAGAATGTGGTGTGTGTGTGTTGTTTTGGCAACACTGCATGTCATGCCAATAAAGCACCTTAAAATGGAAAGAGACAGAGAGAGAGAATTTTTTTTTTTTTTTTTGATTGCTTGATTTCTACATAGACATATACACATAGACGCCGCATTGGCCTTACGATCATACGTTAACGTCGCCGCCATATTGGTCCAGGCAAGACTGTAAACAAATAGAAGTAAACGGGGGAGCTGCGGTTTTTCTGGATAAAAAGCACTATAACGTTTACATTTCTCAAACGATTTCAATGAATCGTTTTTATATTCAAGGGTTTATGATCTACGTGGTGTACAAAAAAGTTTTATCTCCAGTTACTTAGAATCTCGATAGTTAGGCTATAATCGCTGCTAGATGCTCAAGAGAGGAGTGTGTATCAACGTTAGGTTTACATGAACGGAATTACTTACGTGGTGGAAAATAATTTATTGTCATAAGGAATTGCCACAGTTAATTTTAACCTGGAAGCTGGCTAGAAAGTAATAAATGCATTGCTAGCTGACTTGAGTAGGATTGTAAGCATCAAATAACATTGATTGTAAGGCTAGCTTTGCTTGTTAGCTACCTACCAATGTTTTCTTGCAAGTCGTGTTTTGATTTTGAATGAATTAAACTGAACACAACCACAATAATTTTAACCTGGCAAGCTGGCTAGAAAGTAATGAATGTATTATTAATTTTAGCTGAAACGTTTTTCATTAGAACAAGCTTGATTATTTGCTTGCTAGCTAACATGAGTAGGATTGTAAGCATCAATAACCTTGATTGTAAGGCTAGCTTTGCTTGTTAGCTTGGACAAATATGGCGGCCACGTTCACGTATCGCAGCAAGGGGCCGAAGTGGCCAATGCGGCGCCTATGTATATTATGTCTATGGATTTCTACAGAGGGTATGCACTGACGTCACTTTCCCACAGGAATACACCCCCTCAGTCGGACTGAGTGGCAAAACATGCTGGGACATGGCTGCCCTTAGAGGAAACTGCAAAACCGGAGTAAAACAATTGATTATCTGCTTAAATAAAAGGCAGTTGGACTCGACAGTGATCCTTACAGCTTACCAAAGAACCAGCGGTCTGTGGACATTAAAAAAGAAATCGGAGATATCTTTTTTACAGACTGCTGAAAGCTGAAGAGAAGAGAAGCAAATGGATTGCTGCAATTCGCAGAAGCAACTGGAATCCAGACACCGAAATGTGGATTTGCGGTTGTTATTTTGTGTCAGATATGTTGGATTTTTGGGTGAAATCATACCTTAATTTAGTTGCTTGGCTAGCCAACACTATCTAACCATCTCCCATTTGTTTGTAGAATACAAGGCTCATCATCATGGATGTTTTTTAATAAATGCTGACAAAAACTTTACAGTTACACAGAATATAAATGAAAGATGCTAAATATTTAATTGATGAGTAGTCAATACAGTAGGCTACATAACTGATTTTACCCAAAAATCCAACATACCTGACACAAAATGACAACAGAAAATCCACGTTTCGGTGCCTGGATTCCAGCTGTTTCTGCGAATTGCAGCGATCCATTTGCTTCTCTTTTCTTTAGCTTACGGCAGTCTGCAAAAAGATAGCTCCGATTTCTTGTTGAATCTATTTGTACAGTCAATCACACAACAGCTCTTTCCCATTTTAGATGTGTTTTTTGTGTTTTCGTGGCATTCAAGCTGAATGCTAACGCTGCCACTCAGTAGTCTTTCTGCCACTCAGTGGGTAGACCCCCTATTTATTTAGTGTCTTGCATCATAAAGATCCCCAGTCCACATGGGCTTACAAAACATAACAGGTAGGGCACAGACAAGAAAAAAACTAGGATTAGCACAATTCTCATCATACTCATAGAGTCTAATTTTTGATTCAATCGATGTATCTTTCTTACATTGTTCTGTAACACCTGCTAGTATTTTTGCTTGACTACATTCACATTACAATATGGGTTATTTGTAAATATGCAAAGCTGATCTAAATCAGTAAATATTGAATTAACTTCCTCTCACTTTCCACTGGTGGCAATAGAGCAGCCAACTATTTGCATACCCTAGTTTTACATTTATGTAAAGATTGATAGCCATTTGAGGTATGAAATAATGTGCTACATTTTTGTATTTGTATTTCTCTGTGATGACCAGTGGCTGATGTAACATTTAATCTCCAGAAAAATGAATACAGATAAATAACAGATGTTGGAAAATGTTAAAGGGGAACATTCATAAAAATGTAATCAAGTAAAAAAGCATAACAACAGCAGAAAGGTATTTGTTTCAATGTCTGACCTATACATAAACACATTATTTTTTATAAGGCTTAGGTTATTATATCATCCCTGTAACACCAATCTGGTCTAAGCACTGTAGCTGTAGCTAACTGATAACTCTCTGGATCTTGTCTGTGCTTGTCAAGCTTATATACTGCCTGAAAGCCTCTATTTAACAGTGGTTCAGTCCCCCAATTCAACTCAGCAGGGCCAGTTCTTAAATTTGGACCTCCTGATCCTCTTCCCCCTGGGAGAACGATAGCTTAACAGCTGCCCTGGCAGCATAATATATTAGTTCTGGCCCCTAAACACTAATTCAGATGAGGTCCTGCACAGTATCAATGTGCAGTCTTGCTCTAACATCTGGCATGGATGTTTTTTGTGATGAGAAGCCAATAACATAGGCTGCTGCAAATATTGGAAGCATAATTTTGAAATTGAAATTATGATTTTGCCTCTGGGACGACATGAAAAAATTGGAAGTACCATAGCTGCTATAGGCATCCTGTCATATTTATAGTCCAATAGGAAACATTTTGAACGAGAATGCAATGGAGCCTACAGACAAACTATTCAACAGGATTATTTCACTAATTAGTAGTTTACAATGTATAAAAATTTTCATACCACTGCAACGCCTATATTGATATATTTGCTGGAAAAGCGGAATGTATTTGCCTGTCTGCCAACAAGTTATATTATGGCTAAAGTTTAATATATCAAACATGGCCACCAGCTTGCTTGATTCTAGCTAATAATTTCCGTGAGTGCCACTAGCCAGAATATGCCATCGTGCTGGTTATCAGCTTTAGTCTATTATGGAGCGGTAGGTTAGTGTTTTGATGAATGAAGACATCGCTGAGCATTCACAGGACAAAACCAAAACACTGACGATAACTTTGAGAACAGAGGAGTTTCAATCAACTGGAGACATTTGGCTCATTGGCTAAATGGAGAAAAGGCACAATTTTTTTGGAATGTTTGATAGGGATGAGAAATTTATCAGAGTTTGTCAAAGACTACATCATCAGTACCCATGTGGTGTGGTGTCTACCTGCACACATTTATAAGGAAGTCTGTCAGCAGACCATTTCAAAATGTGAAATACCTAAATGAAAACATAGGCAAGAACTTCCTGTTGGAAGTTATGGAAGCTGATATAGCTATATACAGTGGGCTCCAGAATTATTGGCACCCTTAATAAAAATGAAGAAAAAAGGCTGCATATAATAAATGACACAGATAATGATCTATATGTTATGTTCAAACATATGGGAAAACTATATACTTTTATTTCAATACATTTACTCTCATGCTTCAATGTTTTTTTTCTTAAGTAATCAATTTTATTCTGAAAACCATAGGTGCCATAATTATTGGCACCCCTAACAATTATTGTAAGTAAAATCAAACAAAATGAAATTGGCAATACAATTTACTTAATTTAGTTCATCTCAGTTTAAAGGAACTATATTGTGTCATTCCATCACTTCCAGTTTCACTAGAGAATAAACATGAGGTAACAAGCATACAAAATCCCTTTGTCATCCATCAGCATGGGAAAAGCCAAATAACTGTCAATTCAGAAGAGACTGATGGTAATTTACCGTCACAAGTCTGGTAATGGGTACAAAAAAAGACATACACGGTTAAATATACCACTTAGCACTGTAAGGGCGATAATAAAAAGGTGTACAACACATGGAATGGTTGCAAATTTGCCAGGAAGAGGAAGCAAGTGCATGGTGTCCCCACGGACAGTGAGGAAGATGGTGAGGGAGGCCATTAATAACCCAAGGATCACTGTTTAAGAATTGCAGAGATTGGTTTGTTTCTTGCGGTCAACAAGTCTAAAAAAAAACATTAAATGGCACCTCCATGCCAACTAACTCTTTGGAAGGGTGGCACGAAGACAGCCCTTACTGAACACAATAAACAAAACCAAGAATCTGGAGCTTGCCAAACCTCATTGGAATTATGACTGGAAGAGAGTGCTATTGTCAGATGAGACCAAAATTGCCAAAAAAAAACGTTTTGGCCATACACACCATCGACATGTTAGGCAGCAAAAGAGGAATGTGTACAGGAGAAGCACCTCATACCTACAGTTAAATATGGAGGTGGGTCATTGATATTTTGGAGATGTTTTGCTGGCAATGGTCCTGGGGCACTATTTTCGATTAGTGGCACAATGAATTCAACAAAGTACCAGGACATTCTGGCAGAAAATGTGGCTGTCTCTGCTAAGAAGCTAGGACTTGGTCATAGGTAGATTGTCCAGCAGGACAATGACTCCAAGCATACATCAAAATCTAAACAGAAATGCTTAAGTGAAATCAACATCCATGTTTTCCAATGGCCATCTCAGTCTCCAGACTTAACCTCTTAAGGCACAAGCCAAATCTTGCCAATCCTTGCCCATTTAGGGGGTACCCTATTTAACGCTTTATAACTCCAAATGTGAACACCACAGTGACTTGAAAAGTGGCTTAAATGAAGCAAGACATTTGTAAAATTTATAATACTAATGCAGATCAGTTTATATTAATAATTTTGGAAGAAATAAAGTGCCACAAATGCAATTGTCTGCACTTTTTTAGTTTGCAATGAAATATTGAGAGATTGCATATATACAACAGGTTAAACTATACATGTGCTGGATCAAAAACTTCTTGACCGCAAGTTTATAAAATCTAAGGGTGGATATGTAGAACAACTATAGATGTATGAAGCAAAAACTAAGTACTGTACCCAGCGTCTCCAAATCTATCCAAAATGTCTAAATTATGCATTGCTGTAAATCACAACATATTCACATATTTCACTACAAATCAACTGTTCTGACTCAAAAAACTCACCAGAAACATATCCAAAACCTCTCCAAAAATGAATTAAATGCTTTTTGTCCATTATAAAGCATATAAATGAGCCCCTGAGTTTAAGATGAAACATAGCTATCAGATTAAAAATAATGCAGAAATATTGTCACATAATGCGGTACAGTACCTAAATGTGTAATAATTAACTATTGTATGTATTTCTATACTCTGTCCTCTTGTATGTTTTCTTGTATGGGGATGGGACGACATGAAAACTATTTTCAACCGTCCACCACGTTTTGGCAATGTTCCAACTCTTACGTCATCATTGTTGTATGCTTCACAAGAACTATTACACTAACTAACGCTTACATTACAGTGTGAAATATCCACATTATATAATACCACTAACCTATTTAAAGATACTCAATTTCAAAAATAACGTATATAACCAAAATATTTGGACCAGTAATACTTACATAGCAATGATGAAATTGTATCTATGTTCAGTAGATGGAGACAGAGACAGTAAATCAATGATACTGTTCTATTCGCTTCTGTAAGTGAATGCGATGATAAGAAAAATTTTGGTTACACTGACCTATAAAACACTATTCCAAAACCAAAATTAGATGTTATTGTTAGAAAGCTTATACTCTCACCTACTGAATAAATGAATTGTCAATCAAGCCAGACTGTACTAAAAAGGGCGACAACGCCGTAAACGACACATGTGGTATTATGCCCAGCTATTTTGGAAGATACCCAGGCATCACAAATGCGCGTATATTTCACAAACGGATTGTCCAAGACAATGTCACCACTCAGTCTCAAAAGGGACATCTCTATGCGTAAAACCAAAGGTAAGGTTGTATATTTATTCAATATTTAGTCCCAGATATTGCCTGTAGAATGACATGGTATCATTTTTAAAAACTTTTTCTCGTTTACATACGACTGAAAATACCCTTGATAAAATCATCTTATAGGAATGTAAATGGTAAATGATAAATGGACTGCATTTATATAGCGCTTTTATCCAAAGCACTTTACAATTGATGTCTCTCATTCACCCATTCGCACACACACTCACACACCAACAGTGAAAGGCTGCCATGCAAGGTACCAATCAGCTCATTGGGAGCAGTTAGGGGTTAAGTGTCTTGCTCAGGGACACTTCGACACGCCCGGGGCAGGGGATCGAACCGGCAACCCTCCGACTCCAACTGCTCTTACCTCCTGAGCTATGTCGCCCCCATGAACACTCTGTGTTTACATACTATTTCGTCTGTCCAGAATAAACTTTGGGAAAGCACATCCTGTGTCCTGACTGTCACTTTACTCATCCTGATTGCACCGAAGCGAGACAAAATTCAACCCGGTTACACTTAGAAGAAAAGAAAAAGACGGTAGGCTTCAAATAACAGAATAGTCAGCACAGTCTCCGGACTTAAACCCCATCAAGCTGGTTTGGGTTGAACTGAACAGAAGGGTGAAAGCAAAGCAACCTACAAGTGCAACACATTTGTGGGAACTTCACAGTGCACACACAGAAATCGATAAGAAAAGTTGAGAGCAAAGTCAATAATGCCCAAACAAAAATCTAAAGACGGTGGAGCACCAGACTCCAAACGTAAGAAAAGCTTCAGTAGTTCTGAAGTGGAGGTATTGCTGCAGGAAGTGAACAGCAAACAACCTGTCATATTTAGTAGCATCAGTAGTGGATATAAAATAACACAAAAAAGATGCATGGGATGCTATTACTCATTCAGTGAACGCTGTATCCGAAGAAGGACGCACAACTGATGAAGTAAAAAAAAATGGTTTGATGTCAAATCTGAGGCAAAAAAAAAATGCTGGTGGGAGTGGGCGCAAGGAATTGCGTGTTATGCATTCAAACGGCGCTTCTCGTCACATTCCTTGCATAAAACACTGCTCAAAAAAGTCATTTTGGTGTCACCCGGTGCGGTCCACACCCCCCTAGTGACGCCTCTGAATAAGTGTTCTCTTCTTCAACATGACCCTGTGTTTAAAAAGTGTTACTTAAATGCTTAGTTTGCATTCAAAATTTAAACATTTGCTTTTGCAGTATAGACCAAACATTGCATAATTGAAACCCCCCAAAATAAAAGGTCACTACAATGGTTTGATTTTTATCATTTATTTACAGATGAACACCTTAATGCTTTGTAAAATAATGAAAATAATAATTAAAAAATATTATAAATGATAAAAATATTATTGTAATTTAAATCCTATAATATTATACAACTGTAGAATTGAAGAAAACGCAATAACCAATTATTTTGCACAAACTTACAGCACTCAAATGTGCGTAAGTGTGCTCTTGAGTGTGCGTAGATTCTGTTCTTGCCTAAGAACAAATCCCAAATAAGAAAATATTGGTGAATGTCAGAATCTTAGTGAAAACTGCGTAAGTGGATTTTAAGAAGAAAATTCTTCTTAAGAATGGTTGGTGAATGAGGCCCAATATTTGATTTCCATTGCAGAATGAATGCCACATGTGTTCACCTGTTATATCTGCAAAAGTGGGCTACTTTGATGAGTCAAAAAATGTGAATAAATTGTGTTAAACATTTCTTTTGTATCTCCGATTGTTTATTTGTGAATTCCTGAATATATAAATGTAACTCTGAATATATAAATTAAATTCCTGAATAAAAAAGTTAACTCTGAATATATAAATTCAATTCCCGAATATATAAATGTAATTCTGAATATATAAATATAATTCCTGAATATATAAATGTAACTTAGTTTATACTCAGGCATATCACAAGACTGTCGTTTTTATTTTTTGAATAATTTCGTCTTTTTTTTCATAGGCTACTGAGTGAGCAAAACAAGTTTAACATTAGTATCAGTAAAATTTTACAGTACAATCAAAGATAATCAAACAAAAACCTTAAATAATTAAAGTTTGAATGAGGCAATAATTCAGACTTAATTAAGGGGTCCTTATTTCCTTGGTATTAGGACCTTTCAAGTAGGGGCACCAAATTTCACAGGGAATGGCCCAAAGAGCTAGAGAAATCTCTTAACCAGCAAGGGTTTCATAGAAACCTGCTGGGTTCAGTGATCAATAAAACTATGTAGGGGCCTTGGATTTTTTACTTACACTCAACTTTATATTGCTGGTGTGTGCCAGATTTATTTTATATTGCAGGTGTGTGGAGCTGTAAAGTTTCACAAGAAATTGATTCCCAGCAGAATCAGCTAATACTTCTATATGCTCCTCAAAGCCCTCATTTTCATTGAGGACAAAATCAAGGTATTTATATAAAAAAGTGTATGTCATACTAAAATCTCCAAAATGGAAAGTATAATTATAATGAATCTCACAATAATATACTCAAAGGAAATATAAATTCTAACAATAGCAGGGGACACAATACATCTATGGTTAACTAAAGTAGGTGAAATGCTAACATGTTAGGGTAGGCTAAAGTTACGTTAGACGATAAAGCTGTGCTTTAAAATGTTGTGCCGTTCGAAGTGGTGATTTTGGGAGATACACCTGCGCATGCGTCCTACTAAACGAAGCACCACTGCACCACCTGCGCTTGCGTCCTACCAAACGTCCCTCAAAGGTCGTCCGTGAGTGAGTGAGTGAGTGACCACAATTTGCCATGCAAAGGTTGTCCATGAGTGAGTTAGTGAGTGACCACAATTTGCCATGCATAGCCCACGGCAGCAGGCAGGCAAAATACAGGATGAAAAACTGTTTGCTTGTAATTTAAAGGCGCTTTGGTTGTGATTTTTAAAAACTTTTAAATGGTACCTTTATTCTTAAAATCTCTTACAGAAGGATGTCTTGTGGAGCCACTCAGGATGCGGGAAATAGGAAACTGGACAGTCACTTCCTTTTCACTCTCCTAGTCACTTTCCTGTACCAGGTGCACCCAGGTAAATGTACCACTGAATAAATGCCTTACTCATTACCTATGATAAGACCATGCATCTTTCCCTATCCTTGGCAGCTTACACAGCGTTACACATTCATATAGAGAGGTATTTAATGGAAGCTCTTCAGGTTAAGCACCTTGTTCACAGCACCTCGTACCTGGGCATCAAACCTGCAATCCCAGCTCAGTAATAAGGTAGAGATGATTAATTTGTTGTAAATTAGTTGGCCTGATAGTTATCTCCCTGGAAAGATGTCCTGTTCCGACAGACAGACGTCTCTTCTAGCTTAAAAAATTAACAAATGATAAAATAAAATACACCAGAGTTTGTGTGTGTGTGTGTGTGTGTGTACTGTATGTGTGTGAGAGAAAGAGACAGCGAGAGAGAGAATACAGTAGCTTGATTTGAGTCACCTCCAAATCTATAATGTAAATTCATATATGCCCCCCCCTCCCCCAGAAATAAATCTTTGGAAAATGCAGGACAACCTACAACCCCAATTCCAAAAAAGTCCAAAATGAGTGATAATGTTAATTATTTTCACCCTGTACTATATTGAAAACACTACAACAGAACATTATTTGATGTTTGGCCTTGTGAATTTAATAAAATAAAAAATAAAAAATAAAAAATAAAAATATATATATATATATATATACACTCATTTCAAATCTAATGACTACAACACGCTCCAAAAAAGTTGTGACAGTCGAGTGTTTACCACTGTATAACATCACCATTTCTTCTAATAACACTTATTAAGCGTTTGGGCACTGAAGACACCAGTTGGTTAAGATTAGCAAGCGGAATTTTCCCCCATTCTTCAATTATACAGGTCTTCAGCTGTGCAATTGTACAGGGCCTTCCTTTCTGTACTTTGCACTTCATAATGTGCCACACATTCTCAATCGGAGACAGGTCAGGACTGCAGGCAGGCCAATCTCTCTGCTTATGCAGCCATGCACTTGTAATCCAAGCAGAATGTGGTCTGGTGTTGTCCTGCTGGAAAATGGAGGGACGTCCCGCTGATAACAGCTTGGATGGTCCTTGTCCTCTTAGGCCCGGAGGACACAACTTTTTTTTTGTCCAAAAACTATTTGAGATGTTGACTCGTTGCACATGCTTCCAATGTGCTACTGTCCATCTCAGATGAGACCGAGTCCAGAGAAGTTGGCGGCACTTCTAGACAGTGTTGATGTATGGCTTCTGCTTTGCATAATAAAGCCTTAACTTGCATCTGTAGATTTCTGTTTTTATTCACATTTCATTTACCGTCCCGACTTTTTTGAAATTGGGGTTGTATATAATTGGAGGTTTGTTTATTGTGAAATGTTATTGTGCTTTTTAGCTGTGAAATGTGTCTATGTGAATTGGTTGTGAAAATGCCAGCCATGTCTGTCTATGTAAAGAAGGTTTTAAGTCCCATATAAGGGTCTAATACATTGAAAAACACAGACCCTTCAATCAGATTAGTGTTTTTTTGCACTTGCAGCAGCTGAACACTAACATATGCCAGCTGTTTGCTAAGGTATGGCAGGTGCCGTGGGCTGCTCAATTTGACAGTTTGGGAAAACAAAAATAAAATGGTAAATGTGCTATGTGCAAGAGTGTAGGTACCCTTCCAGCTGATGCATTTTAAAAAGAAGGTCTCAAAACCTGATTAACTTCCTAGGCCTTAGATTAAATCTGGCGAGGCAAATCCAGGGCTTAATAAATTGTCTGACCATTTTGACCTCTCAGGGTGCTTACTCTCAGCAACCATGGGTTCCTATAAGCAGCTGACTGAGGACATCAAAATTAAGATAATTGACTCTTAAAATGCTGTGGAAGGCTATATATATCTAAATACGTCTAGTTTCTACTTTAAGAAATGGAAGTTAAGGGGAACTGTTAAGGTCAAGGCAAGATCTGGAAGACCAAGAAAAATGTCTGATAGGACTACTCATAGACAGGTCAGGTATTCAAAGCAGTGCCCAGATATTACTGCAGAAGGCCTGCAGAAAGGTTTACGACACCGTAGTGGTGGAGTAGTGGTGCACTGGTCTACTGTGCAGCATTGCTTACACAAAAAAAGCTGCATGGAAAAGTTGTCATAAGATAATCTTTCCTGCAACCTCATCATAAAAGTTAATGTCTGAAGTACAACCCCAATTCCAAAAAAGTTGGGACGGTAAATGAAATAAAAACAGAAAGCAGTAATTTGTAAATTTACTTTGACTTGTATTCAAACAAAAACAGTATAAAGACAAGGTATTTCATGTTTTATCTAATTAACCTCATTGTTTTTTTGAAGATATATGTTTATTATGAAATTTATGCCTGCAACACGTTCCAAAAAAAGTTTGGACAAGGGCAATTTAGGACTAATAATGATGTGACAAGTCGAAATATCACAGTGATGTGATATAGGTGATGTTAAACAGGTGAGGCAATCATGTTATAGTATATAAAGAGCCTCCAAGTAAGGCCTAGTCCTTCATGAGCAAGAAGTGGTTGAGGCTCACCAATTTTCCAACAGATGCGTTAGCGAAAAATCCAGCACTTTGAAAACAACGTTCCCCAAAGACAAATCGGTAGGATTTTGGGCGTTTCACCCTCTACAGTGCACAACATAATTAAAAGATTCAAGGAATCTGGTCAGATCTCAGTGCGTAAAGGGCAAGGCCCTCTACTAAAAGTGTCTGAGACTCAGCAACCATAAGTCCCAGAGCAACCAAATTTGGCAGCTGGATTCCTATGGCCCCCCACTACTCAGGCACTAAAAATCACCTATGTCGGCCAGATGGTGGCGCTATAACAAAGGGTCATGCGTAAAAGGCCATAACTCCCACACCATAAGTTAGATCAACACAAAACTTCATCGACCTATGCATCTGAACGTGCTCTACAACTTTCCATTGGGACCACCTATGTCCGCCATATTGTTTGCCCGCCATTTTGAATTTTTATTTGGGGCGTGGAAGTTTTCTCCGCTAAAATGTCTGAAGCTCAGCAACCATAAGTTGTAGACCAACCAAATTTGGTAGGTGGGTTCCTATGGCCCCCCACTACTCAGGCACTACCAATGTCGGCCAGATGGTGGCACTATAACAAAGGGTCATACAATACTAATATTGAATATAAACAAAAGATGCAATTTATGCTGTAGTCGGCCAGTGTCTGAATAAATAATACAGTAGGTACTCTGCACGTAGGTAGCATGGATGGCGAGTTGGTATTTCGTTTTTTGCTACTAAAAGTTTGTTAGTAAAAGCTTTTTGAGAGGATGAATCATTACTTTTCTTTGGCATGGATCCATTTGAAAACAATATCGGGTGAGTTCGTTTAGTCTTTGAATCCGTCATCATGCTGAGAGAAATCGTATTCCGTAGCAACAAGATAAACCCGACATTAGCCCTAAGATATGCCAAGACGGCAGTGAAAACGCTGCTCACTGAGTAACGAAATAAACGAGACAACTTTTTAAATAATGATACCGTGTCATTCTACAGTCAATATCTGGGAATAAGTAGAGGTGTCCCTTTTGAGACTGAGTGGTCATATATTGTTTTGGACGTTTGTGAAATATACGCGCATCTGTGATGCCTGGGTAGGCTACCTTCAAAAACAGCTTTGCGTAACACCACACCTGTTGTTTACGGCTATTTTTAGTATAGCCTGGCTTGATTGACAATTCATTTATTCAGTAGGTGAGAGTATAAGCTTTCTAACGATGTATAACATGTCTGATTTTGCTTTTGGAATAACGTTTTATCTGTCAGCGTAACGTAAAATGTTCTTATCATCGCATTCACTTGCACATCTGGGGCAACATTAAAAGACGCTGCACCTAACGAAACGTTGTCAACGATTTTCATAATTTCTTGGAGAGTACTATTATTATTGAGGACTTTTGGGAATGGCGAAGCCACGTCTTTGCTTATAGACCTATCTGACTTCGTTTTCTGACGCAAAACAGAAGCGGATAGGACTTTGTCATTGATTTACTGTCTCTGTCTCTATACTACTGAACACAGATAAAATGTCATATTGCTATGTAAGTATTACTGCTCAAAATATTTCGGTCATACGTTATTTTTGAAATTGAGTGTCTTTAAATAGATTAGTGGTGTTACATAATGTGGATATTGCACACTGTAGTGTTTTTGTGATGCAGCAGTGACGAGAGTGTTGGAACATTGCCAAAACGTGGTTGACAGTTGAAAATTGTTTTCATATAGTCCCATCCCCATCCGCCATTATGCTGAGATACAGCTAAACCATTTTTATTGATAGTATTTGAGTTTCTCTACAAACGCACGAAAACACGCTGGTATAATAAAACAATGACGGTAAATATAGCCTATATATATAGTCCTATATATATATATTGCTACCATAATATAACAAACTTTCTTGTGTAGCTGCAGTTTCTCGCTGCAATTACTAATATTGAATATAAACAAAAGACGCAATTTATGCTGTAGTCTGCCAATGTTGAAATAAATGACAAGGTAGGTGAGTTGATATTTCGTTTTTTGTTTCGTTTTTTTTTAAATGTCGTATTTATTATTTGAAATATGTATTATTATTCTATCTGTCTCTGAGGTGCTCTGAAGTGTGCATTCTCTGCTAAGCTGAGCAATGGATTGGAATATGTGTCTGACGTAGTGTTGCACAGTATACCGAAACTTCAGCACTTTTTCGGTGCTTAAAAAAAAAAAAGAAACGGTTCGGTATTAGAATTTTCTGACGTTCGGTAGTTTTGTGTCAAATATAAAAGCCAGGGAAATGTGTCTTCCACATTACTGATTGAGAGGATGAAAAGTGTAGTTTGTCAGAATCTTCGCTAGATGCCAGTAGCAACTAAGGTTGCCAAGTGAGGTGACCTGCGCTTGTGCATTCTCTTCCCTGATACAGTGCAAGCTTTGACTCAGTTCACTTCAGTAGCAATAGGTGTTCCAATTTGGAAATATTTTCTTATAGATAGATGCTGTATTGTTATTACAATATGCTGTTTTTAAATCTATTTAAAGGTTAAAGACCTGTTTTAAAGATTATTATTTAAAGTATAATTTGTCAGAATCTTCACTAGGTGGCAGTAGCAAATAAGGTTGCCAAGTGAGGTGAGGTTGCACTTGTGCACTCACTCGTTGATACAGTGTAAGCTTCGACTCAGTTCGACTCAAAAATAAAAACAGTTTATTGTTTTTATCTTTGCACATACTGCACTGTTGCTCATACAGTATGATCGACAAGCACTTTTGGGAGTTTGTTCGGCACTGGACACAAACTTTTTTTCAACTTACCGGAGTACGTGCTGCGACCCCTTTGTCCTACTGCCGCTGTGTTTACCAATACGCCGACGAAGGAGAAAGAAAAGAGGCAAACGTGCCGGTATCCTATGCAGATCTCGGACGAGACACTGCAATCCGCCGTTACTGAGCATTTTACTGGCAAATGTTCAATCCCTAGATAACAAAATGGACGAACTACACGCACGGATTAAGTTCCAGCGGGACATTGCAAACTGCTGCGTGCTGGCGTTTACTGAGACCTGGCTAGACCCTACGGTGCCTGACTCGGCTGCTACCCCGGCTGGATTTTCCATCTATCGGCAGGACAGAACTACGGAGTCAGGTAAACGCAGAGGCAGAGGGGTCTGCATTATGGTTAACTCTTGCTGGGGTACGGATGTAGCAGTACTCGCTAAACACTGCTCACCAGACCTGGAGCTCTTAACTATAAAAGTCCGTCCCTTCTACCTCCCTCGGGAATTCAGCTCCGCTATAATCACAGCAGTGTATATACCCCCGCAGGCGGATAAAACACGCGTGCTAGAAGACCTTTACGGAGTAATCAATGGACTAGAGAACGCTCACCCTGAGGCAGCTTCTATTGTTGTTGGCGATTTCAATAGGGCTAATATGAGGAAAGTTTTGCCTAAATATCACCAGCACATTAACTTTCCTACCCGTGGTGACCAGACTCTTGACCATTGTTATTCTCAAATACAGGACAACTATAAACCCGTCCCCCGCCGTGCCTTTGGCAAGGCGGATCACACCTCCATTCTTCTCCTCCCAACCTACAGACAACGCCTAAAACAGGAAAAACCGGTTTTTCGGGCAGTTCAACGCTGGAGTGAGGAATCCATTGCCACCCTCCAGGACTGTTTTGAAACCACAGACTGGCAGATGATCTGTGTTGCAGCTGATGGGGACATTGATGAATACACAGACTCTGTCTCAGCCTACATCTCCAAGTGAATTGATGATGTCATCCTGAAAGTCAATGTCAGGACCTTCCCAAATCAGAAGCCCTGGGTTAATGGTGATGTCCGTGCTAAGCTCAGAGCACGGTCCTCTGCCCATAACTCTGGAAGCCTTGAGGAAGTCCAGATATGACCTACGGAAAGCCATCAGAGATGCCAAAAGAGCCTACAGGGACAAGTTGGAGTCTAATTACCACAGTTCCGACCCAAGACACATGTGGTGTGGACTGCGTTCCATCACAGACTACTAAGGGAGAAATAGCAGTGATGCCCACCCCGCTGCCTCTCCTCCGGATGAGCTCAACACCTTCTACGCACGGTTTGAGGCGAGCAACGCCATCCCTACTGTAAGGCTAGATGAGGACCAGGACGACTGCACTCTGTCCCTATCTACGGCTGACGTGAGGAGAGCTTTTAAAAGAGTAAACCCTCGGAAGTCACCAGGGCCAGATGGCATTCCAGGCCGTGTCCTCAGAGCGTGCGCCGACCAGCTAGCGGAGGTATTCACCTCTATATTCAACCTCTCCCTGAACCAGTCTGCAGTCCCCACCTGCTTCAAACAGACCATCATTGTTCCTGTACCAAAGACACCCGCCATCTCCTGCTGGAATGGCTACCGCCCTGTAGCACTGACCTCCATCATCATGAAGTGCTTCGAGCGCTAGTCAGGACCCACATCTGCTCCTTTCTTCCTGACACCTCGGACCCCCTTCAATTCGCATACCGCCCCAACAGATCTACAGATGACGCCATCGCCCTGACAGTGCACACCGCCCTCTCCCACCTGGATAAGGGAGACACCTACGTGAGGATGCTGTTTATAGACTACAGCTCAGCATTCAACACAATTGTGCCTGCTAAGCTCGTTCCCAAGCTCAGGAAGCTGGGTCTGAACACCTCCCTCTGCAACTAGATCCTGGACTTCCTGATGGGCAGACCCCAGGTGGTGAGAATGGGTAACCTCACCTCTTCTGCACTGACCCTGAGCACCGGAGCCCCTCAGGGTTGCGTATTCAGTCCCCTCCTGTACGCCCTGTTCATGCACGACTGTGTGGCCACACGCAGCTCCAATGCCATCTTTAAGTTTGCAGACGACACCACCATCCTGGGTCTCATCTCCAACAATGATGAGACCGCCTACAGAGAGGAGGTCAGCGTCCTGGCAACATGGTGCCAGGACAATAACCTCTCTCTCAATGTCTGCAAGACTAAGGAGATGATCGTGGACTTCAGGAAGCGACGGGGGGGGGGGGGGGGGGGGTCACACCCCCATTCACATCGACGGAGCTGAAGTGGAGAGAGTCTCCTGCTTCAAGTTCCTCGGTGTGGTCATAAATGATGACCTCACCTGGTCCAGGCAATCAGACGCAGCAGTGAAAACTGCCCAAAAGCGCCTATACTTCCTGAGGAGACTCAAGAAGTTTGGCATGTCTGCCAAAACCCTCATCAATTTCTACAGGTGCACCATTGAGAGCATCCTCACTGGCTGCATTACTGCCTGGTACGGCAGCTGCTCCACTGCTGACCGCAAAGCCCTCCAGAGGGTGGTGAAGACAGCGGAGCGCATCATTGGCTGCCACCTCCCCTCTGTGCAAGGCATCTACCACACACGATGCCTTAGGAAAGCACAGAAAATCATAAAAGACTTCAGCCACCCAGGCTATGGTCTGTTCTCGCTGCTGCCGTCTGGTAGACGCTACCGGAGCATCCTGGCTGCTGACGTCCAGAGTCACAAACAGTTTTTTCCCCCAGGCCATCAGGCTTCTCAACCAGCAACATTAATCTCAGGGATCACATTGATCACATGACCTCCTATGTATGCTCCTTCACTTCCTATGTACGTTCAATGTACATTATCACAGTCTTATGCACATATTCATCAGCGCTCCTGCACTATATGTTTAATATTTAAATATTTAATACTCCAATTCTCACTGTCCATATCCCCCATCTGTACAGGCTGGTACTGCTGCTAATATTTAATACAATGTTTAATATTATGTATATTTTAGATATTTTTTGATATTTTTGCTCTGCTTCTACGTAGTTGCTGCCTGCCATGTCATAAGAATTTATTTGCTCAGAATGACCTGTGTTATACTGTGCACTTGACAAATAAAACACTTTGACTTTGAGTTCACTTCAGTAGTAATAGATGTTCTTGGAAATATTTTATTATTTTATTATAGGAAGATGCTGTATTGTTATTCAAATATGCAGTTTTCTTTAGATCTATTTAACCCTCCTGTTATGTTGCGGGTCAAATGGACCCTTTTTAAAGTTTGAAAATCTAGGAAAAATACTTAAAATTATTTTTTCAGTATGAAACTTCTTCTACTGGCCTTAATTAGTGTAATCAACATTTTAAATGAAAATGGTTCATTTCATGTATTTGCAAACCCCCCCTGTATGGGGATTGACCCGGGAACATTTTTGCTGTACCTAAAAAATGAACAGAACAGGAGGGTTAAAAGTGAAAGACCTGTTTAAAGATTATTTAGTTTACAATTGTTTAATTTTTGAAATATATTTAATATATTTTTCTATTGTTTAGTGTTGTAACACTATATGCCTATGCTTATTAATATGTTGAACAGGCTTCAACTTAAAGGTTGTTATAAGCCTCGAAATTCGAAAATAAGGTCAACCCTTGTGGACATTATTTTTCTGTTCTCTTAAGGTAATTTCAGTTTCGTTAGGTACCAAGTATCGAATCAGTATCATTTAAGTTTCAAGTATCATTTCAGTATCGAGTATCGTGATACTAAACTTGGTATCGGTATCAAAGTCAAAATTTTGGTATTGTGACAACAATAGTCTAACGCCTTTTTTAGTTGTGGTGCGGAAGCGCTGCAGCTCTACATACACGCCAGGCCATCTAAGTGTTACGACATGCCATCTAAGTGCTACGATGTAGTAATGGCCTTTACGGCAAGCGGCCAGGACACATCCATGGCGAAGCATTAAGTATTCCGACAGCGTCTCTTAGCACAAAATTGGCCATAAGTCATCAATATTTTATACAATCATCATGATATTCATTAGATATGTTGGGTGAAGGCATATGATCATGAGGAAAAAGCCATTTTAAAATTGCTCCATAGGGGGCGCGATGGTGCCAATGCTTGGACCCCTCCCAACGGCGCTTGCAGCTTTAATTAGGGGTCCTATTGTTCCTATATAATCAATTAAATACCCTCCTATATAGGAACCCTATTGCTTTTGTTATTATTATTATTATTATTATTATTATTATTATTATTCTTTTCCTGGAAATGGTCAAATAACTCAAAAAGTCCTTGACCAACAATGATTGGGATGGCAGGTATGCCATCCCGCCAAGTTACGCCTTGGCGGGGGCATGCCCCATACCTATACAGCACCGAGAGTTTGGCACTTTTCAGGGTTCCCCACAGAAATAACCACAACAGCCACAGACACTCAGCCCTTAAAAACATTAAATTCTGTACATTCTGACCCCATTTCAACAGACAGATTTCATAAACAACTTCACATGTCCACACAATAAAGCCCCAAACTAAGGGGATTTTGCGTTTTCTCCTTCATCTCCTTCTTCTTCTCTTTCTTCTTCTTCTTCTTCTTCTTCTCATTCTTCTTCTCTTTCTTATTTTTCCTGCCGCCTATCCCACTAATAACGTCTCCCCATTGAACATTTTACCGACACCCGCCAAATCTTCACCTACACGACCCAATGAAAAACTTGCATACACATTCAAAATACCCATACCTTTTTACTCTGAAACATTTTCAGTACAAGCAGCTAGTCCACCTGTGGCCTAGTAGGTAAGGTTACAGTCTTGGGAACACAGGGTCTGAGGTTCAAGCCCAGCTAGGAACGCGTTTCTTTAACCTTCTTTTACCCTCACTAATAATTGTCTACTATTTCTCAATTATTGTTTTTGCACCATATCTACCAGCCGTTCCCCGAACTGTATTATGACGTACCGTCTGCACGTTCAATTGTTAACCGGCTACAATATTGCAAAGCCATATGGATTCAACGGGAGCTCTTCTGTGCTAACTCACCTGTGTTCTTCTTTAAAACCACGGACAGGTTTGCTAATGATATTTCACGCATTGCATAGCTATGTCATGGTGCTGCCCTAACAAAGTGACAGACTGGTAAACCTCCAGTTGAACGATTGAATCCCGCCTCGTCCACAGGCAGATAATTTCCTCTTTTACACTAACGTTCTCTTACGCTTATATTTGCTTTACCAAAACTCACTTATGGCCACCCATATGCATTTCATGACGGCAAATGTATTCCTTTTATTAAAAAGTTACACCAGTTCACAGCTGTGCCATTTCTACTAACTACATTTCTTCACTTGGCTACTGTACAAAACCTTCTTTTCAGCAAACGCCACGTTTCTACATTCATGTTACAAACAAACACATACAAACAATTACTACGTATGTACGTTCTGCAACTCCCCATTAAAACATTACATTTAAAAACATGATTCACTCATAATTATAACTACTAGTACTGAACATGAAAAAAACACAGCAGTGCAATAGATTTCACACGTTACTTAACCCTCCACTTTAACAGCTGGTGCTTTATAGCGACCGTTATATATACCGTTCGATAAGGAATATAAGCTCGCTCATGGTCACTCCATTTACTTCGCACTATACTCCGTGATCATGTCAGCCTTCACCTACATGCCCATTCTGCTAAAAACATATTGTTTCAACTACGCAATTTCATAATTTCATCCTAATTTCTCTCACACTGTTGTTATTTTCTCATATGCAAAGCCTGCTGGGACATATGCGTCTGCTCTCCACTATCATGTTTTCCGGTTCTAGTTTAGCAAAACAGCGAAGAGGATTCCTACCTGCAGATAAGCCTATCAAAATGCCTTATAAACCTTACAAACACTAAAGGTGCATCTCCACGAAATAACAGACAACGGAGCAGGACAGAAGGCTACACAAGTTGCGACCTAGGGAGTTATAATTCTACGGGCTTGCTGATTCTTTTGTCAGTCAGGGCTCGTTGGATGGACGTCAAATCCGTGAGTACATACACTGGCCATATTTCATATGCGTTTCTGATACGTTTTACACTTATACGCCACCGCACCCTTTGTCACAGCCACTGTTTTACATATATAGCAAACCGAAACTGCTAAACAGTACACGCTCATCAGACTGTACAAATTCACACAAGGATAGCCATAATCCACAACCGTTTCTTACAGGGTCACTTCGCATTTCTCACTCTCATAATAAAACGCTTTGCAAAAAGAAATGATATCTCATAAAAAACATGTTTTCAACGTACAAAAATGCCAAGTTACTCAAAAGTATTGATATCAAAATGACGCCAAGTTACGGTACTACAAACAATATAGGCTACCTTGCCTCACCGAAATGACATAAGATGTATTTCAAAGCAATGCTACCCAATATTTCCTCAATTCTTTCAAGTCACTTGGCCCTGTGTGTATAAGCATGCACTACATGGACAGGCCAAACATATGTGTGGATGGCTCTCTCACAGTCAAGATTGATTGAATAGGCGTGTATATGTCCAATTTGTATTGGTATGTATGTATTTTGCTATTATTTGCATGTACAGTAGAACCTAGTAAGATACAGTATAAAAGCTTAGGGAATTAATTTTTTTCAGAACTGTGTTTTTACTGCAACCTACACAGAATTCGAATTTGGTAATTCTTACATAAATTACTGTTACCCAGCCCTACAAACGTGAATGTCTATGACTGAGTGAGTGAGTGAGTGGTAGTCCAGCCATATACTAGGTTTTAGGGGAGGGTCGGGGAAGCAATTGAAGACTGTGCCAGAGTGCATGCTAGGCTACTAAAAGTTTGTTAGTAAAAGCTTTTTGAGAGGATGAATAATTACTTTTCTTTGGCATGGATCGTTTGGAAGACTATATCGAGTGAATTTGTTTAGTCTTCGAATCTGTCATTATGGTGAGAAATAGCTAAACCATTTGTATTGATAGTATTTCAGTTTCACTGCAAATGCGCGAAAACACGCTGGTATAATAACAATGATGGTATATATATATATATATAGTCCGCTTTGGTCTGTTGCTACCATAATATACCAAAGTTTCTTGTGTCTACAGCTGCAGTTTCTTGCTGCAATTACTAATATTGAATATAAACAAAAGATGCAATTTATGCTGTAGTCTGCCAATGTTTAAATAAATAATACGGTGCTCTGCACGCAGTACGCAGGTAGCAGGGATGGCGAGTCGATATTTCGTTTTTTGTTTTGTTTTTTCTCAATATCGTATTTATTATTTCAAATATGTATTATTATTCTATCTGTCTCTGAGGCGCTCTAAAATGTGCATTCTCTGCTAAGCTGAGCAATGGATTGGAATATGTGTCTGACACCTTTTTGGCTGGACCACAACAGCGGGGCCAGCCCTACAAACGTGAATGTCTGTGACTGAGTGATGAAGTTACACCATTGGTCGGCTGAGTTATGAAGTTACACCATTGGTCAGCCGGATGACATTTGTTAGGTCCAGCCATATACTAGGTTTTGATTTGGTCTTGTTTTCAATAGGGTACTCATTTTGAAGTATAAATGAACATTTAATGAAACGAGTTGTTATCGGGATCTCATAGAATTGTTTTCCTCAACATAACATCTGCATTCCAAACATGTACAGTGCAATCTGTACGTATTTTGGCAGTGACACAAATTTTGTTGTTTCTTACAGACTACTTAACCAATGTATAATATGCACTGAATGTTTTCTCGGAACAGGATCATTAAAAGTGCAGTCGCCGTAGGAAAGTTATGCTCAGGTTATTGGAGCATGGGCTCATGGGGGAATGTTTTGGTTGCTATGCTTCTCTTGTGAGGCAGGTCCATCTGTTAGACTACAGGGCTGTGTTTCTGTGAGGGCCAAACAAAATGACCACAAGCTGACCAGTGGACACTCATTCAGCATATTCCTTAGATGCACAACTCCAGAAGTAGGAGGCGTTTCCTCTGTGAATTGAGGCTGAAGGTTTGTCTGGCTGTGATATTAAGAGAGAGTAGTTCTTGGCTCAAGCCTTTAATGTCAGGTTCATTATCAGTGTTGACAGAGTAGGTCCTATTTTTGGACGTATAGGTTTAAAGGGTTTAGTGCGCTCTCTGTGCTTGGCCGGTTGCTCAAAGGAAACACAAGCAGTACACGCATGTTTTTTTCTTTACGTGTGTGACCGTGTGTGAGCACATGTCTATGCATGTGTTTGTGTCTCATTACTGTGTGTGGAGCGGACAAACCCGGACTCTTTCGTTATTGTCCTCGGCGACTTTAACAAAGGGAATCTCAGCCACGAACTGCCTAAATACCGCCAGTTGATTAAATGCCCGACCAGAGAGGAGAACACTTTAGATCACTGTTACAGTACAATCAACCGTGCCTATCACGCCGTCCCCCGCGCTGCACTGGGACACTCTGACCACGTCATAGTCCACCTGATTCCTGCATACATGGTGCTATGGAGGATCTTCGCGCGTGCTTGGACTGTACTGACTGGGATGTTTTCAGGACTGCTACCAACAGTCTGGATGAGTACATCATACATCAGCTTCTGTGAGGACAGCTGTGTACCATCACACACCAGGGTTAGTTACAACAACAACAAACCCTGGTTTACAGCTAAACTCAGACAGCTAAGGCTGGCAAAGGAGGAGGCATTTAGGAGTGGGGACAAGGACCGGTTTAAAGAGTGTAAATACAGGTTTAGCAAGGCGGTGAGAGATGCTAAACGACTGTACTCTGAGAAACTCCAACAGCAGTTCTCAGAAAACAACTCGGCCTCTGTCTGGAAGGGCCTCAGACAGATCACCAACTACAAACCGAAAGCCCCCCACTCCACTAATGACTTGCGCCTGGCCAACGACCTGAATGAGTTCTACTGCCGATTTGAAAGACAATGGGTCAGTCCTGACACCATCCCCCGTGACCCCATTCACCAGCTCCAGACCACCAGCTCCTCCTCCCCCATCTCAGTAGGGGCCCCTCCCCCTCCCCTATCACAATGACGACTCTCTCCCTCCTGGAGAGGGACGTTAATAGACTATTCAAGAAACAGAACCCCCGCAAAGCAGCTGGACCAGATTCTGTCTCTCCCTCCACCCTGAAGCACTGTGCCGATCAGCTGTCTCCGGTGTTCACAGACATTTTTAACACCTCACTGGAGACATGCCACGTACCAGCCTGCTTCAAGACCTCTACCATTATCCCCGTCCCCAAAAAAACAAGGACCACAGGACTCAATGACTACAGACCCGTCGCCCTGACCTCTGTGGTAATCTGTCTGCTGTCTGACAGGAAGCAGCACGTGAAGCTGGGGAAACACGTCTCCGACTCCCGGACCATCAGCACCGGCTCCCCTCAAGGCTGCGTCCTTTCTCCTCTACTCTTCTCCCTGTATACTAATAGCTGCACCTCCAGTCATCAGTCAGTCAAGCTCCTGAAGTTTGCAGACGACACCGCTCTCATTGGACTCATCTCTGGTGGGGATGAGTCCGCCTACAGGAGAGAGATTGAACATCTGGTGTCCTAGTGCAGCCAAAACAACCTGGAGCTCAACGCCCTAAAGACAGTGGAGATGGCTGTGGACTTCAGAAGGAACGCAGCCCCGCCCGCCCCCATCACCCTGTGTGACTCCCCAGTCGACACTGTGGAGTCCTTCTGCTTCCTGGGCACCATCATCACCCAGGACCTCAAGTGGGAGCTGAACATCACCTCCCTCACCAAGAAGGCTCAGCAGAGGATGTACTTCCTGCGGCAGCTGAAGAAGTTCAACCTGCCAATGACAATGATGGTGCACTTCTACACTGCCATCATTGAGTCCATCCTCACCTCCTCCATCACCATCTGGTACGCTGCTGCCACTGCCAAGGACAAGGGCAGACTGCAGCGTATCATTCGCGCTGCTGAGAGGGTGATTGGCTGCAATCTGCCATCCCTCCAGGACCTGCACACCTCCAGGGCCCTGAGGCGGGCAGAAAAGATTGTGGCCGACCCCTCCCACCCTGGACACAAACTCTTTCAAACACTCCCCTCCGGCAGGAGGCTGCAGTCCATCAGGACCAAAACCTCACGACATAAGAACAGTTTTTTCCCGACTGCAGCTGGCCTAATCAATAAGGCCCGGGACCCCCACTGATACCACTGATACTGTACTGTTATCCTGACCCCCACGGACACCAAACAGACAGCACCTGTACTTATAACACTTTATCCCCTTGCACTATTGTTTATTGTTTACTGTTTACCGTTTGCACTATGTTTATGTTATGTTATGTCTGTTATGTTTTTATTGCACTATGTTTATCTTATTTTATTTATCTTATTTTATGTTCACTGTTATGCACCTGACCAAAACAAATTCCTCGTATGTGTAAACCTACTTGGCAATAAAACCCGATTCTGGTTCTGATTCTGATTCTGATTGTGATTGTCAGCTTGTGCAAAGATGGTGGCAAGGTGAGCAAGAGCTATTCAACAGGCAGCCTTTAGACCAAATATGGACCCACCACAGTGTTGCTCTTGGTCACACTGATCAATGAGATGTATCAAAAATAGTGACTATGTTCAAGTATATCTGCACAGTGTCTGCTGACATCCCACTCATGATGAAATGATGAGTAATGCATATTTTAAGGTGTCTATGTTGTTTATGTACATACAGTACATATTATGCATTTCTTAATAAGAGAACTCTGAGAATTGACATGTGACATATGCTCATATTTAAAGAGAGACTGGCCTCCATGAGGAATTAGTTGAGCACAGGGCATTCTGAGTTATTTGCATTATGAACCCCTGTGTAAAACATACAACATCCAATTATCATGGCTCCAGTTCCTGATGTCCAGTCTCCACCTGCTTCCCAGTGTTAGATCTCACCTGTGTTCTGTGCATTCCTTGTGTTTCGTGTCTTGTACTTGTTAATTGTTGTTGTTATTAGATAATTGTCTTCTCACATTCCGCATGCTTGCTGCTCTTCAGTTACTGTTTGCATGTGTTTTACTGTGCATTAAGTTCCTGGTTTTGTTAATTTCAGTGCTTGGTCCTAGCTGCTTGTCAGTCCTAGCCTGTGTGTAGATTTGTGTGTGATCCTTTCATGCTGCCTCACTTGTTGATTGGTTATTGCCAGTTAAAAGCCTCAGTGAAGACTTATTATTATTCCCATTACCTTCGTGTTGGTCTCTGCGCCTTGGTACTAATTCTTCTGTGAGCTATGAGTTTAATTGGCAAGACTACCCCCTCACGACTTAGTAGGAGACAACAAGGATGAGTGAAAAGCAGGTAGAAAAATCTACAAGCATTCACCTGTTTCAAAAGCTCTGTTGTAACAAACTGAATACTGTGTGCTGAGTCTTTCATGTTGACACAGCACAGTAATGAGAAGAATATTCCAGAAAGGTTATAGAAATAGAGATGATGAGATGACAGGAATGCAGTTTTGTTTTTTCACTGATGGTGAAGCACTAAAACCCAAATACCTGCAGTGCCTTTCTTTCACATACATACACCTACATCTTTCCCTTTCTCATATATATGTATCATTCTCTCTCTCTCCCTCTCCCCCTCCTTTTATCTTTTTGTTATGTACTGAGCTTAATGTGAATGGCTTAAACTATATAATTGTGCTCCAGCTCGATTGGCTCACCTTGGTTTTGTTCATTTACTCCTTTTTGAAGAGGTAGAACTTAGAGGCACACACGTTCCCACCACTATAACGTGATTGGTAACCCTTCTGCTGTCAGGAGTTGGCAGATTCCACAAAGATCTTCTTTACCCTTGTTCCTGAAAGAGAGTAGCCATGTATGGCTCTCCAAAACCAAGAGTTTCCTTGCAGTCTCTGAGGCCATCCAGTGAAAGGGCTGGGTAGTCCTAAAGATACCGCAGTCCCCCAGGTCCAGTCACTTTGAAGCCACTATGGCTCACTAGGGCCAGGGTTGAGTAGAACTTAGATTATATTAAAGTACATGTTATGTCAAATGAACTGGCTACAGGCTGTACTGTACTGTAATAATCACCATTCCTTTATGTGTGACTGCTGCACTACAACCACTACTTAATATAGAAACAATCTTAAAGAAGATATTTTGGAATATAAAATTTGCCTTTTTTCTCTTTCCTTCTTCTTCCCCCTCTCCTTTCTCTGCAGGTGAAGGGTCGTTCCTGCGCGGATCGAAGGCGGTTTTTGCACGTGGTTGTGTCGACCACTGGATCCTAGCGGATCCACAGCGTATGCCTCAGTTGATGCAGATGACACTGTGTGTGGATGTGCGGCCACTGCACGCAGAGGGGGAGTGGACAGCCTTCACCTACAGCACACTGCCCGCACCCCACTACAGCTTGGCCCTGCAGGGTGACACCCACGGCCTGTACGTCTGGCTGCTGGGTGTCCAACACCATTTCCCCACCCACTTGGCGCCTCTTCGCTGGCATCATGTCTGCCTGCAGCACGATACGTACCGCCGAACCATGACCCTGGAGGTGGACGGGGAGGTGTTTGAGCGCACAGTCATCACCCGGGCCATCCCACCGGCTGGGGAACTAGTGCTGGGGTGCCGTAGCTGGGATGTGGCGCCGGCGAAGTGGGGAGCAGGGGGGGCAGAGCTCTATCTGTTCCGCATATGGGATGATGTGCGCAAGCATTTGGCCTGCGAAGACGGCAGCGTGGTTGGCTGGGACTCGCAGGACTGGCATGTGATCGGCATTTCCAGGTTTTCTGATGACATGCTCCTCTGCGGTAAGAAACCCCCACTTCCACCTCATGATGGCACCTCCCCCATATGCTGTCAATGCAGCAGCACATACGTACTTCAGCAGTGCTATTAAAATGTCACCTAAACAGTCAGTGTAATTACTTTAATAGCTTTGGCACGTCTGGAATTTGAAAAGCTCTCTCAACAGGAAATGCAGTCTTTTAAAGCCTGATCCTGACTCACACTCAACTATACACCCAGCCCCAGCAAAGTACATCTCCCAGCCCAGCCAGGGCTGCTGGGCAGCTCAACTGGTTATGGCACTCTTTTGTTCAATGAATAGACCCTGATAGCCAGTCTGTGTGTGCATGTGTACCTATGTGTTTGTCTGAGTGAGATGTAATCTAATTTATTGTCGTTTAAAATGGTATATTCTACATTATATTATATCTAGAAAGGAATCTGTGTGCTTCAGTTTGAGATTGAGTGTTAGCCTGTAGAGTGTGATATTAGAATACATGCTCTGGGTGTCACGCATAAAGGAGAGTAAGGATGGCAGCACAATATAGGATTATGCATATTTTATTCATTTGTACTTAAAAAAAAAAAATTGTATCTTACCTGTACCTTTTTTACAGAAAAATTCACGATGACATACAGTTTGACCTGTAGCTTTTAATGTAACACACATGCTTCTCGCTTGTATCTGTAGGCAAGTGGTATTTTTACAGTATACAGTTCAGGTCATCTGGCCTAATGGATCCCATGTAAAAATCCCCTTTGCACAGATTCCAAATCTGGCCAATCCTCACCCATTTAGGGGCTGTTCTATTTAAGGCTCTATAACTCCTGATGTGAGCATCACAGAGACTTGGCTTAAATGAAGCAAGGCACTTGCACCATTTACAATACTAATTTAGAAAGGCCAATTAATAATCCCTGGGAATTTTTTCAAAATTCTTAAGGTTCTTAAGTGTCACATTCTAGTCATACATTTCAGTGTATATTGGGATGTATTTGAACCTTTTTCCTGACCAGCACACTGCTTTTGAAATGAGAAGTGCAGTGTTGAACACACTTCCTCATACACGGTCTCACAGATCACCATTTTCCATGCTGAAAGTGGCCCTTTGAAAAAAAAATGAAGGTATGCTTGCTGTAGTACTGATTATTTTTAATAGACAGCAAACCCAAATGCACGGAAACTCCCTTCCTGAACCAGGCAACATGTTCGTGGGCAGAACAATTGTATTCTTTCATCAGGACCGCACAGTAGTAGTTTACGGTTACTACTCTGAAATAAATCATACCCAAAGGGAGGTTGTAATGAGGTTTTTATTTGTTACATACTCTCCTGGGAAGAGAGATAGGTTTCAATGAACCTTAAATATATTAGTGTTCAGACCCCTTCATTTTTTCCACATTTTGTTACGTTACAGCCTTATTCTAAAATTGATTAAATTCATTTAACAATGCCAAGTGTCACGTCTGGAGGAAACCAGGCACCACTCATCACCTGGCTAATACCATCCCTACAGTGAAGCATGGTGGTGGCAGCATCATGCTGTGGGAATGTTTTTCGGTGGCAAGAACTGGGAGACTAGTCAGGATCGAGGGAAAGATGAATGCAGCAAAGTACAGAGAGATCCTTGATGAAAATCTGCGCCAGAGTGCTCAGGCCCTCAGACTGGGGCGAAGGTTGACACCTTAAAAATAGGAGACACCTTAAAAATAGCTGTGCAGCAACACTCCCCATCCAACCTTGAAAGGATCTGCAGATAAGAATGGGAGAAATACCCCAAATACAAGTGTGCCTAGCTTGTAGCGGTATGTCCAAGAAGACCCGAGGCTGTAATCACTGTCAAAGGTGCCTCAACAAAGTACTGAGTAAAGGGTCTGAATACTTACGTAAATGTGATATTTCAGTTTTTTATTTTTAATAAATTTGCTAAAATTTATAAACCTGTTTTTGATTTGTCATTATGGGGTATTGTGTGTAGATTGATGAGAATAAAAATGAATGTAATTCATTTTATAATAAGACTATAACGTAACAAAATGTGGAAAAAGTGAAGGGGTTTGAATACTTTCCGAATGCACTGTAAGTTAAAACATTTTTGTATTTGGTGTGAAAAAATCCACCAATCTGGGGCCTGCACGTTAATGTGGGTGTACCATTACAATGTGAAACCCAGTGAACCTTAGAGTAGGAAGAAGAGTAATGAGACTGGAACACGTTTTTCATCACAATGCAATAAATACAAACCGGCAGTCTATGGTATGAGGCTTAATGCACACGCTCAAGCTTTTCACTTAAGCTGCCCAGAACTGAATAATTCTGTACTGTACTCTAATTCTGTAGCATAATACATTGTACTGTTTCATGTTGGCGTTGCGTTTGATCCCCTAGGCCAAAAACGGGCAAGACGGGAAGGTAAGACCTACCTGGTGGGAAGCAGGTGCATCTCTTAATGTGTGCGAGTGTGCTATGTATGTGTGTTTTATTAGGCTAGGACCACTTATTAAAAATCAGTAATTATCTGTAACTCCTTGTTATTCATAAGCACGATGACACATTTATAATATTTTCTGAACAAATTTTCTAAAGGCAAAATAATTAAAGCTGTGCACATGGGAGTCATTTTCAGTGTAATTAGTGAGGTAACCATCTAACACATCTTAAATAAGATATGCTGAAAAGCACTGACCAATATTTGCTTTGGTCTTGACCTCCATTGGTCTCAGTTGTAAGTCCATCAGATCTGAAGGATGGTGATTTCTACAGAGCAGTCCCTCTTCCCTCTACTGGGGTGTTGATATGTATATTTGGGAGCTAAGGGAAGAGTACCACCTACTGACCAACCAACATGTCCCACAGCAGGAACTCATTCACATCATTCATTAGTCTATGGAGGTTATGATTTCATCTCATTTCTTCTGTTTCTTCTTTTAGCAGGATATCTCTTAATGTTATGAATGGATTATCATGAAACTTTGTGGAAAACCTGGTCTTAGGGCAAGGAATAACTGACTACACCGACTTTTCACACCAATTGGCCAAAGGGGGGCATGGCAATGGGTGTGGTTTTTCACAAAAAGGCATATAACAATTCACATAACACCACAAATTTTTGAAAGGTTGATTTAGGGCAAGGAAGAACTGATTAACTTTTCACACCCATTGCCCAAAGGAAAACTTGGTGTTGGGAGTGGCTTGTCACAAAAGTGCATGTCATTTCCAAACAGGTTTACACAATACCACAAAGGTTGCTCATGGAGCAAGGAAGAGCTGATTATCCTTTTACACCAGTAGCCAAAAAGGGGGTATGGCACCGGGCCTGGCTTCTCACAAAAAGTCATATAGCAAATGGATTCACATAACACCATGAAACCTTGTGCACCTCTCAGCATAGATAAGAGGAAAACCCTACATTATTAGCTCAATCAAACAAAATGGGGGTGCTGGGGAGCTTATTTCTGGCCACTAAACAAATATAGTGCTGATTGGCCATTGCAATAACCATCTAGAGTGGCTAGACTTTCAGTAGGCATAGCTCCAGCCTCATTTCAGATACAGTCATGAAAATGCATGTGTGAAGGTCATGGAAGAAATAGTTAACTTTTGGTGAATATCACATGTGGAACTGGCATATCTTGACAATTACATAGTGTTGCAGAGGTATGCACTCTACTGAATGCCATCTTCTAGTTTTCCTAAGGGGTTTCCCACCTCCAAAGTTTTAGCCAAACCCATACATACTTATCTTGACATGGCAAGGGTCAAGGGTGGTATGATATAGCTTTTTAGGTCTCTGAAATGCCTTTCACTCATCACATATTTTTAGGACCAGCACCTCTTGACTTGGTTGTTACATAAAAGTAAGATTGTTTTCAATAACTTACCTGATTAATTAAAGGTAAAATAAAAAGGTTAATTAAAAATGCACCTCAAGGACTCCAACTGGTTTCCAAATGTCATTCTCCAATTTGTCCAACCCGTAATCCACTCAGGAATTTACAGTCAGACTAGTATAAATTTCAGGATTGTTGGGTGCTGATAGGAAAAGACACAGCTGTTTCCTAACCTAGTTTTAGCCTATGTGCACAGCATGTTTCCTTAATTTATAGAAAGTATCGTACTTCCTATCATGTCCTCGTGCTTCTGTGGTTTATAATTTCGTCTTCCAGCTTGCTTTATGCTTATGCTGATAATAATATTATCTCTATGCTCATATTGGCTGTAATATTGTCTCTGCTTATGTTATGGGGTAGAACTGTTACAAGTGTAGCTACTCAGCACAATAAGAGATATGATTAGCCCGCTGAGCAGAAGACCAATGGTCCTCAGCTAAGAGAACTAATCATCCTCTTATTTCTTGGCAAGGGGTGACATCACAGTCTGCAGCAGACATTTGTGTGCTATCTTACATTTACACTGGTTATAATTTTGTTTCTATACTAATGATGTCAGTACTGTTGTCTTTGTGTTTTATACAATGCTTGTACCAGTTATGACTCTGTGTTTTGTCTTGCAAATTATGCCTGGTGTGAAGATTTTGTACTGCTTAGTGCTGAGAATTTGTTTAAATTGGCTGAATACAATCGGTCCCACTAGGAACAGGCTATGTGCTATTTCATGATGACCTAACCCCTATGCTTGTTAACCAGGCTGTGTGTTAAAGGCCCTGGGAGTCCTTGTTCAGTGGTGTGTGGTAACATGTGGTAACCACATGTGTGGGGTATCAGGCCTCTCAGTGACATGTCCGGATGATGATCCCTTCTCTTACAGCCTTGGCACCCATCGCTGGGCGGCTCTTCCCCTCACTCATGCCTGGTGAGCACAGGCAACCATGAGCTAGTGCCTCTCCTCTAATCTCCACAGTTGGATCTAATATGACAGTCTGAGTATTTTGATGCAGACTTTGGATTTCCATTTTATGTTCCCTTTAATGATATAGTAATAGCTGTGTAAGAGGCTATTTGTCTAGTGGCACTTTCTTTTAGTGTTACAATTAAGGTTGCCAGATTTACAATTTGTGAACCCTAAACACAAATTCTAAATTTTGGAGTAGGTGGTGGGGGAAATTTATGACAACAAGTGGAGAAACCACAAACCAGACAAATATTTTGAAAATGAGACATTCGAGTCTAGAACCAAGAATCTGGCAACCCTAGTTACAATACAAATTGCTGTATTGTAACTAGGCTAATGTTAAGCTAACATTATAATTTTTGATTACTAATGGATTTCTGTGCCTTCTTGGTGACATCGCAATTTTGTATTCCTGAGAGTTTTCTCCACTTCAGTATGTCGCTATGGATTGGAGTGTCTACCAAATTATTGCACTGTAAGGAGCAACTCTATAGGCACTGTGCCCAGAGTTGAGTGACACCTAAAATGCTACCTCAGAGGACAGGAGGAGAATACTTGGTTCTGTCCTTCTTTGTTTGAACGTTTGAATAGTGACTTGGAGAGGCTTCTAAAATGGCAGTATGCTGTAGCAATGTGTGATATATGAATGTGGAGCCTAATAGTTTGTATTCCTAATTTGTATTATGTCTTCTTAGCAACAGCAGTCTCCCCTCCTTCTACAACCAAGCCGCCTGTCATATCAGTGGCTTCCGTTGTGACGCCGCCAGGTGAGTTTGGTTTTTAACTACCTGTATACTTTTTGTTGGACAGTGACTTAATTCTCGTAGCTCTGTTTAGCCACTTGCCTTTCTGCATGTTTGGATTTCTTCCTTTTTCAGCTGCAATATATTGGATTAGAGTAGTGCAAGGCCTGGTGCATTTAGCTGGGGCACAGTCGGTGTGCATTGGACATAACGTTGTACACACTTATTCTTTCAGCCCTAAGCCCTTCCCCCGCCAATGTAATTCACTGCCATGCAGTAGTGGCTCCAGAGTTCCAATCATGGTTTACTGGGGTGGGAGGAGTGGAGGGAGACATTGTGATCGTAGACCTGGGGGAAGGATGGGTGGGTTGGGGGAGGGGGGGGGGGGGTGGGGGATTGCGACTGTGGACCGCGGGGAGGTGGGAGGGCAACTTTAAATTTTTGGTGTACTGAAACAACAAATTTGATCCGGGCTGCAAAAATGATCCTCAGCAATTTCTCTGGTTCAATGGGTTATTTTCCAGTCTGAAATATGATTGTATTAACAAATGGCTACACATGTCATCTAACTTGCATGCATTTAATGTTTTTAATAGAAAATAATAATAATAAATGTGATTTTATCCACGGAAATAGCTATACAAAAAGGCAAAAATAAATGTTGTGGTTGCGATCAGAATGAAATGTCACTGACAAAAACAATAAAAGTTTGTCCCTGGAGGTGGCGTTGCATAGCAAGTAGTGGGCATGATTCAATGTTAAGCATCACCACAATTTCTTACAGTAGTTCTATTGTTCATGGTAAAAGATGTAAAAAAGCGCACCGACTACTGTTACCTCAATTGCACCTTTGATATAGCCACTGTTATCTAGAAATTATTTAAGGAATATTGCAATAGAAAGGGTAGACCTATAGGTAAAGAGTCAGTGGTCCTCATTTCTGATATTTAACCATGTCTAACATAGCTTTTTAACTTGAATTTGCATAATAAAATTAACAAAAAAAAACACAGGCTTACATTTTCAGGAACCTCGGTGATATAGTGGTGTAAGTAGACTATTTAACAATTAGTTAGCTGCTCCACAAGCCAGCACAACGCTACTATAAATACAATGCACACAACACTTATACGCCGATATGCACTTATAGCTAGCCACCGCTACAGCATTTTCAGTAATATGGGAGCATGCAGATTGGAATCCTCTATGGAAAGCAACCTCACAGCGATCTTATCTATGATCAGTAGGCAGTGTTGTGCTTCACTTCGGGGTGCTTATTACACTCTTACAGCTAGTTTCCAGCCCAAACCACTGCAAAGAGAGCCAACTTTTTTCTTTTTTTTTGGTCAGTGACATTTCTTTCTGATGTCTACGATGGCGATTGCGACCACAACATTTATTTTGCCTTTTTGTATAGCTATTTCTGTGGATAAAATCACATTTATTATTATTATTATTATTATTATTATTATTATTATTATTATTATTTTCTGTTAAAAACATGAAATTCATATCCAGGGAGATAGCCAACTACTTTCAAGTTAGATGACATGTGTAGCCGTTTACGAATACGATCACATTTCAGGGTGGAAAATTACCCATTAAACCAGAGAAATTGCTGAGTTGTCTTCAAATTTTTATCGCCACAGAATGTATCAAGCTGGCAGTGTCGGTATAGCAAAGGACGCTGTAACGAAACTTTAAGTATGTCACAATGGCTATAACAGCTGTTTTAAAATGTCATTTTGTCACCCGGATCAAATTTGTTGTGGCAAATTTCTAGTGCTCCCTGTGCCACCTTATGGCCAATCACTTTCTCAGTGCAGCTTCAGCCACGCCCTCCACACCGTTCACAAGTGACATTTCCAAACAAGCTCTGATAAAAGCTGATATATTTACACTGCTTAAAAGCTGCTACCCCTTTTGTGTTTCAGAACCTCTTGTTGTGAAATGCAGCTTCTCTGAGTTCTGTGCTATAAGAAGTAAGTTTGGAAACAAGCGTTCTTAAAATTTTACCCCAGGTGCTGATTTGCTTGTGATCATGCTCAGTACTGCAACTACCTCTGTCAGTTCTGTCTAGGAATGTGCTTGGACTTGGGGGTGGGGGGTTGGGCACCTCAGAATCTGGAACCAACATAGGACTGGGGGCCGTGCTATCAGGCCAGTAAGTCATTGCCACGCAAATTCATTACAAAACAACAGTACATTTCTTCCATGAATTCCTCTGACCAAACATTACATTGCACACATTCCGATTGAAAACTGCACATCTCGCAACCCAAGTTTTGTCAGTTCTTGAGAGTACAGAAAAGCAAATGCTGTCCTTAAAAACATGTCATGTCATGAAACTGCTACTCCTCTTCACAGTCCATCAGTTAAATGGTAAATGGACTGCATTTATATAGCGCTTTTATCCAAAGTGCTTTACAATTGATGCCTCTCATTCACCAGAGCAGTTAGGGGTTAGGTGTCTTGCTCAGGGACACTTCGACACTCCCAGTGCGGGGATAGAACCGGCAACCTTCCGACTGCCAGACAACCGCTCTTACCTCCTGAGCCATGTCGCCCCTAGTAGCCCTGAGTTAAGCTCAAACAGTCATTCTGAAGAGGACCTTACATATGCTTGTTCATATGCTGGCAGTATGTAAGTACTTGAATGACCAGAGATGGACATCCTACCAACTGGTACTACTACTGCTGGTGTTAGTGCCATTAATGTTATAGGCCTATAGGCTAAACTCACAGGAGCAAGCAATGGAGTGGATGTGTAGTGCCTCTGTGTTTATCTCTGTGAAGTTGGCACCCCATGTGATCAGAACATGAACAAAAATTCATTTGTGCTGCGTTTGTGCCAATGTGTGCCGTAAAAATCATAATTTGTGCCGGTATGGTTTTTGATATATTTTACCGGTATGGTTTTTTGATATATTTCATATTATATGTTATGAGCTGTTACGTCACTTTCCACCCCAAGTAACTACCAATCGCTCCAAAGTAGTCTCGGTTGTTTGTTCTACGTTTGTGCTGGGTTTGTGCCGATTTGTGCCATAAAAATCATAATTTGTGCCGGTATGGTTTTTGATATATTTTACATTATATTTTAGGAGCCGTGACGTCACTTTCCAAATCGCTCCAAAGTAGTCTCGGTTGTTTGTTCTACATTTGTGCTCATTTGTGCTGTTGAAAGAAACAAATGTGCTATTTTTATTCTTTAGATATTAAACATTACTTTTTTCACCAGTGACGTCATTTTCCACCCCATCATTGTCTAAATTGCTCCAAAGTAATCTCGTTAGTTTGTGTGGCATTTGTGCTGGTTTGTGCTGTATTTGTTTTGTTAAGTGCCATTATGTTCATTTAGATATGAAGTGTTTGATTATTAGCCATGACATCAACTTCCACCCCAACAAGCTCCGAATCGGCCCAAAGTGGTGTCATTCGTTTGTGCTGGGTTTGTGCTCATTTTTATCGTAAAAATTATTGTTTGTGTCGGTATGTAACAGTGCTGTTTGTGTCGGCATAAAATGGCATGGGAGAGCAACGTTGTAGGAATCCATATCCCCCAGACCCGCGTCGGTGCTCTCTGCTGTCAACTGGGGTCAGCCTTGTATGGGTTATTTGTGAATGATGAAACAAAGCTACCCCCATATCCTTGGGAACTGTGTGGGAAACACTAGGAACAAGTAAGCACTCCTTTCAGTGTAAAATATATTTTTTAAATCCTGAGTTCATTAATTCATTTGGGCGACTTTGATAGCATAGTCTACTTGATACTGGAGATCTACTGTACAGGAGATTACTGCCTCCCCTGAATAGTCAGCTAGATCTAAACACAAATGCTGTATTCAACATCTCTTTTCGATCCGATCAGTCTGCGCAGATTTGCTGATTTGTATAACAACTGAAAGGGTTCATTGTATGACAGAAAAGAAACCCTGTGATGTAGTCTAATCTGCGCAGATCAAGAGAAATTGAACACGGCCAAAGAGTGCTCATGGTAAAGAAAACGAGGCTAATGAAATCAGGTCGTTGAACTGCTTGGACAGTGAGGATAGCTCTTCTTACCTTCTCTACTGACTCAGTTACAATATCTGTGAACGACTAAAACGACTTATTGTGAATAATTGAATGTCTATTGAAAGTATCTTAGACATGATGATAAATATGCAAACATACATTTTGAGGGCACGTTCATGTAAACCAGATATGCGCAGATTGTGCGCAAGCAAGCTGATCTTCAGAACATTTGAAAAGGTTTGTTATAGGAAAAAAAGAAAACCATAATTTAATGATTAGCTCATTTGTGCACAACGCTGCCAGTGATGAGAATAGCTACGCAGCACAAACGATGCAGACTTGGAGGTAGATTACCTAGCTAGGAACCTAGCTGAGAGGCTGGATGATTATTCACAAGTCAAAAGGTGTAGGCTACTATCTCAAAAAGAATACCGACACAAACAATAATTTTTACGGCACAAATGAGCACAAACCCAGCATAAACTAATGACATCACTTTGGGCCGATTCGGAGCTTGTTGGGGTGGAAGATGACGTCAATAAAAATGTTTCATATCTAAATGAACATAACGGCACTTAACAAAACAAATACAGCACAAACGCAGCACAAACGAACAAGATTACTTTGGAGTGATTTGGACAACGATGGAGTGGAAAATAACGTCACTGGTGAAAAAAGTAACGTTTAATATCTAAAGAATGAAAATAGCACATTTGTGTCTTTCCACGGCACAAATGAGCACAAACATAGAACAAACGACGAGACTACTTTGGAGCAATTTGGAGTTACTTGGGGTGGAAAGTGACATCACAGCTCTTAAAATATAATGTGAAATATATCAAAAACCATACTGGTACAAATTATGATGTTTTTTATGGCACAAATTGGCACAAACCGGCACAAACGTAGCACAAACGAATGACAATATTTTTATTCATGTTCTGATCACATGGGGTGCCAACTTCGCAGAGGTTCTGTGTTTTGATTGTGTTCAAAGTTACAAAATGCTTGTGTTACAGCTGCCTACTACTGGATGTCTGTCAATCTGGAAACCTCTGGAAAGAAGAGCGAGGCTCAGATCAGCGCATGGGTACGTCTGTATTGTACCGCTTTGTGCATGATTAGCAGCTTGATACATCTGTGTGGTGCTCTGGGATGTGTGCTTCACGAAGGGAAAGAAATATCACACCCTTTAAAGTTAAATTGGGTTTTTGGATCATTTCAGATTTGTGTACGCTTTCAATTTGTCCGGACAGTTTTTATGTGAAATGAAGGGTTTTTTAGATACTTACAGAATTTTCAGCCAGCTGTACAGACAGCATGTTTTAGTGGAGTGTGTTTGAGTGCCACCTCTGCTGACAGCTGACATTGTGTGTCTGATTCACAAATGATTGGGAATAATGTATGTTTATTTACGACACACAGTGAAATTGGCTGAAACACATAAATTTTCATGGCCAGTGTTTTGAAAATGCTTCCAATGACTACCAAAAGCTATTGTGACCTCTGAGTCCTGTTCATTTGTTGTTTTGAGGGTTTGTCTGCCATTGACATATCTGATTCACTCCACCTGCAGTATGTTGATATTTTTGAAAATTTTCCTTGAGCACAGTGGTTTCAGGTTGCCAGCACTTTAGGAAACAGTTCCAACTGAAAACTAGGTTAATTAAACTGCTTTCTAAACAATATTTGATTTTCATTGTAGAACGAATGCCACAAGTGTGTTCAGCTGTTATATCTGCAAAAGATGGCTACTTTGATGAGTCAAAAATTAGAATAAATAGTGTTATACAGAACGATTCCATGATTTATTTATTTTTATCTCCAATTATTTATTTGTTCTATGCTTTAATTTCAGAGTACATTGAGACAACTGCGTAAATTTCATAAAAAACTGGAAAAATGGAGGTGTTCTAAAACTTTTAACCGGTACTGTATGTAGACATCTCATAAAAATCACGTTTTCAACGTACAAAAATGCCAAGTTACTCAAAAGTATTGATATCAAAATGACGCCAAGTTATGGTACTACAAACAATATAGACTATCTTGCCTCACCGAAATGACATAAGATGTATTTCAGAGCAATGCTACCCAATATTTCATTACATTACATTACATTACATTACAGGCATTTGGCAGACGCTCTTATCCAGAGCGACGTACAACAAAGTGTATAACCATAACCAGGAACAAGTATGACGAAACCCCTAGAGAGAAGTACCGGTCCAAGTACAGGGAACAACCGCATAGTTCAACTTGGACCCTGGTGGTTAAACTGATTAACACTAACAACGAGAACGGCAACAACGCAATCTATGGAAAAATAAAAATAAATAAAAATACAAGTAGTCGTTAAGACTGGCGCATCAACTAAGTCACCTATTAAACAGCTGCCTAGTTACACCCCTAAGTTTAGTCATTTACAGGGGGGGAAGGGAGAGATGGGGAGAGGTGCAGCCTGAAGAGGTGGGTCTTCAGTCGTCGTTTGAAATGGGTCACAGTCTCAGCTGTTCTGACCTCCACAGGGAGGTCATTCCACCATCGTGGGGCCAGAACAGACAGGAGACGTGTTCTGGAAGTGCAGGTGCGAAGAGGGGGAGGTGCTAGGCGTCCTGAGGTAGCAGAACGGAGGGATCTGGTTGGCATGTAGGGTTTGAAAATCTTGTGAAGGTATGCTGGGGCTGATCCCTTGACTGCCTGGTATGCTAGAACCAATGTTTTGAATTTGATGCGAGCTATAACAGGCAGCCAGTGGAGGGTAGTGAGCAGGGGAGCTACGTGGGAGTGTCTGGGGAGGTTGAAGACCAGACGAGCCGCAGCATTCTGGATGAGCTGCAGGGGTCTGGTGGCAGATGCCGGTAGTCCAGCCAGAAGAGAGTTGCAGTAGTCCAGGCGGGATAGAACCATTGCTTGGACCAGGAGCTGGGTTGAGTAGGTGGTGAGAAAGGGGCGGATTCTGCGGATGTTGTATAGGAAAAATCTGCATGCCCGGGTTACTGCTGCAATGTTGTTGGAGAGGGACAGCCTGTTGTCCATCATCACTCCGAGATTCTTGGCGCAGGGTGATGATGTCACTACGGTGTCCCCTAAGGAAATGGAAAAGTCGAGGAGGGGAGAGGATAGAGCAGGAATAAAGATTAGCTCCGTCTTTCCCGGGTTGAGCTTCAGGTGGTGATTGTCCATCCAGCTCTGTATGTCCCTCAGGCAAGCGGAGATGCGGGTGGGGACCTGTGTGTCCGATGGGGAGAAGGAGAGAAAGAGTTGCGTGTCGTCGGCATAGGAATGATAGGACAAGCCATGGGCAGATATTACAGGGTCAAGGGATCTGGTGTACATGGAGAAGAGAAGGGGACCAAGGACTGAGCCCTGGGGAACTCCGGTGGTGAGGGGACGGGGTGGTGATACCTTACCCGCCCAGGCAACCTGGAAGGAGCGGTCAGAGAGGTAGGACTCAATCCAGTCAAGGACTGTGCCGCGGATCCCTGATGCTGCCAGGGAGGACAGGAGGGTAGAGTGGTCCACAGTGTCAAAAGCAGCGGAGAGGTCCTCAGTTCTTTCAAGTCACTTGGCCCTGTGTATAAGCATGCACTACATGGACAGGCCAAACATATGTGTGGATGGCTCTCTCACAGTCAAGATTGATTGAATAGGCGTGTATATGTCCAATTTGTATTGGTATGTATGTATTTCGCTGCCCAGCCTTTCTGTTGCGTGAATGATAGTATGTTTCTTGGTATAAGTGTGTGTTCGTAAATGTGAATGTAACATGCTGCGAGGGAAATGTCCCCATGGGGATAAAGAAGTTCTCTATGTATGTATGTACAATATGTATTTTACATGCAGTATTTATTGTACGTAGCAAATATACAATAACTTGCACATGTACTCAAATTCAGTTCAGAAGCATGTATAAACATGTTTTCTGGAGAAATATGCTTCCTGTAGTTACTCAGCAGCAGTTTTGTACATTCATTTCAATGTGTTCCATGAGGCAATTCGAAATATTTGACTCTTTGATCTGACACAAAGTTTGCATGACATTGACAATGGTAAGATTACAAAACACAGGGCCAAGTGACTTGAAAGAACTGAGGAAATATTGGGTAGCATTGCTTTGAAATACATCTTATGTCATTTCGGTGAGGCAAGATAGCCTATATTGTTTGTAGTACCGTAACTTGGCGTCATTTTGATATCAATACTTTTGCGTAACTTAGCATTTTTGTACATTGAAAATGTGTTTTTTATGAGATATCATTTCTTTTTGCAAAGCGTTTTATTATGAGAGTGAGAAATGCGACCCTGTAAGAAACGGTTGTGGATGGCTATCCTTGTGTGAATTTGTACAGTCTGATGAGCGTGTACCGTTCAGCAGTTTCGGTTTGATATATATGTAAAACAGTAGCTGTGAGAAAGGATGCAGTGGCGTAAGCGTAAACGCATCAGAAACGCAGATGAAATATGGCCAGTGTATGTAATCACGGATTTGACGTCCATTCAACTAGCCTTGACTGACAAAAGAATCAGCAAGCCCGTAGAATTATAACTCCCTAGGTCGCAACTTGTGTAGCCTTCTGTCCTGCTCCGTTGTCTGTTATTTCGTGGAGATGCACTTTTAGTGTTTGTAAGGTTTATCCTTCTGTCCTGCTCCGTTGTCTGTTATTTCGTGGAGATGCACTTTTAGTGTTTGTAAGGTTTATAAGGCATTTTGATAGGTAGGAATCCTCTTTGCTGTTTTGCTAAACTAGAACCGGAAAACATGATAGTGGAGAATAGGAGCAGACGCATATGTCCCAGCAGGCTTTGCATATGAGAAAATAACAACAGTGTGAGAGAAATTAGGATGAAATTACGAAATTCCGTAGTTGAAACAATATGTTTTTAGCAGAATGGGCATGTAGGTGAAGGTTGACATGATCACGGAGTATAGTGCGAAGTAAAGGGACTGACCATGAGCGAGCTTATACCTTATATATATTCCTTATCGAACGGTATATATAACAGTCGCTATATTGTGTTAACCGTTAAAGTGGAGGGTTAAGTAACGTGTGAAATGTATTGCACTGCTGTGTTTTTTTCATGTTCAGTACTAGTAGTTATAATTATGAGTGAATCATGATTTCAAATGTAATGTTTTAATGGGGAGTTGCAGAACGTACATACGTAGTAATTGTTTGTATGTGGCTAGATAGAGAACAGGGCGAGGTAACATGTATGTAGAAACGTGGCGTTTGCTGATAAGAAGGTTTTGTACAGTAGCCAAGTGAAGAAATGTAGTTAGTAGAAATGGCACAGTGGTGAACTGGTGTAACTTTTTAATAAAAGGAGTACATTTGCCGTCATGAAATCCATATGGGTGGCCATGAGTGAGTTTTGGTAAAGCAAATATAAGCGTAAGAGAACGTTAGTGTAAAAGACGAAATTATCTGCCTGAGGACGAGGCAGGATTCAATCGTTCAACCGGAGGTTTACCAGTCTGTCACTTTGTTAGGGGCAGCACCAGGACATAGCTATGCAATGCGTGAAATATCATTAGCAAACCTGTCCGTGGTTTTAAAGAAGAACACAGGTGAGTAAGCACAGAAGAGCTCCCGTTGAATCCATATGGCTTTGCAATATTGTAGCCGGTTAACAATTGAACGTGCAGATGGTACGTCATAATACAGTGTATACGTTCGGGAACGGCTGGTAGATATGGTGCAAAAGCAATAATTGAGAAGTAGTAGACAATTATTAGTGAGGGTAAAAGCAGGTTAAAGAGTAACATGGTGGTTGAACGTGACACTTCCCAGTTGTCTTTAGGCAACAACAAAACAAATGTGCATAATTTTTTTATTATTCAGTCATTTCAATGTACTTGAAAACGTATTGTTCTAAGCCTACATTTCCCACTATAAAAGTTCACCCGAAGCGTCTGGGCATGGTAATGAGAACTGTCAGTTAGCTATGATTGACAGACCGTGACAGACCAAGGCGTAACTTGGCGGGATGGCATACCTGCCATCCCAATATAAAATTAAATGAGTCATTGAGACTCGATTTTTGAGCACACAGAAATGTTAATGAGAATATCTGATCCTTGGGCATTGAGAAAAGATATTACCCATTTGGGTGGGTGGGTAGGTAGGTAGGTAGGACAGATCTTTCGGAAATTCATCATGTGCCATACAGCAATCGTCAGACAAACTAACAGACAAGTACAATACCAACAACCACAATGACAACAACACCAACAACAAACAACAACAGAACACCTCAACATAATCACAGACCTATACATAACATATTACCAAAGTTCTCTTCATATTATAAGGTGCAGCATCCTCACACACTGAGGTTCAGTTATTTTGTTTCACAGTTTGTTCAGCAATGCAATACTGGTAGACGAATGATCTGCGAGCCCAGTTGGTTCGGAGGGATGTCACCCTATACCGTCTGCCTGATGGTAAGGGCTCGTATACGCTAAATAGGAAATGTGATACATCTCTAATAATCGCCTGCCTCATCACTCGGGACAGGTTATCGTCATGCAATTTTGCTGTTGTCCAGCAATCTTACTGGACATATTGACTATCTGTCCAGTAAGATACCAGGCAATGGAACAAAAAGTTAAAATGCTCTCCACAAAGGAGCGATAGAAGAGGACTAATATATCTCTGTCCACTCTAAACTGTCTCAGTTTACGCATGAAATATAGACGCTGCAGACCTTTCTTATAGATAACATCTGTGTTAGAATTCCATGACAGTTTAGCATCTATTATTGTTCATAAGTTCATAAGCTTCAGATGGTGGCTGGCCATCCAGGTGGAGATGTCAGCCAGGCAGGAAGAGATCTTATCATTGACCTGTGTGGCCGAGGGGGGGAAAGAAAAGAAGAGTTGTGTGTCGTCTGCATAACAATGATAGGAAAAGCCATGTGAATTAATGACTGAACCAAGAGATCTGGTGTATAAGGAGAACAGCAGAGGACCCAGTACAGATCCCTGCGGCACTCCCGTAACAAGTGGATGAGAAGCAGAGGCAGACCCCTTCCAGGTGACCTGGTAGGTCCTATCTGCAAGATAGGAAGCAAACCAAGACAGGGCAGTCCCGGCAATTCCCATCCCAGCCAAGGTGGAGAGGAGTATTTTATGGTTGAGTGTCAAAAGCTGCAGACAGGTCAAGAAGGATCAGGACAGAGGAGAGGTGTGAGGCTCTTGCAGTGGCAAGTGCCTCCGTCACAGCTAGGAGTGCAGTCTCTGTTGAGTGCCCGGATCGGAAGCCAGACTGGTGAGGGTCTAGCAGGTTGTTCTGATGGAGAAAAGAGGTTAGTTGTTTAAGAACTGCCCGTTCAAGGGTTTTGGACAGAAAGGGTAGAAGGGATACGGGGCGATAATTCGTTACATCGGAGGGGTCTAAGGTGGGTTTTTTGAGAAGTGGGGTAACACGAGCCATCTTAAAATCAGAGGGAACGTGACCAGAGGAGAGAGAGGAATTAACAATGGAAGACAGATAGGGAAGGAGCTCGCTGGAAATGGATTGAAGAACTTTAGATGGGATGGGGTCAAGTGGACAGGTGGTTGCGCGATGAGAGGTGATGAGTTGTAATACATCGGAGTCCTCCAGCATTTCAAAGGAGGTCAGTGTGGCTGTGGGTTTGTCCCGGGGGGTTGGGGGGCTCACTGGATGGGCGAAGGAGTTCCGGATTGTGGCCACCTTTCCTTCAAAGGCGGCCAGAAAGTCATCTGCGGAGAGGGAAGAGGGAGGTGGGGGTGGAGGAGGAATGAGGAGGGAAGAGAAGGTGGAGAATAGTTTACGTGGATTAGAGACACATGCGCTGATCTTGGATTGGAAAAAAGAGGCTTTCGCAGACGTGAGGGCAGATGTGAAAGTCGCCAGCAGGGTATGGTATGCGGTCAGGTCATCAGAGGATCGGGATTTCCTCCACTTCCTCTCTGCAGCCCGCAGTGATGTTCTGCTGGAGCGTAGTGACTCGGTCAGCCATGGGCAGGGGGGTGAGGAGCGTGCTGGTTTGGAGACAAGAGGACAAAGTGAGTCGAGGGACTGAGAGAGGCAGGAGTTGAGGGTGGAGGTGGCAAGATCAACTGGCAGGTTAGAGAAAGACGCAGGAGGGGGAAGTGTAGACTGAGCGGTGGAGATGAGGGAGGATTGTGACAGAGTAGGGAGATTTCTCCTGAAAGTTACTGTGGGTGAGCTATTGGATGAATTGAGGGGGAGTAAATAGGAGAGGGAGAAAGAAAGAAAGAAGTGGTCCGAGACATGGAGGGGAGTTACTGTAAGTTGGGGAATGGAGCAGCCTCTGGTAAATACAAGGTCTAGTTGGTTACCAGCCTTGTGTGTGGGGGGTGAAGAGGACAGGGATAGGGCGAAAGACTGGAGGAGTGAGGCAACACTGGACAGTTAGGAGGTTTCTGGTGGGAGGTTGAAGTCTCCCAGTAGAATAGCAGGAGTGCCATCCTCAGGGAGGGAGCTCAGGAGAGTGTCCAGCTCGTCCAGAAATGAGCCGAGTGGACCTGGAGGGCGGTACAGAACAATAATGTGAAATTTTGAGGGATGAGTTACAGTAATCGCATGAAATTCAAAGGAGGAGAAAGTAGGGTTAGGACTGGGGAGGACACAGAACTTCCAGGGCAAGGAAATGAGTAAACCGGTACCCCCGCCTCGGCCAGAGGCCCTGGGGGTGTGCGAGAAGGAGTATCCCGCAGACAGTGCAGCTGGGGTGGCGGTGTTATCGGGAGTGATCCAGGTTTCCGTGAGAGCCAGGAAGTCAAGAGACTTCGTCTTGGCAAAGGCAGTAATGAAGTCAGCTTTCTGGACAGCTGACTGGCAGTTCCATAATCCACCTGTGACAGTGAATTCCTGAGGTGTGGATAAGGGTGGGTAGATCAAGTTAGATAAATTACGCCTGCGGTGAACAGACCATTTGGGGCGAGGCAGCGCACACAAGGGAATGGGGTTTAAAAACATGATAAACTGATGAGGAGGCTGCCTATGGCAGCCTCCGCTGGAGCTATAAATACCGGGTGACAATTACGTGCTTGCATTCGCTTCATTAGGGCAGATAAGCACCAGGTGAAGCTACTCGAAATATATAGAGGGTAAATAAAACTGGGGAAATAGTGCTCCCATTTACTCACTGTAATCGTTCAGTCAGAAAGGACTCTACCCATCTGATGATGTTACTATTTACTCCTAACTGCAATAGTCTCTCCATCCTAATATGGGGTCTGTTAGTATTGAATGCTGACAAAAAATCCACAAAAAGAACATGAGCATATTGTTTGGGCCGATCAAGATGACAATAAATATTATGCAGCATATACAAAAGAGCATCCTCCGTACTCCTCCCATTTCTATACGCAAATTGTAAGGGGTCAAGTTCATGTTGCTCTTCCCTAAGAACATGGTTTAAAACAATCCTCTCGAGGCTCTTCATTACAATTGATGTTAAAGCAACTGGTCGATAATCATTTAAAACAAACGGGTTTTGACATTTTTGGTACCGGCACTAGTTTTCCATGCCCTGGGGATATCATGTGTATCAACAAACAGAGGGCTAAGTTGTTCCCTATACTCCTTCAGAACCCTACCTCTGATCCTGTCAGGACCAAATGCCTTTCTTGGATTGATATTTTTAAAGGTTCTACAAACCTCCTCTGTTATGAGTATGACCAAGGACTGGCCACAGTCAAATTGTTGCCTAATAAAGTTACGTTCAGTGGAGAAATCTGATGCATCAAATCTAGCATATAATGTATTTAAGTCATTAGCAAAGGTCACATCATCCTCATTGTCACTAACATGTCTTTTCTTCTCCTCCTTCCCTATCATTGTGTACACTCTCTGCGATGCCTGCCTTGAATCATTACCCCTCATCTTCCCCTCAATTTTCAATTTGTATTTATGCTTGCAATCATTGTTTATTTGCCTTATTTCCTTTTGTATAGCTTTCATTTGGGACACATCCCCCTGTTCAAAAGCCCACCTTTTCTTTTTCAGTGCTACTTTGAGTTCCCTATTTACCCATGGTTTATCATTTGGAAAAACCTTAATGGTTTTTTCTGGGATTACACAGTCCACACATAATTGTATATAGTCTGTCACCACAGAGTTGAGTTCTTCCAGGTCCCTGCAAGTGCCGATAAAGGTATTCCATGTTGTACAGTCAAAACAACCTTTAAGGCACTCCATTTCTTAGTAGTTCTTAACTCAGGCTTGCTGGATTTGAGCCTCTGTTTGTAGTGAGGGAACAGGTAGACTATATTGTGATCCGAGTCCCCAAGGGGTGGTTTTGGATAGCCCCTGTAAGCATCCTTAATGTTACCAAAGCACAAGTCAAGTGCCCTCTCCCCTCTTGTGGGGCAATTAACGTATTGGTAAAAGTTAGGCAGTACATTTTTTATGGAACAGCAATGGGGGTGCAATGTTTTCTAACTTAGCCACTGTGTCATATATTAGACCTGCCGCAGTCTTAGTGTTAGCATGGGGGATGAATATATACAACAGTGACAAACACTTGCCCAAACTGCCTGGGCAGGTAGAAAGGCATAAATGACAGGGATAAAAGCTCAATGTCCTCCGAACAATAAGAATCCCTGAGTGTGTAGTTGCTGCTCCATCTCTCATTTATATAGACACAAACCCCCCCCCTCCCAGTTTTTTGCCTGTTACCTGTTCAGTCTTATAGGGTCACTAAACCCAGTGACCTGAAGTGTGGAGTTGTCAATCGTCTCCTTAAGGCATGTTTCGGGATGAGCTCTTCCTCTGGGATAAATGAGGTTCAGCTTTGCAAAATTGTCTCACAAATGAAATCTTCCACCTGGCCCCTAGATCCCATTCCAACAGAGTTTTTTAAAGATGTCTTTGCTTGTTTATGTGATAATGTGCTGAAAATAATAAAGTGTTCTTTAGAGACTGGTAACTTTCCTGATGCTCTAAAGACTGCTGTAGTGAGACTATTGCATAAGAAAAATGATTTGGACTGCTCTATTCTCAGTAATTTTCGACCTATATCAAATCTCCCTTTCCTAGGTAAAATACTAGAAAAACTGGTCTTTACCAACAAAATAGTTTCCTAAATGAAAACGGTATTCATGATGATTTCCAGTCTGGTTTTTGCTCAAATGATAGCACAGAGACCACAATGGTGAAGGTAGTTAATGACCTCAGACAGAGTATTGATGATAATAATATATCAGTTCTTATTCTTTTAGACTTAAGTGCTGCATTTGACACCATAGACCATGAAATACTAATGCACCGCCTTAAGAATTGGGTTGGTCTCTCAGTGCTAAAATGGTTTCAGTCATATTTGATAGGGAGGACATTTGATGTCTGTCTAGGTGACCATGTCTCAAAGAAGGCTGAGATGACTTGTGGAGTTCCACAGGGATCGATACTTGGGCCTCTACTCTTCACTCTGTATATGCTCCCCTTAGGCAAAATTATTGGCAAACATGGTGTAAAATTCCATACCTATGCAGATGATACACAGTTATATATGTCTGTAGGGCCAGATGACGAAAATGTTTTTAATCCATTTGTTAACTGTCTGTCAGTCAGACATCACTAGCTGGATGTCCAAAAACTTCCTGAAATTGAATGAGGAAAAAACAGAGGTTCTTCTTGTAGGTCCACGCATTCAGAGGGGAAAACAAATTGGGCCCTCTTGGGATAAAATCTAAACCAAAAGTAAAGAACTTGGGGGTCATTTTTGATTCTGATCTGAGCTTTAATTCACACAAACTCAGTGACAAAAACTGCATTCTTTCATTTAAGAAACATTTCCAGAGTAAGACCTTTTCTCTCGCAGTCAAATTCCAAAAAGCAAATACATGCATTTATCACAAGCAGACTTATTTATTGCAATGCTCTTTTTGCTGGACTTCCAAAAGAGTCAATTAATAGCCTACAGCTTGTTCAAAACGCAGCTGCAAGAATACTGACCAGGACAAAAATGAGAGCTCACATTTCCCCTGTCCTTGCTACCTTGCATTGGCTACCTGTGGCTTTTAGACTTGATTTTAAAGTTCTTTTACTTTAAAGCATTAAATGGCTTTCCACCTAAATTATATCAGCGATTGCATATCTAAATATGTCCCAAATCGAGCCTTGAGATCCTCTAGTGCTGGTCTGCTCAAGATTCCAAAGGCAAAACATAAACAAAGTGAAGTGGAGTTAGCCTTTTGTTTTTATGCCCCAAAGATGTGGAACACTCTTCCAGAACATATCAGATTTGCACCGTCAGTTGACAGTTTTAAAACACAGCTGAAAACGCATCTATTTAGGATGGCTTTTAGTTAGTACATTTGTTTTATTATCGGATTTATGTTGGATTTTTATGTATTAAAATTTTTTATTGTTTTTATATGCATCTTATTATTCTCCTATTTTATGTACAATCCCTTGTATAATTGTTATTTTTATTGTATATGTTTTCCATTGCCTTTATTTTTCTTCCATTTCTTTTAATTGCAAATGCTTTTCTGTGAAGCACTTTGGGCTGCAAACCATTGTATGAAAAGTGCTATATAAATAAAGTGATTATTATTATTATTATTATTATTATTATTATTATTATTATTAATAATAATAATAATAATAATAATAATAATAATAATAATAATAAAGCACAGCAAACAACTTTTCCTGTACGTTATGTTCCCTTGTTTCCTTTTTGCATATTATCTTGCTCTGAATGACATCAGTATTCCTCAACCCAAAATATTCCTAAAAGATGGAAGATCATTTTTGATACAAAACCCTATATTTCTGCAATGTCTTTTGCACTCAAAGCTTTTTGTTGGTGGCAGTAATTTGCTTGTTGAACGTAAAGTGGAAACTTGTGATTCAGAAATTGTGTGTATCCATATCGCAATGCCACTTCACACTACTAAATGTATGGGTTAGGTATAATCTGTCTGACTGTGAGTGATCATATGATTGTCTAATTGATTTGAAACCTGCATTCCTCAGCTCTCCCAAGTCTTCAGTATTTCCACTTGTGTGTCGTCTAATCACACGATAATCAGCACCTCTTCTGACAGGTATGGATACTGCTAGCAGGTGTTACAATGTCTCTGTGTTGCATACAGTATGTTTGTGTGTGTGTGTGTGTGTGTGTGTGTATTCTTTTATGAGTCTGTACAGTTATTGTAACAGCTTTAAATCTGAGAGACTTAGGCTACCATACAGGGAAAGTGTAAGAAACCCCTCAGATATGCCAAACAGTACGTCATGGTCACCAACAGCAATTAACCAAAACTTATCACGTCGAGGTCACCAACTGTAAGAAAGCCCTCCGCAAACAAAACAAAAATAATGTTTAAACCTTTCCTCTGTGTTATGCATAGACGGAGGAGACTGCTGTCCACCAGTAGTGTGGCTTTATACAAATTGCTATCTATCTTGGTAGATGTGGACATGTCTTTTTCTTGTGTAGCCTGCATAAATATAATTGTGTATCCTGCTACGACACTAGAAGTTAGGCAAGTGGCTACGAGATGCAGATATCCTGAGTTCTATGTGTATGTTTGGACCTTAAAACTGCTGGGTGTGCAGTGTTAAGATTCAAAGAGGAATGCTAGGTTAAAATTAATGCAGTTTATTTTTCAGTGTGTCTAGTAATAATTACAATATACAATGGTCCAAAATGGCTATACGCGTAAATGGCTTGTACGTGCAGGATACCATGTTGATGAGTCCCCGAACCACTGCACGTTTCCCCTTATATACAAAACAATCAAAGCAAAACACCAAGTCATTAGATAAAGACACAATCATGACAAAACAGTGTAGATCAATGACCCTCCTTGCACTACCTCTATCACACTGGGTTAATCTTTGCATCTGGATGGGTGCTGACCCATAGGTATCAAGATCTTTAGTCAGCACCCCATCCGGTTTCCAACTTTACAAAACCTGATTACATTGTATTACGGAGAACCTAAAGCTTGCATAATGTTGATCTAATCAGATGTTTTGCAACTGAGGACTGTCTCTTGATCACAATTGCTGACTCCCTGTCAGCACAGTAAACAGTCGGTTTTATTTTGAGGGTCTGATAAGAAGCAGACTTTTGAAGACCAGACACAAGAAATTGGCATAAGAAAAAAAGAATACCCTTTAACTAAATGCAGTAAAACAGGTAAAAGAAGCAACAAAAAAAAAACTTTAAAAAAAAGTTTTTCCAAGGTAATGTGTTCGCTGGGTAGTATCTTGTCTGTATCAGTTCTGCCTTATGGTTTTCCTTCCCCAGTTAGTGAGATGGGTAGCTGCCTCTCTTACTGTCTCCGCTCTAGCAACTTGCTCTTATTTAGCGTTGACTGTTGACTGTTGACTAGAGTCCTCTGGGTTACCTCCAGGCCTCCATGAGCTGGCTGTGGATCATGCTTCTCTGCTTAATGTTACACCCGGAAGGCAAAGGACTGTATCTCAAGGAACCTGTGGGTAACACAAGCATTGTTCTGCCTGTTCAGTGCCATCTATTTTAACCCCTTAGCGCACAAGCCAAATCTTGCCAATCCTTGCCCATTTACCCTATTTAAAGCTTTATAACTCCAGATGTGAACACCACAGAGACTTGAAAAATGGCTTAAATGAAGCAAGACATTTGTACAATTTATAATACTAACGCAGATTAGTTTATATTCATAATTTTGGAAGAAATAAAGTGCCACAAATGCAATTGTCTAGGCAAAAAATCCAAAATAAATTTGTACTTTTTAAGTTTGCAATGAAATACTTGAGAGATTGCACATATACAGGAGGTTAAACTATACATGTGCTAGATCAAAAACTTCTTGACCACAAGTTCATAAAATCTGCTATAGATGTATGAAGCAAAAACTAAGCAGTGTACGTAGCGTCTCCAAATCTATCCAAAATGTCTAAATTATGCATTGCTGTAAATCACAACATATTCACGTATTTCACTACAAATCAACTGTTTTGACTCAAGAAAATCACTGTCCCATAATTATCAAATGGGAATTACAAGCTTTCAGTCAGGACAGTGGTCTAAAATAGCTAGGTGTCCAGAAACATATCCAAAATCTCTCCAAAATTGAATAAAATGTTTTTTGTCTATTATAAAGCATATAAATGAGCCCCTTATGAAGGTTTAAGATGAAACATTGCTATCAGATTTAAAAAATAATGCAAAAATATTGTCACACAATGCGGTACAGTACCTAAATGTGTAATAATTGAGCGCTACCATGGATGTAATAATCTTGTGTGTATTTCTATACTCTGTACTCTCGTGTGTTTTCTTGAATGGGGATGGGACAACATGAAAACAATTTTCAACCGTCCACCACGTTTTGGCAATGTTCCAACTCTTACGTCATCACTGTTGCATGCTTCACAAAAACTATTACACTACCATCTAACACTTACATTACAGTGTGAAATATTCACGTTATATAACACCACTAACCTATTTAAAGATACTCAATTTAAAAAAATAACATATATAACCGAAATATTTTGAGCAGTAATACTTACATAGCAATGATGAAATCTCTATGTTCAATAGATGGAGATCAATGATACTGTTCCATTCGCTTCTGTTTTGCTCCAGAAAACTATGTCAGCTAGGTCTATCAGCAAACATATTGCTTAGCTATGTTCTGAAGTCCTCAATAATAATAGTATTTTCCAAGAAATTACGAAATATCGTTGACCACGTTTTGTTAGGTGCAGCGTATTTTTCTGCTAAGAGTGAATGCGTAAGTGAATGCGATGTTACACTGTTACACTGACCTATAAAACGCTATTCCAAAAGCAGAATTAGACATGTTGTACATCGTTAGAAAGCTTATACTCTCGCCTACTGAATAAATGAATTGTCAATCAAGCCTGACTGTACTAAAAAGGGCGACGACACCGTAAACAACAGGTGTGGTATTACGCACAGCTATTTTGGAAGATACCCAGGCGTCACAAATGCGCGTACATTTTCCAAACGGATTGTTCAAGACAATATATGACCACACAGTCTCAAAAGGGACATCTCTACGTGTAAAACCAACAGTAAGGATGTATATCTATTCAATATTTAGTCCCAGATATTGACTAGAATGACATGGTATCATTTTTAAAAAATTGTCTCGTTTATTTTGTTATTCAGTGAGCAGCGTTTTCACTGCTGTATAGGCATATCTTAGGGCTATTGTCGGGTTTATCTTGTTGCTATGACGGAATATGATTTTTTAGCGGTGAAAGAATATTTCACCAAGATAGACAATATTATCTTAGGGTGGGGGGTGTTTTTTAGATGAGACTGCAGGGAGGAGGTGCGTGATAAATGAACGACCAGAGCGACAATGGTGGGGCTGCGAAACTCCATTTTCGGCATAGTTGTCGTGTATCGTCTACTAATGAAACTAAAACAACGCGTTTCTGTTTTTACCTCACACTTTGGTTGCAGTAGCACCGAATGTTTGAGTTTAGTAATCTCCACTAAACTCAAACCACTAGGGGCTCAAGAGATGAGGTTAAGGGCATGTGATCTGTGACCAGGGTGAACTTTTGTCCAACCCGAAATATTTCAGTTTAGACATTTAATTGTCAAGCCTTCCTTCTCTATGGCTGTATAATTCTAATCATGCTTCAAAGATGTACATGATTGGGTGTTCTACTCAATTTACCCCCTGTGCTAAGATAGCCCCAAGCCTGTTTCCAAAGTATCAGTCTGTAGAATGAGGAGTATGGTGTGGCCAGGACAGGTGCGGCACAGAGGGCCTCTCAGAGGGCTTGATATGCCTGGCCTGCTTCCTGGTTCCACTCGGTGGGGCTGCCAGTTATGCATGAGATTATGAAGAGACCAGGGTTGCATAACATAGCACAAACTGTCTATAATACCCCACTAAGCACAATAAAGTTTTTACCTGTGGCTTAGACTTGAGGGGTTGGTTTTGCTTCATTCAGTTTCTTGAACAAATTCACGTGATAAATCTGATGGCCCATGTGGCAGCCAGGCTGTCTCACTTGGTAACTCACAGGACTGGTTTGCCGCCATCTCACCAGAAATTTGCACTTGTTAGTGGGTATGAGAATGAGGACCTTCTCACCTGGCCACAATTTTTTAACATGTTGTACACCCATACTTGTGCTGCCTGGGCTTCTCAGTGTGTGCCTGTACCAAAGTCAGCACTTTAGCCATCTGCTGTTACATGGTGTACCTGCATCAAATCACAGAGGGGAGGTTTGATGGCTGCTACTCCCATGCTATCTTGGCAAGTTTGAGGGTTTCCCATGATCACCAACCATACAAGGGGGTTGAATAGGGAAAAGCCTGTGGAACTCTGGTGCACCTCCCAGATAATAAAAAAGACATATGGGAACAACTGATGACAATTTTTGACATCTGTTTCAGTTACTTTGCCAAGCATGAACTTCAACATCTTTTTGAATAACTCAACCAAGCCGTCCATCTGGGGGTGATATACTAAGGTACACAACTCTGTAGCTATGCTTGCCCTGGAAAGCAGCAATACCTTTCTGACCAGTGAATGTGTAAGGGTGGTACATAATGGAATTGTCTTGGAGCAGCGAATGGCATCGTCTGACAAAACCCGGATGAAGTGGTGATCTCAGCTGGTCTTTGGGAGGGATCCAATGATTCCATGCCAGACATTCAAATTGCTCTGTCGATGATGAGAAGTGTAATTAATGAGCTCTAAGGGGCAACCTGTGTTTGTGAAGGTTCTATCTCAATGTGCAGGAACTCTGTGAAGACTTTACTGGCAACCATTTCTCCAAGGGCTGGTGGTTCTCAGGCACATGCATCTGGGGGGCAGTATCCATGTCATCTCCCATCCTGGGTGGAATCATGTCTTCATATTCTGAAATATCTGACTTGTCCATGGGAGGTGTCTCAATTAGGGCAGCACAGGCAGGTTTCAGCTTTGGTGTGACAAATTTCACGCTTGTTTGTTTTTTGGCTATGGCTCCCTGGCTCCAGTATTTGGAAAAGTGGGAACAGTCCCTTCTCACCAATACATGTACGAGTAAGTTCTCTACTGTTCCAGCATGAAGCATAGCTTTGGGTTTGAATCTTTGCTAGGGTGGTAGGATGCAGCTTGATGTCACTGTGCATCCACCCAGATGTGGACTGTCTCCTGAATGGGTTCTCCCACATCCTCTGGTTTGACTAGATTCATCTTGCTGCCAGAGTCCAGTAAAGCCTGAGTGTCTTTTCTGCCCACTCTGTACTGGAACACTGGGCATTTCAGTCTCTTTGTGAGCCCAGAAGATGTGACCAGAAGACAAGTGTTTCTGGTGCCCTCGCTCAAGGCAACTGTGGGCACAGTGCATCTTGCTTAGAGCAGTTTCAGGCAGTATACCCCTCCTGTCCAAAGGCTCTCAGGAGTAAAGAGAGGTAGGCACATTCTGGGTGAGGTCTGTAACCCATGTCTGTGACTGTGGGGCTCTTTCTAATCAGCTGGACCTCCTCACTGAGCTGGGCATTGCTTGGGGAACATCTTGGATTTCTCCTGGGTAACATGGTGATTTTCCAGAAATACAATTAACATTATTACGTCATTGGGGCAGTTCTGGGCAGCATACCATTTGGCATCCATGGTAGCGCCCAAATACTCCAGTCCCGTATCACATGTTCCAGGAGGGGAGGCTTGGTCCCTTCAGCTAAACAGCTCCTTATCAGTTGGGCCAACTCAGCAACCTGAATGTGGGCTGACTGACCTGGATTTTTTAGTGCAACAAAAGGAATATCTGGACTATAGTGTCAGATTCTGGTTCCAATTTCCCTGGTCTGCATAGAGATCTGCGTGCCCACATTGTCCACCATATGTAGCAGCCCTGAGTCTGAGAGATTGTCCATGTGGGCAAAAGAGGACCAAAAACAAGGAATTAGCATAACAAAAAGAGCAATCTTTAATTAAATCCAGAGGAATGGGGAACGGGCAAAAGAAAACTCTGTGCTTGCCACCAGTATCTTGTCAGTATCTGTCCTGGTGACAGGTATGGAAAGAGAGTGACAGAAGTTAAGCACCGCAAATCAGTCCAAATTCTGGCTTATGGTTTTTCTTCTCCTGTTAGCTGGACAGAGAGATGGGTAGCTGCCTTTTTTCCTGTCTTCTTCTCCCCTCTCTAGCAACTGCTCTTCTTTTTGCCAGCATCTTATTGCTGACAAGTGTCCACTGGGTTACCTCCAGGTTACATTGGTTGTCAGTGTATGTATCATAGTTAACTCTTGTCCCCAGCTGGCATACTTGAAGGGATGCTGTCCTGGTATGTAGCTCCCTCCACTGGTAGTTAGGGAATAATGGTGAGAGGAATTACCACGGTATGTATACATGTATCTTCACCCATGTGCATGAGTACATACTGTATATAAATATATACATGTATGTGTCCATGACAGGGTTGAGATCAATTCTGAATTTAATTAAGAATTGCTGATAAATTCCAATTCATTTAATATATTTGAACTGAAAATAATGACATAGAATTTGAATGAGAGGGAATGTAATTAAATTAAATCAAATGCCTAATTCATTTAAATGTATCACTTTAAACCAAGTTAACTTTCATATCAATGCCACATTTCAGGCATTAATGGGCTCCGCTATGGTTCTCCACAATGGAGGTAGAGACAAAACTGGGTCTGTAAGCCACCATTACCAATTAGGTATGCTCTAAGCCTTTGCCTCCATGAACATTTTTCACTCAGTTTTGCTCAAGATCCACCAGGAGCAGGACTCTCTTCATGCCCCCAGATGGCCTCAATGGCTATGGTTCTTTGAACCGAGGACCATGCTGGGCCATGCTGGCTCCTCATGCCAGCTCCCACAGAGGAAGGACCTGCTCTCACAATGCAAAGGGACATTGGAATGACTTCCAAAATACTGAATTAGCCCCAGCCCTGGTGTAAGTGTGTCGATGCATGTGGGTATGTCTCTGTAGGTTTATGTTCATTGTTGTGTATGTGGTGAATGTATTTGTTTGTGTGTGTGTGTGTGTGTGTGTGTGTGTGTATGTGAATGTGTGTGTCAGTATGAGTGCATATGCAATAAAAGTATGCTGTTCTTTTGCTGCAGAGGTCAGAACACATGCAAAAATGAGACAGAGACAGCAGTCAGTCTTTTGGAGGTGAGCTCCTCTTTCCTTCTACCTACTGGCAGTCTTTCTGTTCTCTCTTATAGAGCTTCCCCACTGAAGCTCCTGCTCTTCTCTCTTTAATAGCCTCTTATGACAGAATAACTTGTCTCTTTACAGGACCTTGAGGTGACATGCAACACCAAGGTAGACATAAGGTTAGTATCTGAAACTTATCAGAGCTGGGAACTCCATCCCCCATTGGGGTCGAATTAAAACTACGTGGCCCCGAGGCTACATCAACCCGACAACTTACAAATAAAATGTAGCCAAATCAACAGCAGCTCACATCTCTGAATTATTAATGTCATTAGATAATAGTGCACGGCAGAGAAGCAATAGCCTACTGAACATGAATGCATAATCAGTACTCATATGTAAGCCCACTCCTACTAAAACTCAGACATGAAGCTTATAGTCTTGCTTGTTTATGGGCTCAATTTAGTGTATGCCCTTGTGTGTAGGTCTAATGATCTAAATAACATTTCACATTAACCTTCCAAGCAGGTTAGGGCTTTAATGAAACAATAAAAACAAGTTTGTTCTTGCCTTTCAAGCTCAGAAGTCCATAACGATATCCCAGAAATCCAGGGTGTTTAACAAGTCGTTTTATAAGGATTTGCAATTTAGATTCCTCAGCCTTTCTTGGTGGTCTAATTTTATTCTTTTTCAGTGACAGTTTAGAAGTATCCCGATGTCTTCTAATCACAGGGAAAGTTAAATAGATTGTAACTTGTGAGGACGGAGTGTAGCACAGTGGGTAAGGAACTGGGCTTGTAACCAAAAGGTCGCAGGTTCGATTCCGGGGTAGGACACTGCCGTTGTACCCTCGAGCAAGGTATTTAACCGAAATTGCTTCAGTATATATCCAGCTGTATAAATGGATACAATGTAAAAAGTTGTGTAAGTCGCTCTGGATAAGAGCGTCTGATAAATGCCTGTAATGTAATGTAACTTTCCTTATGAGCTGTAAGAGTGCCCTTGCACATTGTGGCTCATGAGTAGCTAGCATGAGGTAAAACTGACATCTGCAGGAAATTGTGTGTGTGTGCACTGAGCTAGCTAAAAAACTATCAAATTGTGTTTGCAGAAGCAGAAATGTATCATAATTTAAGATAACATAATGATGAGAACAGGCCATTTTCCAGATTAAATTAGTGCTTTGATTGCCTACATACTAGACAGTATCTAACACCATACCAAGCCTAGTCTTGAAAATTCCCTGAGTTTCTGCCTCTACTACATGACCTGGCAGGCTATTCCACACATGGACTACTCTTTGGGTGAAAAAATTCTTCCTAACATCTGTACTTAATTTACCTTTTGCTAATTTCCATTTATGTCCCCTTGTTCTACTAACAGAACTCAAATCTTTGAAAGCCCCAATCAAATCATCCCTGAGTCTCTTTAAAAGATTAAGCATCTTAAATATTTCCTCATAGCTTTTATCTTTCATACCAGGAATCAATTTGGTTGCTCTTCTTTAAACCTTTTCCAGAGCCTCTATATCTTTCTTGTAGTACGGTCCCCAGAACTGCTCACAATACTCCAAGTGTGGTCTAACAGATGTATTGTAATAGATAAGTAAAACTTCCTTGGATTTATACTCAGTACTTTTGGCTATATATCCCAGCATCCCATTGGCCTTTTTTTTTTTTTACTGCTACAGCACAGTGCCTAGAACCTGAAAGGCTTTGATCAACCATTACTCCCAAATCTTTTTCATCTTGAGCACATTGCAGTTTTATTCCTCCCAATAAAGTAATCCTGCCAATTTTGTTTTAAATTTCCCACATGCAGAACTTCTTGCCAGGTTTCCGTCCACTTCTGGATTTTATTTAAATCTTCTTGAATTACTTTAGTAGATTCCAAAGTATTAGCTGGGCCTCCCAGTTTTGTATCATCTGGAAATTTGAGTAATGTAATTTCCATGTCCCTGTCAAGGTCATTGATATATATGAGGAAGAGTAGTGGGCCTCTTGTTTTAAAGAACACTTGTTTTACATTGAACATCTTGTCTGAAGGCAGAGCTAGCTAAGCAGTTTAAATATAGTTTGGTAAATATATCTGCAATATTTATTCTATTTAGTATTCAAGCTTGCTATCCATGACAGAAAATATTCTGAGACCATTTTTGACCCAAGATCAAATTGAATTTTAATACCAAGTTACCTGAGTGACAGCGAACCTAGCATAACACTGGCTTTCTACTTGAACAAGTGGGAATATTATCATTATCTGGTTGCTAGGTCATATATACAGTTTGGGCTATTTTCTGGTTTAGTTTGAGTCTGACCCTCAAGTGTTGCCAGGAAAATGGCAGCTTTTACAGCTTTTATTTTAATTTTAGGTTTGTGACCATGGTATGAATAGTCAATGTGAGGTATTTGGATTTAAGACTTTAATGGACTTTGCTTCAGGTTGGGTCGTTCATCTTTGAATTGTGCATTAGAATCATATAGCCACACCTAGTCTTGGATTATCCTTTGCGTAATAAGTGCCTGGGTGGCAGGAAATATGACAGTGTGCCACTTTTAACTTATAAAAAACCCTGCTTGCTGGTATGTGGACACCATTCTTGTCCATAAATAATGTTGGCAGTGTAATTTTCCTAAATAACTTACATCAATTAGTACACAGCAGACATGGCTCAATGGCACGCACATCACTTTTTGTTCGGTGGTGGTGGTGGTGGGGGGGGGGGGGGGCGGTACATGCCACTACAATGGTATGCCAAAAAGGCAAAAAATGCAAAAGAATGGTAATGTATGCCGCGTCATATTGCAGAGTCCGACTTTAAAAATGTATTATCTTATTAACACTCTCATTTTCATTTTGGGTCAATCCATGCCTCTTAAAGTGTGGGGCCCCTGGGCAGCAGCCCTTGCATCCCACTGGGAGAAGCGAACCTTCCCCCCATGCAGTGAGTGATTGGGTACATCTCTCTCTTTCTGCCACCTCCCTCCAGTGTGACTAACTGCACAGTCCTGCTGCAGCTGAGTCAGCCGACAGACAACTGCATGCTCAGACAGGTGCTGCAGGAGAGTAGTCTGGACACTTCCATCCAGGCTCGTGTGCTGGGTGAAGTGGAGAGAGTGGGTATGTGTCATCTGAAGCCTGTACACTAAGGACTTTCATATGGAACAGGTATATAATCATTGGCCACTTTATTAGGTACACCTTGCTAGTACTGGGTTGTCTTCTGCTGCTGTAGCCCATCTGCTTCAAGGTTCGACGTGTTGTGCATTCAGAGATGCTCTTCTGCATACCTCGGTTGTAACAAGTGGTTATTTGAGTTACTGTTGCCTTTCTGTCAGCTCGAACCAGTCTGGCCATTCTCCTCTCACCTCTGCCATCAACAAGGCATTTTCGCCCAGAGAACTGCCGCTCACTGGATATTTTCTCTTTTTCGGACCATTCTCTGTGAACCCTAGAGATGGTTGCGCTTGAAAATCCCAGTAGATCAGCAGTTTCTGAAATACTCAAACCAGCCCAACAAACATGCCACGTTCAGAATCACTTAAATCACCTTTCTTCCCCATTCTGATGCTTGGTTTGAACTTCAGAATATCGTTTTGACCATGTCTACATGCCTAAATGCATTGAGTTGCTGCTACTAGATTGGCTGATTAGATATTTGCGTTAACGTGCAGTTGAACAGATGTACCTAATAAAGTGGCCGGTGAGTGTATAGGGCTCTCACAGAGAACAGGTACAATCATAATTTTCACCTGAACCAGATACAGCCAGGCCTCTCACCTAATTGAGGATACCATAGTGTAAGTGTGTGTGTGTTTTTCTTGTGTGTGTGTGTGTGTGCCTGCATGGTCTGATTCGCATTGCAGAGCAGAAACTGCATAATTCACTAAATGTACCTTTGTTTGCATAGAAGACCTATGCTGCTGCAGACATGACTCCCACAGCAATATATTAATACACATATAATAGCTGTGCCAAAGTAGAATTAGATTCAGACAGGACTAAGATTACTTTTCTGTGCAGGTAAGGGGTTGTGCCAGAATGGGGACACATTAACAACTGATGACGGATATGTGAGGTGCACTTCCTCTACCTCATTCTCTGAAGTCTGCTCTTCTGGAGGACCACTGACTGTGACATGGTAAGGGCCAGTGAATGTGACATGATGAGGACCAGCAACTGTGACATGGTCAGGGCCAGTAAATGTGACATAGTAAGGGTCAGTGAATGTGACATGTTAAGGGCCAGTGAATGTGACATAGTAAGGGTCAGTGAATGTGACATGGTAAGGGCCAGTGAATGTGACGTGGTAAGAGTCAGTGAATGTGACATGGTAAGGGCCTGTGAATGTGACATGGTATGGGTCAGTGAATGTGGCATGGTAAGGGCCAGTGAATGTGACATGGTACGGGTCAGTGAATGTGACATGGTAAGGGCCCGTGAATGTGACATGGTAAGGGCCAGTGAATGTGACGTGGTAAGAGTCAGTGAATGTGACATGGTAAGGGCCTGTGAATGTAACATGGTACGGGTCAGTGAATGTGACATGGTAAGGGCCAGTGAATGTGACATGGTACGGGTCAGTGAATGTGACATGGTAAGGGCCAGTGAATATGACATGGTGTGGGCCAGTGAATGTGACATGGTTATATACAGGGAACATCACATGCTTCAGTCATAATCCAGCACTATTTATCCATTTGTTGGTGAAGTACTATGATATCCCTGTGGAAATTCTGTTTATATTAAGGGCTGGCAGCATTTATCATGGAGAAATGTGTACAATTATGCCATGCACTTTTCAGATGCTGTATTTGTAACAATTTGTCCAATTGAACCAGGGCTCGAATTATGCCATCTAGTGGTAAGAGGCCACTATTGCAGCATCAGCTCCATCAGTGAGTGAGTAGCATCATAATGTTAATTTTATATATTGTGCCCAACTGACCTCTGTGCCTCCCTGCAGCACCTACATGGAGACAGCATACATTCCAATGGCGATGCATTCACCCATTAGCCAGCTCTGTAACCGTAAGTACAGGCCTCCCTCAAATGACAAGCTACTCTGTAGCTAAAGAAACGAAAGCTAAACTACTTAATGCTGTGATTCCAAAACTGTAGATTGGGAGCCACTGGTGAGGGGTTGAAGTAGGTTTGTGAAATGCATCAGGAAAAAATCTTTGGACACAAAGAATGGATAGTGAACATTGTATTTGCATGGGAGCGCACAGTCATGTCAAGATGGGACCCGGAGTTACATGGATGAATAGGGTTGTCAGGTATCTAGCTACAGTAGTTAGCAATACAGCTAGCTGCTAGTGCTAGCTAGATATTGTTAGATTTCTCACAGTGCATGCCTATATATACAATATATTTTGTGTGGAAATCAATATAGCAATGTAAGGTACATTGCCTTAACCTATGTGCATTTGGCTCTTTCAATCATATTGATTTTCACCTGTTTTGCATTAATCCAATTTATGACAAATAACATTGACATTTGTGACTAAATCAACTGATAGAAAAAGGTTTCTATAGGTATATGCTGCAAAATTAGTCCAACATTTGGCAACTTGGCTGCAGATGGGTCAGTATTTCATTATCTTCATAGTTTTTCATGAATACGCGTGCGTGTCTTTGTACTGTAGACATTTTTAAAAGTAGAGATCAAGATTTATATATTTGTTGTATATTTAGTTATTTTAATAGTCCAGTTTTGGACTCCATTGAAAATGAGCCAGCTATTGCTGGCCTAATGGGTAATCCTTGCACTCAATACTCTACAAATTGTTTCTCATTTTAGCATCTCACGTTTTACAATAGCCCTCTTTGAACTGTTTTAAGTAAGTGTATTTGTTCTATTTTGTAATTTTTATATGATGAGTGGAAATAAATAAATTAAATACATCAAATCAAATACAAAATGTTATTTTGTTATTCTTGTCCTTTAAGGACTAGAAACAAAACAGCTGCTAGGAAAGACAAGAGATTTCAGGACAGTCAATTGCCATAGCTAATTGTTGCAAATCAGGAATTCAGAGTGTGTTGTAAGTTGAAAGTCAACATTGTAAAAGAGGTGGTATTAATGTAACAAAATATATATGTATAGAAATTGAATTTTTTCATTTAGACAGTTTGTTATGTGTATTTTGACATACTTGCATTTTAATAGGTAAAGGTGCTCAGTCCTCATGAATATGCATTTATTTGCAGATCAGCTGCATTTATTCGTGGATCAGTTACATTTATTTATTTATTTTTGAGACAATAATACTCCCATAATTGGCTGCTGCAACAAGTTTCCTGACCTAACTTGCTTTGCACATTCCATGCGCAATGGTCATTAATTCCAATGGACACATCAAATTGGTAAATTTGACTGGTATTTCTACATAGCAGCTTTTGATTCCCTGTTTAGCTAAGGATTAATACAAAGATGATACATGCCACATTTTATGTTGGACTGCGGACAAGATTTTTGTTGTTTTTCAATAAATACAATATGGCAGAAGTTGGTCTGAAAAGTTGGTAATTTGGAGGAGTGGAACCTGTGTAGAAAGGTTCATGTCCCTGTGTCATTACATTACATTACATTTATTTGGCAGACGCTTTTATCCAAAGCGACGTACAAAAAGTGCATTTCATGGTCATAGACAACTGCTAAACACAGGTTCAGTAAGGTACAATACTTATTTTGTACAGCTATTTCTAGCCAAGAACACAGTTTAGTTCACACAGTGAACGCTATTCAGACCTAACCGCTGCAAAGCCAACTAGGCAGAAGAATAAGCTACAGTATTAGGACAAATACAAATTACCAAGAAGTGCTGGGATGGGTAACAAGTGGGGGGGGGGGGGGATTTAGAGTGAAATATACAGCGTGGTGGTGGTTAGTCTAGGTATAGTCTGAAGAGATGAGTCTTCAGGCCACGGCGGAAGATGAGTAGTGAAGGGGAGGTTTGGAGAGGGACGAGGAGTTCGTTCCACCACTGGGGAGCTAGGGTGGAGAAGCTCTGTGATCCCTTTGGGCGGGTGGGAGGGGTTACAAGGCGCCCTGCTGCCACAGAGCGGAGTGGTCGAGCAGGCACATAGAATCGAGTCATGTCCTGCAAGTAGATGGGGGCTGTCCTGTTGGCAGCAGTGTAGGCAAGGGTCAGGGCTTTGAACCGAATCCTGCTAGCGACCGGTAGCCAGTGGAGTGATCGCAGCAGAGGAGTGACGTGGGAGAATTTGGGAAGGTTGTAGATGAGTCGGGCAGCGGCATTCTGAATCATCTGTAGTGGCTGTATGGCACAAGCTGGCAGGCTTGCAAGGAGAGAGTTGCAGTAATCAAGGCGAGAGGTCACCGTAGCCTGGACGAGCAGCTGGGTGGAGTGCGTCATCAGGTATGGTCGAATCCTTCTGATGTTGTATAGAAGGAATCTGCAGGACCGTGATGTTGCCTTGATGTGCTCCTTGAGGTCCAGTTGGTCATCCAGGACCACCCCCAAGCTCTTGGCAGAGTGAGAGGCAGTCACTGTGGTGCGATAAACTGTGATTGAGAGCTCACGAAGTAAGGAGGTCTTGCACGGAAAGAAGAGCAGCTCAGTTTTGTTGAGGTTGAGCTTCAGATGGTGGCTGGCCATCCAGGTGGAGATGTCAGCCAGACAGGAAGAGATCTTATCATTGACCTGTGTAGCCAAGGGGGGGAAAGAAAAGAAGACTTGCGTGTCATCTGCATAACAATGATAGGAGAAGCCATGTGAATTAATAACTGAACCAAGAGATCTGGTGTATAAGGAGAACAGCAGAGGACCCAGTACAGATCCCTGCGGCACTCCTGTAACAATGGGATGAGAAGCAGAGGCAGACCCCTTCCAGGTGACCTGGTAGAACCTATCTGCAAGATAGGAAGCGAACCAAGACAGGGCAGTCCCGGTGATGCCCATCCCAGCCAAGGTGGAGAGGAGTATTTTATGGTTGACCGTGTCGAAAGCTGCAGACAGGTCAAGAAGGATCAGGATGGAAGAGAGGCGTGAGGCTCTTGAAATGGCAAGTGCCTCCATCACAGCTAGGAGTGCAGTCTCTGTTGAGTGCCCGGATCGGAAGCCAGACTGGTGAGGGTCTAGCAGGTTATTCTGATGGAGAAAAGAGGTTAGTTGTTTAAGAACTGCTCATTCAAGGGTTTTGGACAGAAAGGGTAGAAGTGATACGGGTCGATAATTCATTACATCGGAGGGGTCTGAGGTGGGTTTCTTGAGGAGTGGGGTAACACGAGCCATCTTAAAATCAGAGGGAACATGACCAGAGGAAAGAGAGGAATTAATAATGGAGGACAGATAGGGAAGGAACTCGCTGGAAATGGATTGGAGAACTGTAGATGGGATGGGGTCAAGTGGACAGGTGGTTGCACGATGAGAGGTGATGAGTTGTAGTACATCGGAATCCTCTAGCATCTCAAAGGAGGTCAGTGTGGCGAACAGATGGAATGCATCAAAGCTTGAAAATCCAGTGTCCCAGTTTAGGGGCCTTTTAGGGCGTTTTATGGCCTGTTGTGGTCAAATTTGTTGTATGGATGTGGCAGAAGAATAACAGTAATAAAACTAAAAAAACACATATTATTGTGAGCAAGGGGGTTTTCAATGGGTCTGAGGTAAACAGTGTATGTGGGAACCAAACCCTGCTCTCCCACTTCACAACGCAGCAACATTACAACATCAGCAAAAAGAGAGGTTTAGGCAGACTGCCCTGCTATAGTTTTCTATTGAGAGACATCACCCTGGTTGATAGACATGATCCCTAAAGTATGATTTTTTTAATGACCTGTGCACTTGAACATAAATAATCTGTATCATTGCTGTAAATGTCTTAGAAGGTAGTAATCAGTAATAACTCTCTGAGTAGGTCAAGTGTGTCATTGAATCAGTTTTTGAATCTACTTGCATGATGACATAATGGTTACATTACATTACATTACATTACAGGCATTTGGCAGACGCTCTTATCCAGAGCGACGTACAACAAAGTGTATATCCATAACCAGGAACAAGTATGACGAAACCCCTAGAGAGAAGTACCGGTCCAAGTACAGGGAGCAACCGCATAGTTCAACTTGGACCCTGGTGGTTAAACTGATTAACACTAACAACAAGAACGGCAACAACGCAATCTATGGAAAAATAAAAATAAATAAAAATACAAGTAGTCCTTAAGACTGGCGCATCAACTAAGTCACCTATTAAACAGCTGCCTAGTTACACCCCTAAGTTTAGTCATTTACAGGGGGGGAAGGGAGGGATGGGGAGAGGTGCAGCCTGAAGAGGTGGGTCTTCAGTCGTCGTTTGAAATTGTTCACAGTCTCAGCTGTTCTGACCTCCATAGGGAGGTCATTCCACCATTGTGGGGCCAGAACAGACAGGAGACGTGTTCTGGAAGTGCAGGTGCGAAGAGGGGGAGGTGCTAGGCGTCCTGAGGTAGCAGAACGGAGGGATCTGGCTGGCATGTAGGGTTTGAAAATCTTGTGAAGGTATGCTGGGGCTGATCCCTTGACTGCCTGGTATGCTAGAACCAATGTTTTGAATTTGATGCGAGCTATAACAGGCAGCCAGTGGAGGGTAGTGAGCAGGGGAGTTACGTGGGAGTGTCTGGGGAGGTTGAAGACCAGACGAGCCGCAGCATTCTGGATGAGCTGCAGGGGTCTGGTGGCAGATGCCGGTAGTCCAGCAATGGTTAGCATCAGAGGTGACTGATGAATATTACCATGAATCTGAAAGAAGCTTTTCTGTGTTTCAGGGAAAGAGCAGCAGTATTGTAACTGCTCAGATTTCTGCAGAGACACAGGTAGGTGTCCCAGCCAGGCAAACCACACACACCATGCCAGTCAATAAAGAAACCTGTGACATGAATATATCATTAATATATCATGGGCTGGGTTAGTTACCAGGCACATCATACTTTTTACACAGATCAATCATTATTGGAGTAAATACCCTCAAATTTAAGAAAACAGTCTGCACTTTAACCTCATATTCAAGTTCAATGTGTGGAGTACAATGCCAAAACAACACAATTTTTTATCACTGTCCCTATACTTTTTCATTTAACTGGAGAACTCTCCTCTGATGGGCTCTGGGCTGTGTGATTCTGTGTGCCCTGTAGGGGGTAAAATACATTGTGTGGCCTTGTGTGTAGGAGAAGGAGCAGTGCAGTCAAGCCCACTGCGGTCCCAATTTGTCTATACCACACTACCATGAGCACTGTAAATGCTCAAAATGTCGGTTTTCTTATTCTTTTGTTGTTTTTTTCCTTTTTCACTGGGATGATATGGTGCTGATGATATAAAGATCAATATAATTGTGCAGCACTGATGAAAAAACCCAAAAAAAGAAAAAAACTGATTAGAGCTGTCTCCATCCAGCTGTGCTGTCACCTGTCCACCTTCTCTCTGTTACAGCTATGTACTACCTGCTGGACATTAACATTCTCAGTGCAGCTATCTCAATCACAGACATCAGGAAAATGGTGAGCCATCCTGCCTGGCTGTTCCCAGAGAGATAAATATTAAAGATTTAGCGGTTGCTTCACTGTTCTAGTCTGTGGTTGGTGCCCTATAGTCTGGGATTGAACCAGTGGTGGTAGCTGGTAGCCCTGCAGAGTGATACATGATTGGCAATAGTGTCATGCAAGATTAGCGATGGTTCAGTTCGCCTGGATCTGCATCTCATTAGTCTCTACCAGCCCCTGCTGGTTAATCAGGTGCCCATGGTCAGCTTACTCAAGCTGCACGTGAAGTGTCTTTTGCCGACACAGTGCTGTGCAAAATTGGCTTGTGGGCTGCGGTGTGAAAAGAAGTGGTGACATCACTTGCTCTGGAGGAGAGTATGCTTGTCTTCACTCCTGTATTGGCTGTGGAATCTGTAGCATGAGCACAGCTGGATATGATTCTGCTTTCCAAAATGGGGAGCATTGATTTAAAGTGTGTGAAAGCGTTGTCTAGTTATTAAATGTTGTTCATCCTGTGTTTGTCTTGCTTTATGACCTTGCTGAATCCTGACCTGTCTCTCTCTTCAGGTTTCTCAGCTGAGCTCAGCACAACCTTGTAAAAGTCCTGTCACCATGTATGTATCTCTCTCTCTCCTTCACCCTCACTCTCACTCAATTCAATTTAAAGTGCTTTTTTGGCATGCCAGAATTAGCATTTCTATTGCCAAAGCATAGCAAGTGAAACATGTGAAACATCTGAAGAATGCTTGTTTTTTTCTTTAATCAAAATTCTATTCACTGCTTGTTGCTTCCAGTTGCATTCAGGAAAGAAAGAGACTTTATCGAATTCGATGGTGAAAGACAGTTTAGCTCTTTAATGTGTGGTTACAGATCTGCATGGTCTTACGAGCATCTCCAGTCTAACACAACTATCATTGAGAGATGGCACAGCTTATGTACAATCTCTAAGCAAATGGTGTCTGGCAGGATGAAAATTCACATCAATGTGATAATTCACTCCTTCCCTGGTTCCTGTCCCTGACAATCTGTGACTCTTCACATATTATAATTTCTATTCACCCAGGGTTGCTTTTCCAATGGCTCTCGGCACCAACAGCCGCTTTTCCATCATAGGGCTGACCCGTTACCAGGGCCACTCCGTGCCGTTCCGCGCTGCTCAGTACTCGTGGGAACGGTAGTTTCTGTTTCCACCGTCGGGCTGCTAAAACCAGAACTAGGAAGTATCTAGTGAGGACAGAAAGTGACATGGTGGATCAGCGACGGCGTCACGTTGTGAATGTAATATGCGCCAGTTGTTATTGTCGCTCCCCATACTGTTCCGTTTTTGTTATGTTATATTTCGTTGGCTGATGAAACGGACAAGGATTCTGTGTATTTTGGTCTGTTTTTGGTTTTTCTTTTTAGCGTATCCTCCACTCGCCATCACTGCTGCATGCACTCAAAAAACTACCAACTAACGCTTACATTACAGTCTGAAATATCCGCATTATATAATACCACTATCCTATTTAAAGTCACTCAATCCAAAAATAACGTGTATAACCGAACTATTTTGAGCAGTAATACTTACATAGCAATGATGAAATTTTATCTGTGCTCAGACAGAGACAGTAAATCAACGAGTTCAATCGAGTTCTGTTTTGCTCCAGAAAACGATGTCAGATAGGTCTATCAGCAAATATACGGCTTAGCTATGCCCAGAAGTCCTCAATAATAATAGTATTTTCCAAGAAATTACAAAAAATCATTAACAACGTTTCGTTAGGTACAGCGTCTTAATGTGAAGACGCTGAAATGATAGGATGATAAGAAAATTTTTGGTTACGCTGACCTATAAAACGCTATTCCAAAAGCAAAATTAGACATGTTATACATCGTTAGAAAGCTTATACTCTCACCTACTCTCACCATTTTTATTTATATTAGCTTCTCCACTGACCTAGCTTACGGAAGATGACGTGAAGAGACCGTATGCAGAGTCACAAAACTGACGTAATATGAAACCAATCAGTGAATACGTCATTAAGCCTGCCCACCCGAACGGTTCTGCTTCACTGAGCACGGTTGTCTAACCGTGCCGAAAATATCGTGCTGGGCACGGTTTGTAATCGTTCTGTGCCAAACTGTTTCCAGGTGGAAACACCATTGGAACCGTTCCTCTCCGTGCTCAGAACCATTCGGCCCTGCAGTGAAAAAGGAGCTTAAGTCTCGGGGGAGAGCTTGCATTTGAAAAGGGGTACTCAACAACTAGACGGACACAGGATGGGTGTGGGGACTTAAACAATTTATAACTCTGAAAACTTTAAATGAGACACATTACTAAAAAACACCAAAATCTAACACATCAGACAACAAAGAGTAGTAATAGAACAATGTGATTGTGCATATACATATGCACATACATAGTACATTTGTTTTATTGTTTGCTGTCTAATTAAAAATTTTCTCTCATTTTGCAGATGTCAAAGTTTTCACTTAATATCTGCAGTCTACCAGGTATATAAACAATGTTTTTACTCATCATATTTCAGTAGAAACAACTACAGTACATCCCATTAATAGCTACAGCACTGAAGAATGACAATAAATATATAGAATCAAAAAACAAAAAGATTTAGAAAAGCGTGCTACTTATTGACAATAATTATCAGTACATTCTGCATATTAATGTTCACACCCACAAATACATGAACAGGGTGAACAAAATTGTAGTGTGTGCTCTTAAATAATTGGCTTTCATCAATATACTCTGGACCAAATATGCCTACAACAGAAAATTACTGCACATAGCTTCTTGGATTCTTAGAAATAGTGATCATGCTCAATGCATGCTCATGCTCAAAGTAGAGTTTAGAGTCTTGGGTTTGAATCAGTGGTTCTCAAACTTGCTCCCAGGGTACCACTGTGTATGCTGGTTTTTGTTCCAACCACAACTGCATTAATTAACAAGCTGTTCATTTTTCTTAATTATGCATTTTTTTATCCTCTTAATTTACATTAGGTCAGACATATCTAAGCATTCTATGAATAATAAAAGTCCCATATTCACATGGTGCCGTATTGCAAATGATTACATAAAGCGAGGTAAAAAAAATGTGAAAAATGAGGTGAATCAAAAGGCTCCAAATTGGTGCATGTGTGGACACATGGTTACAAACACGAACCATTTGGTAGATAATGAAGTATTTAATGACAAAGCAAGAAAAAGCATGTCAAACCTGCATTGTGTTCATAAGTTAAAAGGAAGAACATTTGTCCAGCAACCTAATTAGGAGCCTATTGATTAACCTCAGTCTTTAATTTTATCAGTCAAAAATGTGTTACCTTTTTATGTAATTGTGAAAATGGGACTTTTGGGAATGCAATTGGGGTTGGAATAAAAACCAGCAAACATAGTGGTACCCCGGGACCGAGCCTGAGAATCACTGGGGTAGATAGTTTACATGGTATAATACTGGGAAAAATTAAAGAAGAAGCAATTAATGCTAACCATAAACCAGGGCTATTAAATTGTTGACCTAAAATATATGCACTTCCGTACAAATTCCTCCCGGGATGATAGTAAAGATGTTGCGCAGTGTTTTCATTGTGTACTGTGTATCTGCAGGGGGCTCATCTGGAATGCCATGGGACGGACTCTCGGTAAGACTGGGGGAGGCTTTGCACTCTGGTGTCTACATGCAAAACAGGCCACCGGGAATACAAAGTACATACAGAGCCTGGGTTGGCAACTGGGAAAAATCTGGCTCCGCAGCAATATTGTGTGGCCTGTGAAATCCCCCCCTCCCCCCAATTACCCTGGACAAAGCTATATTTCAGCCTAGGGTTAAATGATAGAAGTGAGATCAGATTTTTTAAATTAATTAAATTTGCAAAAAAAATAAATAAATAAGTACATAGGTCTGCATAGGACTTGGGTTGAAAGTCTGGTCTGGTAAAATCAATGTGCACAGTGAGTGCTTCCAGCCCAAATTCTTTTAGCTCAGTAGTATTCATCGGACCTTAAATTAAATTACATCCTGAGTCTGCAGTACGATAACCATACCATAGTTGGCTGCCAAGTTATTTTGTAATACAATGCTTCTTTCGTTAGCATGTTAATACATGAACTGTGTCATAGTGCAGTTTAGGCAAAGGAATGAACTGTTTTAAGTTTTAGCTGGTTTTATCTTTGTGTGTTCGTTGCTTTGTATTCATGAAATCATGAAAAATGAACCATCAGAACTGTGTATGTTTAGCTAACGTTAGGTGATTCTTTAATAAAACTAAACAACCTAAGTTCATGGGAGGCCATCTTGAACATTATCACCTGAAATCACCTTGAAAAACATGTAGCTAAATCAACTGTCAAAATTTTTTTATTTTATTTAAAGCAAAACAGTAGCATTAACCAACATCTGCATTTGCCCATAAGTTTTGATGAATTAGCTCAATGTAGTGAACTATTTAAAAGTAGTTTTGTTTCGTTTGTACTTTAGTTCGCTTTAGTAGCTGTGCTGTATTATAACTACACTGAACAAAAATATAAATGCAACACTTATCAATGTAGAAGATTTTATTGAGTTCAAAGGTAATAAATGTAAATCAGTCAACTTAAATTGATTCATTAAGCACTTATCTATTGATTTAATGTGATTGGGGATACAGATATGCATTTGTTAGTCACAGATTCCCCAAAAAAAGAAGATACCATGAAATGAACAGAATACCGATCAGTATCTTGAGTATCAGTATCAATGCACTTGAGTTCTGGATATGCCTGCCCATACCAACACCCCACCACCACGAGCCAGTCTGTTCACAATGTTGACATCAGCAAACCGCTCACCCACCCGACGCCATACATGCTGCCTGCCATCTGCCCTGTACAGCTGAAACCGTGATTCATCAGTGAAGAGGACCATTCTCCAGCTTGCCAGTGGCCATCGAAGGTGAGCTCTTGCCTACTCACGTCAATTGTGATGCCGAACTGCAGACAAATCAAGACCCCAGTGAGGACATCGAGCACGCAGATGAGCTTTCCTGAGGCGATTTCTGACAGTTTGTGCAGAAATTATACGGTTGTGTAAACCAACTGTTTCAGTAGCTGTCCGTGTGGCTGGCCTCAGACGATCCTGCAGGTGAAGAAGTCGGATGTTGCGGTCCTGGGCTGGCGTGGTTACACGTGGTCATCGGTTGTGAGGCCTGTTGGACAAACTTCCAAAATCTCTGAAACAGTCCTGGAGGCAGTTTATGGAGGAGCACCCATTACTCTGCCAACAGCTCTACAGGACATTCCTGCAGTCAGCATGCCAATTGCATGATCTCTTAACTCTTGAGGCATCTGTGACATGGTGTTGAACAACAAAAAAACTCATAAGGAACACCTGTGTGGTGATCATGGTTTTTAATCAGCATCTTGATATGCCACACCTGTGCAAGAGATGGATTATCTTGACAAATGAAAAATGCTAGCTATCAGTGATATAAACAAATTTGTAGGCAAAATTTGAGAGAAATAAGATCTTTGTGCACATAGAACAAAGGTATTATTTAAACGCATTAAAAATGGCTGAAAAAATGAAAGTGTTGTGTTTATATTTTTGTTCAGTATACTTCCAGTGTTGAGTAATTGGTAGCTAAGTTAACTAAATTTTCAGAGTAGTTTCCCTGGCAGCCTAAGTAGCATATTCTCCAGAATCCCCACCAATCAAGGAACAGAGTTTTAATGATTAGCCAACAGATATTGCTGATTGTATCAGATTGAATTAATTTTCTTATTTAGACCTGCTGCTAAGCTATGTGAACAACATTTTATTTGCAATTTGTAGTGTTGATAGTGATAGGCTTTTTAAGTGAGTGGCCATGTTCTGGCAACTGATAACTTGGAAAAAACAGTTGTGCAAACTTAGTTGCCAACCCCTAATATAGAGAGACCTGGATGTGTTCAACCATGTATGCATGTGTGTTTCTTTGTTTATCTTTACCTATTCTGACCTGTATCTCTTTTGTATGCCCCCCTTCCTCCAGCCTATATAGCTGCAGGGTGGTTCTGAAACTATCTCAGCCAGTGGAGATGTGTTTGGCCAGTGAAGTTATGTTATATCTGCTCAAAGACAGTAATGACATTCGCTTCAATGGCACCATTACAAGAGCAGGTAAGCTCTACGGAAGCAAATCCAGGATTGGGTTCCATGTGGCAGTGTGGAGCAGTTGTCAGTCAGGAGCAGTGGCCAGAGCAGCTGAGGGCAGCAGTATGTGTGTGTGTTAATTGTAATTTTGTTTTGTGTTTTCTCAGCAATATGTGGCTGGCCCTCAGGACCTATGGATGATCTTCTGAACTCCACCTTCACCTGGGTCTCTGCAAACCTCAATGCTTCTCAGATCTGTGATAGTCTTAATCCTGTTATCTTCTCCTGGTCAGTACTGCTCTGCCCTCAACACCAGCACTTACTACTGTTCACACAGACCACATTATACCTCCACAGTAAATACTGTTCAGATAGGCCACAGAATACTGTTCATGGACTGCTGTCTGCTGTTTAAGAAGAACAACAGAATCAGAACCTCCATGGTGATCATCTAGACGTTCTTGTTAAGAACATTTAAAGAAATAAATGAGGGGGATTTGTATATGGTTTGAAAGATGGACACCCTACAGACTGTAACAGTTAAACCAGCAAGTGTATTTAGTTAATTAGCTCATTTGGCCAGTGTAATTGGTTACAGCAAAAACCTGCATAATACAACAGCTCTGCACGAATTGGCCACCTCATGGCTGTAACAAAAACAAGTAATACAGGGGACTAAATGACCTGTTCTTGTCATGAAATATTACGTTTTTATGTTACTAGCCCACTAACTACTGTTTGCTTGGATGTATAATTACTGTTAATGCGGACCACTAAATACTGTTCACATTGTCTTTCACCACTGATCACATAGACCATTGAGTATTGCTCATATACCTGTAACTCATGAAATACTGTTCCCATACAACTTCAGCAGAGTTCATATCGACATTCAGCTCTGTACATATTCAACAAACATATGATTTACGTGTTGTAGATCTAAAAGTCAAACTGTTTAATAGGTTTTGTACATGAGAATAATCTCTATTCATTGTTGAGTTGTTTCTATTAATAATTGGCATGTCCATTTCTGTGTATTGCATTCCTTCAGCATGGAAGATGAAATTCTCGGCGTGTTTTTGATGGAGAGCTGTAGAAGGCCGACCTCTCCTACTTCTACGACCACATCCTCACCAGTGACCATGCACCTGTCCCGTCCTACGGTCACACCATCGTCCACCCACAACTTCTCCAATCCCTTCACAACACCCAACCAATTCACCTCATCAACTCTTCACAGCACAACCACACACAGCAGCACTATGATCACTACACAAAGGCACAGAGTATCACCATATAACACCGCCACGCAGCAGAGAAGAACAACACTAAGCTCTACAGCACAACAGAACACAACAGCTATTATGCACAAAACTACCACACAACAAAACATAACGGAACTACCACTGACTCCTAGAACACAACAAAACACAACAGCTATTCTGTACCATACTACCACACAACAAAACACAACAGCGCTACCACTGACTGCTACAGCACTGCAAAACACAACAGCATTTCCACTGTCTGCTACCTCACAACAGAACACAACAGCTGTTCTGCACAATATTAACACACAACAAAGTACAACAGCAATTCCACTGACTGCTACCAGACAACATAATGCAACAGCTATTCTGCTCAATACCACTACCCAACAAAACACAACAGCACTACCCCTGACTACTACCACACAACAGAACATAACAGCTACTCTGCATAATGTTACTACACAACAAAACACAACAACACTAACACTGACTGCTACCACACAACAGAACACAACAGCTATTCTCCTCAATACTACTAAACAACAATACACAACAGTACTACCACTGACGGCTACAACACAACATAATGCAACAGCTATTCTGCTGAATACTACTAAACAACAATACAAAACAGCACTACCACTGACGGCTACAACACAACAGAACACAACAGCTATTCTCCCCAATACTACCACACAACAAAACACAACAGCAGTTCCACTGACTGCTACCAAACAACAAAACACAACAGCAGTTCCACTGACTGCTACCACACAACAAAATGCAACAGATATTCTCCACAATACTACTACACAACAAAACACAACAGCACTACCCCTTACTGCTACCACACAACAGAACACAAAAGCTATTATGCTCAATACTACCACACAACAAAACACAACAGCACTACCACTGACTGCTACAACACAACAAAATGCAACAGTGATTCTGCTCAATACTACTAAACAACAATACACAACAGCACTACCACTGACTGCTACCACACAACAAAATGCAACAGATATTCTGCTCAATACTATTACAAAACAAAACACAACAGCACTTCCACTGACTGCTACTACACAACAAAACACAACAGCACTACCACTGACTGCTACCACACAACAGAATACAACAGCTATTCTGCTCAATACTACTAAACAACAATACACAACAGCACTACCACTGAATGCTTTACCACAACAGAACACAACAGCTATTCTCCCCAATACTACCACACAACAAAACACAACAGCAGTTCCACTGACTGCTACCACACAACATAATGCAACAGCTATTCTACTCAATACTACTACACACCAAAACACCACAGCAATGCCCCTTACTGCTACCAGACAACAGAACACAAAAGCTATTACGCTCAATACTACCACACAACAAAACACAACAGCACAACCACTGACTGCTACAACACAACAGAATGCAACAGCGATTCTGCTCAATACTACTAAACAACAACAAACAACAGCACTACCACTGACTGCTTCACCACAACAGAACACAACAGCTATTCTGCTCAATATTACCACACAACAAAACACAACTGCAGTTCCACTGACTGCTACCACACAACAAAATGCAACAGATATTATCCTCAATACTACTACACAACAGAACACAACAGCTATTCTCCCCAATACTACCACACAACAAAACACAACAGCAGTTCCACTGACTGCTACCACGCAACATAATGCAACAGCTATTCTACTCAATACTACTACACACCAAAACACCACAGCAATGCCCCTTACTGCTACCAGACAACAGAACACAAAAGCTATTACGCTCAATACTACCACACAACAAAACACAACAGCACAACCACTGACTGCTACAACACAACAGAATGCAACAGCGATTCTGCTCAATACTACTAAACAACAACAAACAACAGCACTACCACTGACTGCTTCACCACAACAGAACACAACAGCTATTCTGCTCAATATTACCACACAACAAAACACAACTGCAGTTCCACTGACTGCTACCACACAACAAAATGCAACAGATATTATCCTCAATACTACTACACAACAGAACACAACAGCACTTCCTCTGTCTGCTACAACACAACAATACACAGCAGCAGTTCCGCTGACTGCTACCACGCAACAAAATGCAACAGCTTTTCTGCTCAATACTACCGTACAACAAAACACAACAGCACTACCACCATCTGCTACAGCACAACAGAACGTAACAGCTATTTTGCACAATATTACCACACAACAAAACACAACGGCACTTCCACTGACTGTGACAACACAACAGAACACAACAGCTATTCTGCTCAATACTACTGCTGTAACACAACAAAACACAACAGCACTTCCACTGACTGCTACCACACAACAGAGCACAAGAGATATTCTGCTCAGCACTTCCACACAACAAAACACAACGGCACTTCCACTGACTGCGACAACACAACAGAACACAACAGCTATTCTGCTCAATACTACTGCTGCAACACAACAAAACACAACAGCACTTCCACTGACTGCTACCACACAACAGAGCACAAGAGATATTCTGCTCAGCACTTCCACCCAACAAAACACAACAGTTAATCAGCTCGATACTACCACACAGCAAAACACAACAGCACTTCCACTGACTGCTACCACACAAGAGAGCACAAGAGATATTCTGCTCAGCACTTCCACGCAACAAAACACAACAGTTAATCAGCTCAATACTACCACACAGCAAAACACAACAGCACTACCACTGACTACTACAACGCAACAGAACACAACAGCTATTTTGTTGAAGACTGCAGCACCAAATACTACATATCATACACTATATGTGACAGAATATAACACAACAACTATTCCACTGAACACAAGATTGCAGCCTAATACAACATCTCTTCCTCAAAATATTACGTCAGTGAACACAACCAGTTTTCAGATGAGCACGACACAAGCTAATATAACAGGTTTTCCACAAATGACCGTAATACCATACAATACAACAACATATATCATAACTGTTCCGCAAAACAAAACGCAGCATAATACAACATCACTTCTGCTAATATTGACAACACAGCAAAATACAACAGCTCAACCAGTAAGTCCAACAACACTATACAATACAAAATATATTCCACAGCAGAACACAACTCCATACAATATAACAACTCTTCCTCCAAATACAGTCCAACATACTACTGCTGTTCTGGCAACCATGACAGAACAACACAATGCAACATCTCTTCCAGTAAATATAACAATGCCATGGAATATATCTAGTTTACCAAACACAAAAATACAACCTAAGACAATAGCCCTTACAGAAACCACAACACAGTATAATATGACAGTCCATCCCATTGAAATAACAGTACACCAAAATGAAACAATTACAGCATCTTTACCAAAGGCAACAACCCAACAGAGCACAGCTTCTCTCCAAGTGAAAGCAACCACCAAAGTATCTGTGGCAAACACTCAGTCAAACATGAGGACATATGGAGCAGGTCTGACAACACCTCACTCAGTCAACCAAACAAGGACACAGACCACCACAATTATGTCCCCCAGCACCAACAGCAAATCCACTAGAACAAACACAACTGCAAATTTCACCAACCCCATAGTCATTCCCCCTGTCTTGCCCACTGTGGCCCCTTTGACTATCTCCACAACAGATGATGCCACCATGGAATTTACCACAGGTATTCAAGGCAACATTCACCCATTTGCTCTCTTTCTCACAGTCAAGTAATAATGGCAGCTTCACTCAGAATTAGAAACTGATCATAGAAACTGTGCTGGATACACCTTTTAAATGTTGACTGCTCTTGTTGTTTATTGTGAGATTGTGTTGTTCATTAAAATCCTAATGAGTGTATAGTACAGGTAGAAACCGGTGCACTCTCCATCCAAGGGTTGGATTTGTTTGATCTTTGTTGACCCCCCCATTAAAATTTGTGTAAGATTCAACATGCCCGACCAACTTCCTGCAGTAACCATGACGACTGCAAGTGAGGAGACTCAGGCTGACAAGCTCCTGGAGCAGACGAGGAACATCTCTGCACTGAACTCTTCTCAGGTGGAGCAGGTGGTTTCCAGACTGGAGGATCTGCTCTCCGGGCCCAATGTCACCCTGGCACTGGGCCATAAGCTACTTGACATTGTCAGTAATCTACTCAATGCCTCGGCCAACACCCTGGCTGCCTCCTCCTCTAGGTGAGCCTGACTGAACAAAATTCTAATAATTTAGATCAATGGTTCTCAACCTCCAGCCAATGGGCAACAAATGGTAAAATTTGCATAATGGAACCATGATTTTCAGTTGAATAAACCCCCTTTGCTTTCCTATCAAAGAAATAAAAAAATCAAATGGCATTGATTAGTCATTGCTTTGAACTAGCATGAACTGGTTCTTATTAGTTAGCAAATAGGTTTGATAACAGATTTGCAGGGTGTAAGGTGTTGTAGAGATTCTAGTATGTTTAGACAGCAGTTTTATTCCAAAATCTCCTAAAATGTACCCAGAATCCAGCTGTTTTCTCCTGCTCTCAGGATCATCAGGGCAGTAGAAACACTGGGGTTGAAGCTGGTAGTGCAGAGCAGGACCACAACAATCTCATCTGATTCCCTTGCTCTGGCCGTGAGGAAGGTGGACGGAGACAGTTTTGAGGAGATGTCCTTTTCCATTACTGACCCTAACAACCTTCAGGTATAAGACAGTACATCTCCACCCTTTAACACAGCGTTTCTGCACCTTTTTTTACAACCCACATCCAGAGCAGAGCACCCCTACAGGGTGACGTTTCCAAACCTCCAACCTCGCAACACATGATCCATATTGAGATTCTACTGTGCTTTGTATGAGATCATGCATCAACTGTAACATTTCAATACAATACTTATTATGATTGTTGTCCTAGAGAGTATATATATATTATATATATATTATACCACAATACTGTCACACAATCTGATTAGAGGGGGCAAGATGGGCCAGAGCAGCCCATGAACGTTTTCATTTAGGACAACGTAGGTTGCCACCGAGCTGCTCTGGGGCTCGTTTCACAAAAGTGGCAATGTGTGATCTGAGATCTGCGAGATGATTTCTCCTGCATTTCACTTAGAAATCCCAATTGCAAGCTATGAAGGCATGTTGCAAGTACATTCATGTAGGCAATCAATAAATTGGCTATGATTCCTTTCCACCTGACTCATTTTGGTGTTGTATCATACTTGTGTTCTTGTGCACAGCATTGGAGTGCTCTTCTGCTCTACGTGAGGTTCAAGGGGTATCTGAGGTGGAAAAATTTGACTTGCAGTCAGAATAAATTAGAATTACAGGCCTTTGTTTTGACATAAAAATGTCATTTTAATGATTTATTTTATTTGAACCAGTCTCCCCAGTAGACCTAATATATTTGAAACTTTATAGTAACATTAAGCGTTTTGCTATTTGTAATATTCAAATTAAACTTACCCACTGTCACCTAGAAGCCATCTATCTGTATGTCACTTGTGACAAAGCGGTGACACAATCAGTTTCCCCTGCACTGTAACTGCTATGTGTGCTCCTGGAGTATCTACCCACAGAATCTAATAGACTCTGTACAGCTGCAAACCACTTGGTAAACATTCAAGCAAGGTCTACCCTTTCTACACACAAAGGTATGTTTGTTAAATTGATAGTTTTAGAATATGAAAACTATCAATTGCACCAAGGACTTTTGGGAAACCAAATAGTGCATAGAAGTTTCACTTGATGCCTGTGGGTCCGGAAATGGAATGAAATCAGTATTTACAAAACGCTGTCCTTTCACAGCCGCATCTGGACTTGTTCCTTTGCAATGTGCAATGGCCTTGAGAAGTCTGTCGGTTGCAAGGAAGCTGTTGGTTGCACAGAGCTGTCAACCCTTACAAAAATGAAGTTTTTAAAAATATGCATGAAGTACACTTTTTCTAAACTAAATCTCAGACTGTGTAGGCTAAAGTGTACTTTTCGTTTTACTTTCCAGAAGTAAACAGGTTTAAAATAATTAAAGTATACCACTTGCAGATGTTAGAATAAATGGTATACATATTTCAGGAAATACTTTAGGTGTAGACTGTTGAAAGTTGGTCGACACTTGATGCAAGAGTGATATGAGGCCATGCTCCAAATGTAATATTTCATGCTCTGGAAATCTATATCGCTCAATCATCTCATTGTCTCTGTTGTTATCTAAAAGGTGGTCAAATCTCAGATGATTCTTTGTGGAGCCTGGCCTACATCTCTGCACTATCAGAGGAAACGGCATATTTGGAAAAGAAAAAAATGGTTGTGCGAGAGGTGCAAGTAATGCATTTTCATGAAACACATTTTGACAAGATATTGTGACCTCCAAGTGAAAATCCTCGCAAATCACTTTCGTGAAACAAGCCCCTGGTCCACAACTTAAAACCAGTATCTCCCTCCTTCTTCTTTGTCTTTTTTTAATCCAATAGAGGGTTAGAGGGTGTTTTTACTTTTATCCCAGTATATTTATCCTTTTTTCTTTTTGTTTTACATCCATACAGCACTAATTTGGAGAAAATAACAGCAAAAACAATCTTACTGTTAGTGTTCTTTTTCTAATTAAGATCTGTATACTAAAATTATAATTTGGAACAACTGGGTACTGTGAACAAGTTGTAAACACTGAAAAAGCAAAAGCATATTGAGACATATATATTTTCATGATAGTGTCTTTCATTTATCACACCAGTGTGTAATTGGCATTAAGTTAGAATATTTACTTTCTGGCTTGTGTGTATGAACTGTTTGCAAAATGTCATTTTAAGGGGAGAAAACATAGTTTTGAATGCAGTGTTAGATTTTGACAGATTTCTCAAGTTTGAGAAATAAGGCATAGTCTCAAGAAATGTGTGTAAACAATTGAGAAAAACTGTAATGGCTTGCTGTGATGCTAATGAACCTGGCACCCACATTAACTGTCTTGTCATGTTGCTATATGTTTATGTTGGTCCTCTATGTCCCATAGATTGGTGTCCGTGGTGAGCAGAGAGCTCGAAGGAGGACAGGGAACCTGAGGGCCCCTACACTGGGCACAATCACCCTACCTGCCTCCTTAACTATTAATCTGACTGTCCAAGAACAGCTGCTAGCCTCCAGGGTCCAGTTCATCTTTTACCAGAAAACCACTGTGTTCCAGGTACCAGAATCTATTCCTCCTTGTCTCTCCTCCTCTTCTACTTAGATGGTGTTCTTCTCCCTCTTAGCTTCTCGTCCTTTCCTCTTGGTCTCTTTTCCTCTTTCTCTAGCTCCTCAGGTACTCAGGTACAGTGCATTCTGGAGAACTGGGCCCTCATAAGAACCATTCTGAACTGTGATTCTGCTAAATATACTAGGTCTCTAGCAGTCAATTTATGTATTGATATTCATTAAAAATGACATATTTCAACTTCGACTGCTGAAAAATCGATTCATATCATTGTGGATGGCCACAAGATAAAAATGCCCATTCTGTTTGCAACATAGGACTTTGATTTCACTAACTGGTCATTTCATTTACTACACATTATTGAAAAGTGATCGCCCCCACCAAGTCAGCGCACAGCAGGCAGCAGGCTGAGAACTGACCGTTCCCGGCTATCACTCAGGGAAACTCTCGTATCGAGGAGCAGGAGGCGTCAGGTGCCGGAGCTAGCGAGACAATAGCCTGGTGTGTCAGCTGGATTTCTTTCAAACCCCGCAACCTATACATCAAAATATAGCTTAGAACCTGTAATTTTTAGCCGTATGTGTTTTTTCCTCCATTTAAAAAAACCCAGTCGAAATATTTAAAAAACCGACGTTATACCTTGTATTTCAGTCAATATTCCTCCATTTAACATGCTGTATCAGCCATAGGTCTTGACTATCAAATGAACACAAAATCCAGTCCAGATTTTCATGGTAACAGTTGCCACCAAGGGAAAGTATGAGGACATCAGATGGTTTGCAGTCTATCCAAACTTAGTTCAGTAGGGGAAAATAAAAAAATAAAAAAATAAATGAAACAGGCAAAAAAAGTTCATGTATTACTGTTATGTAATTACTGTTGTAAAGTAGTCATTCACGTTTTCCTAGCAAACTGCAGTAACGTGAATTACTATTGGAATTTAAGATTATTCCCTTCAACTGAAGGACATTTTTCTATATATCTTTACTGTAAACAGTTTCTATTTCCAATGCAAAACAGAATCTTTTGATTTATAAAACATTTTTTTCAGTTCCTGATTGTTCAGTGTCCCCCAGTTAAAGGGGGGGGGGGAGGGTGGTGGGGTTCAGACAGTTCATAAAACTCAGTTTAGTTAAAAATAAAAATTAAAGAAAGAGAGATGAAAAGTACAGTATGAGGATGTGGAAATATATTTCGTAATTAATTATATGCCAATATTATATCAATTTGATGCTTTGAAGGCACAACTTTTGCATTGCCAATGAATATGAAAATACAACATCTGCTCAATTTAATGTGACTTCCGGTATAAACCACGTCCACTTATCCGAATACAGATACAGAGACAGATCATTTTGTTGGTTGAACAGATACAGATACAGATAATGACGTCTCAGCACATACCTAATGGTGATGTAGGATTCTCTTAATGGTGGATGTAGATACTTTGGTACCTGATCCCTCCAACACCTTCACCAGTTCCTTTTGTTCTCTTGAGGTTCAGTTTGTTTCACCTTTCGGACCAAAATCTGTTCAGCCCTGGGAGTTCATTTGTGCCTCCTTCCTGAATGATGCAGTGTTTGTGTGGTCCCAATATTTTTATATTTGCATGAAATTGCTTGTGCAAATGCTCGTGGTACCTTCAGTTGATTGGAAATTGCTCCTAAGGAGGAACCAGACCTGTGGAGGTCCACAATTGTTTTTCTGAGGTCTTGGCTGAGTTGCTTTGATTTTCCCATGGTATCAAGGGCAAAAGGCAATTTCCCTAAAGGTAGGCCCTTAAATATGGCCACAGGTGCCAATTAACTCCCTATTAACTTCTAATTATGACAATTAGCCAAAGAGAAGCTTCAAAAAAGTCATTACATCAATTTTTGGAATCTTCCAGACTGTTTAAAGAGATACATTTTTGACCCACTGTTTCTAATCGATTGTTTTAAAATGACCTCTGATGTGAACTAATTGCCCTAATTGACTTGCCAAAAGAAATGTATGGTAACATGAAATGTGCAGAGTTGTGAAAAACTGAGTTTGAATATTTTTAGCCTAGGTGTATGTAAACTTTTGGCCTCAACTGTAATTAGGTGCTTTTCATGTTTAGAGAGATTATTTGCCGTATTAATTAGGTCAGAAATAGCTATGCATGCCACAAAGAATAAAAGTCCCATGTTCACATTGCTATATTGCAAACAATAAAAAAATAATAATAATAATTAAAGCCGCAAGCGGCGTTGGGAGGGGTCCAAGCATTGGCACCATCGCGCCCCCTATGGAGCGATTTTAAAATGGCTTTATCCTCATGATCATATGCCTTCACCCAACATATCTACTGTATATCATGGTGATTGTATCAAATGTTGATGACTTATGTCCAATTTTGTGCAAAGAGACGCTGTCGGATGACTTAGTTGCGTCACCATGGATGTGTCCTGGCCGTTTCCCGTAAAGGCCTTTACTTTGTCGTAACACTTAGATGGGATGTCGTAACACACATATGGCCTGGCGTGTTTGTACAGCTGCAGCGTTTCCATGCTGTAACTAAAAAAGGCGTCACACTAGTGTTGTCGCGATACCAAAATTTTGACTTTGATACCGATACCAAGTTTAGTATCACGATAATTAATACTGAAACGATACTGATTCAATACTCGGTACCTAACGATATTGAAATTACCTCAATAGATCAGAAACGTAATGTCCACAAGGGTTGACCTCATTTTCGAATTCATGGTTTATTAACAACCTGGTTCATTAACAAACTTTAAGTTGAAGCCTCTTCAACATATTAATATGCATAGGCCTATACTGTTACAACACTGAACAATAGAAAAATATGTTAAATATATTTCAAAAATTAAACAGTTGTAAACTAAATAATATTTAAAACAGGTCTTTCACCTTTAAATAGATCTAAAAACAGCATATTTTAATAACAATACAGCATCTATCTATAATAAAATATTTCCAAATTGGAACACCTATTGCTACTGAAGTGAACCGAGTCAAAGCTTGCGCTGTATCAAAGAGCTGCATACACAAGCGCAAGTCACTTGGCAACCTTAGTTGCTACTGCCATCTAGCGAAGATTCTGACAAATTACAAATTTCATCCTCTAAAGCAGTAATGCGGGAGACAATTTTCCCTGGCTTTTACATTTCACTCAAAACTACTGAACGTCAGAATATTCTAATACCGAACCGATTCTTTTTTTTTTAGTACAGAGAAATGCAAGTTTGGTAACCATGCTAAACTACGTCAGACACATATTCAATCAATTGTCAGTTTAGCAGAATGCACTTCAGAAGCACTAGAACGATAGAATAATAATACATATTTCAAATAATAAATATGACATTGAAAAAAAACGAAACAAAAAACAAAATATCAACTCGCCTACCTTTTCATTTATTTCGACATTGGCAGACTACAGCATAAATTGCGTCTTTTGTTTATATTCAATATTAGTAATTGCAGCGAGAAACTGCAGCTGTAGACACAAGATAGTGTGTTATGTTATGGCAGCAACGGAACGAAGCGGACTGCATATGTATTACCGTCATTGTTTTAATATACCAGCGTGTTTGCGCGCGTTTGCACAGGAACTCAAAACCTACCAATAAAATGGTTTAGCTATTTGTCAGCATAATGACAGATTTAAAGACTAATCGAACTCACCCGATACTGTCTTCAAATGGATCCATGCCAAAGAAAAGTAATTATTCATCCTCTCAAAAAGCTTTTACTAACAAACTCTTGGTAGCCTAGCATGCACTCTGGCTGGCACTGTCTTCTATTGCTTCCCCGACGCAAGCACTCTGGCTGGCACTGTCTTCTATTGCTTCCCCGACGTTCAGACCCTCCCCTCACTGATAAAAACTAGACCCTACGGTGTCGGATTACTTGCGTCGCCATGGATGTCGCTTGCCATAAAGAAGTTTACTAGATGTCGTAACGCTTAGATTTGGAGCTCCAGCTCTTCCGCACCCCACCTAATAAAAAGGTCCAAATGGCGGGCAAACCATATGGCGGACATAGGTGGTCCCAAAAGCAAAGTTGTAGAGGACATTCAGATGCATCGGTCGATGAAGTTTTGTGTTGATCTGACTTACGGTGTGGGAGTTATGACCTTTTAAACAGGACCCTTTTGTTATAGCGCCACCATCTGGCCGACATAGGTGATTTGAAGTGCCTGAGTAGTGGGGCGCCATAGGAACCCACCCACCAAATTTGGTTGGTGTACAACTTATGGTTGCTGAGCCTCAGACATTTTAGCGGAGAAAACTTCCACGCCCCAACGAAAAGGTCAAAATGGCGGGCAAACAATATGGCGGGCATAGGTGGAGCCAATGGCAAAGTTGTAGAGCACGTTCAGATGCACAGGTCGATGAAGTTTTGTGTTGATCTAACGTATGGTGTGGGAGTTATGGCCTTGTACGCATGACCCTTTGTTATAGCGCCACCATCTGGCCGACATAGGTGATTTTTAGTGCCTGAGTAGTGGGGGGCCATAGGAACCCACCTGCCAAATGTGGTTGCTCTAGGACTCATGGTTGCTGAGCCTCAGACACTTTTAGCGGAGATAAATAAGAATAATAATCCTAACAGATACAATAGGGTTCCACCAGCTTTTCTGCTTGGACCCCTAATAATAATTCTAACAAAAACAATAGGGTTTCACCAGCTTCGCTGCTTGGACCCCTAATAATGGATAAAAAGGTTACAAATTATTTACCAGATCAAGTTAAAGACTGAGCTAACTCAACAGGCTCCTAATTGGTGAAAGTGTGGACCCCTGGCCACGAAAACTAACCATTTGGTAGATAATGAAGAATTCAAAGGCAAAGCAAATTATAACAAACCAAACCTGCATTGTGTTACTAAGTCTAAGTGAAAAACATACACAAAAATTGAAATAATAAAAACCCAGTGAAGTATCAGAATAAAAGGTGCAATACAGTTTTTTGCCTGTGATGCGTGCACCGTCCTGATAAAAATCACTGATGGTCTGCTTGCTCAGACCATTGTACTTTAAGAATAGTGCACTTAATGGTTTCTAAGAGTAATTGTCAGAAAGAAGATATTACTCTTAGAAACCATTAACTGCACTATTCTTATGACTGTGCAAGAGTAATACTGTCATCTGCCTGGCAGTAAATTTAAGGAAATATTTTTTAAATTTACTGCCATGCAGATGACAGTATTACTCTTGCACAGTCATTGTCTGCTGCATCTCATGTCCGGTTGGGGACTGATGATCTAGGTCATTTCTGTTGGGCCATATGCTGATTTTGTTTCATGTTATTTGATTTTAAGGGATGCAGACTTTTCCATCAAACCCACTTATTGATAATAATATTGAAAAACATTGCTCTCAACACTGAATAATTTTGTGTTTTATTGTAAATGGCCACTACTTACTCTACTTTACAGTTTTCCACAACTGCTTACATCTGCTGTTTTCTAGGCCTAATTTACCCAACTTCCCTGGCACGGATACACACCTACTCATGTTTTTTTTATTCCTGTTCTATCATGTGTCTCCATTGGTTATAACTCATTATATTCACTTTTATTTTAGATGTACTGTATATGTAATGCTGTCAATGCTGTGTGTCCGCAGGGACCCCCTGAAAAAGAGATCTCTGTCTCAGTGGGGCCCCCTGCTATATATATAATTGAATATTTTATCCGGAAGACTACTGAGAAAAGCTATATTGTTATATTGGTTATATTGGCCCAGGGGAGCATGGCAGTGGAGGACCTCAGGGTGGCTGACAAAGTGTGACATTGCCTTCTCTTCCATTTGGTGAGGTTAAGTCCTGCCTTGTCAATGAAGATGAACTCATGTGGTGTGTCAGCAAAAAGATGTGATTATGTATATTACAGTAGAAACACAGTAAAACACCAAAACACATTAAGAAAAGTAGGCCATCAAATAGCCTGCACTTTACACTCCAGAAATAGATTTTATTTGTCCTTTATTTAAACAAGTAGTCTAATTGAGATCAAGGTCTCTTTTTCAAGAGAAACCTGCTAACAATCAAACATATATAAAAGCTTTGTACAAACCAACACAGTTCAGACATACATTAACATACAGTATAGCAGTCACGCATGAGATGACAAGTAGATTAAAGGAGACATGTACAAGCAGTATTAAAGAGTTTAAAATCTTCGTTTACAAGTTTAAATCAGCGTTTAAGAGTTTAAAATCTTGCATTGGAATGTGCGATTCTATAATCAAAAGTTTTTTTTTGTAATTCATTCCATTTGTAGGGGGCATAGTAATTAGGGGTCCAAGCAGCGAAGCTGGTGGAACCCTATTGTATCTGTTAGGATTATTAGGGGTCCAAGCAGCGAAGCTGGTGGAACCCTATTGTATCTGTTAGGATTATTATTATTATTATTATTATTATTATTATTATTATTAGGGGTCCAAGCAGCGAAGCTGGTGGAACCCTATTGTATCTGTTAGGATTATTATTATTAGGGGTCCAAGCAGCGAAGCTGGTGGAACCCTATTGTTTCTGTTAGGATTATTATTCTTATTATTTTTCTCCGCTAAAAGTGTCTGAGGCCATAAGTCCTAGAGCAACCAAATTTGGCAGGTAGGTTTCTATGGCCCCCCACTACTCAGGCACTAAAAATCACCTATGTCGGCCAGATGGTGGCGCTATAACAAAGGGTAATGCGTAAAAGGCCATAACTCCCACACCATAAGTTAGATCAACACAAAACTTCATGGACCTATGCATCTGAAGGTGCTGTACAACTTTGTCATTGGGATGACCTATGTCCGCCATATTGTTTGCCCGCCATTTTGACTTTTTAGTTGGGGCGTGGCAGTTTTCTCCGCTAAAATGTCTGAGGCTCAGCAGCCATAAGTTGTAGTCCAACCAAATTTGGTAGGTCGGTTCCTATGGCCCCCCACTACTCAGGCATTACAAATCACCTATGTCGGCCAGATGGTGGCGCTATAACAAAGGGTCATGTTTAAAAGGTCATAACTCCCACACCGTAAGTTAGATCAACACAAAACTTCATCGACCAATGCATCTGAATGTGCTCTACAACTTTGCCATTGGGAGCACCTATGTCTGCCATATTGTTTGCCCGCCATTTGGACTTTTTTATTAGTTGAGGTGCGGAAGAGCTGGAGCTCCAAATCTAAGTGCTACGACATCTAGTCAACTTCTTTACGGCAAGCGACATCCATGGCGACGCAAGTAATCCGACACCGTAGGTCTAGTTTTTAGCAGTGAGGGGACGGTCTGACCGTCGGGGAAGGAATGGAAGACAGTGCCACCCAGAGTGCATGCTAGGCTACCAAGAGTTTCTTAGTAAAAGCTTTTTGAGAGGATGTATAATTACTTTTCTTGAGCCTGCATCCATTTGAAGACAGTATCGTGAGTTCGTTTAGTCTTTGAATCTGTCATTATGCTGAGAAATAGCTAAACCATTTTATTTATAGGTTCTGAGTTTCTGTGCAAACGCGCACGCTGGTATAATGAAACAATGATGGTAGCCTAATACATATATCGTCCGCTTCGTTCCGTTGCTAGCATAACATAACGACCTACAGCTGCAGTTTCTCGCTGCAATTACTAATATTGAATATAAACAAAAGACGCAATTTATGCTGTAGTCTGCCAATGTCTAAATAAATAATACGGTCCATTTGAAGACAATATCGGGTGAGTTTGTTTAGTCTTCAACCCTCTGGGGTCGAGAGCTCCGCCGGCGGAGCTCGACAAGATGAAATTAACTTTCGTTTCTATTTGGATGATTAACTTCACGTGATGTTATCATACAGACGCAACAAAAACATTGACAGAAACCTTAGAATTGCGACTTTCCAATGCGCCCATTGGCGAATAATATAAATTGTTTTAAATGTTCCAAATTTGATTAATTAGATCATGTATGCTTCGCTAAACTTTACTCATTACTATGTGAATTTCGCTCAGCAGGAAGTCCGCCCAAATCGCATTCACATGTTAACAACATTTTAATTACTCTCCATAGAAGGAGACTAAAGGAGGGGCGATGCGAGATCCATGTGAGAAATGCCAAGTCAAAGCGGGATAGAATGTCGCAGAGTGTCGCCTAATTCACTTCTTTTGAGGTGAACATTTCGTTTAATTTTGGAAAATGGTCCGTCCGGAAGCCGACACTGATGAAGAGCGGTGTCATTTCGAACAGCGAACTGATCCAGCTGAGGATCAACTTCATGCGTAAGTATATTTCTTATGATCATGGTAAATATGTGTACTGTATTGCAACGTATCTGTGTGTTTGTAGGAATATCCAGCAATGTGAGCGTTTGTAAATTCCCACACTACGAACGATTCAAACTATTGCATCTCAAAATTATAGGCTAGGCTCTCTGCGTCTGGTTGTGTTAGAAGTATCAGGTAGACTGTATGTTTTTCGATCATATTCGTAATAAATAGCTCATGCCTGGCGTGTAGTGGCGTGGCTAGGATTCTAAAACTGATGTCCTTGCACAATCGATATTAGCATTCTCTAAGTAAGTTCAGGAAATAGCAATAAAATAACCACTTAGCTAAACAGACCTAGCCTAGTTCAGATTGAGATTGTTATTGATGAGTTGCGTGTAGTTTAGTTGGAATATTGGTGTTTATTTAGTTAAGCTAATGTTTTTTCGTTGATAGCTTGCATTATTTGTAAATGTGCTGTATTACATTATCTGTGTGTTTGTAGAAATATTCACTAATATGCCCGTTTGTAAGTTCCCACACTACAAATGATTCTAACTATTGCTTCAAAATTATAGGCTACCTCTCTGCGTCTGGTTGTGTTTGTTTGGTTCTTTGTTTGTATATGATGTCACATTTCATAAATTTTGTTTTCATTAGTTAGTGGTTTGTCCCTTTTTTGTAAAGCACATTTAATTTTCACCTGTTGAAGGAAATGTGCTATATAAATAAAGTTTGATTTGATTTCACATTTCCTAACAATTTTGTTTTTATTATATTTGCAGAGATTTTGATCAGGAAACACGGCCTAGTTCACCACTAGCTAAGAGGCCAGGCAGACGTTGCAAGAGTACACCAGTCTCATCTCATCTTCCATGCAGTTTACTTCAAAAAATGTTCTAAAATCAAAAGTTGTCTTTGTTTCTGTCTTCTAAATGGCTCACTGAGTCTTTGTCTTAGTGGTGGGGAGGCATGCGGCCAGGTGTGAATAGCCTACTTAGCTGGCAGGTATTCCTACCCAATGCATATTCATTACAGAAAGGCCATTTGCCCTCCCATTCTTACCTGGTGTTAGTCACAACACTAACTTTTAGCAATTTATTTTATATTTCTCATTGGATTTGCTAAAATATTTTGTCATCTTTTGATACCCAAGACCTTGAAGAACACATTTCCGTGACCAAAAGTCTTATTCACAATTGTTTAGTGTGTTTTATTACAACATTCCTGTGCATGTTCAAAACTACTGTTTACAGTTTGTGTGTTTTTAGAGCAGTTTACAATCCACACATTATTATGACCTACTTACTGCTGCCATATTGTTGTAGCTGAGTTTGTGCTGAAAACAAAGATATGAAACACTTTGGAATCACTGTATATAAAGTTGATGAAATTTACACAAATGTCAGAGCATCGCACAATCACCAGTGTGCCTCATTTTACCCTTAGACCCCAGAGTGTTAAATCCATCATTATGCTGAGAGAAATCGTATTCTCAATTTAATCTCTAAATTGACTGTAAGTTTAGAGTTGTAACTAGGTAGTTGTTTCGTAGGTGACTTAGTCTTAACTCGTCTTAACTATTGCTTGTATTTTTGCATAGACTGCGTTGTTGCTGCTCTTGTATGTGTTAGTGTTAATCAGTTTAACCTAAAGGGTCCAAGTTGAACTATGCGGTTGTTCCCTGCACTTGGAACGGTACTTCTCTCTAGGGTTTTTGACACACTTGTTCCTGATTATGATTATACACTTTGTTGTACATCGCTCTGGATAAGAGCGTCTGCCAAATACCTTTAATGTAATGTAATATTTCGTAGCAACAAGATAAACCCGACATTAGCTCTAAAATATGCCAATACAAACGCTGCTCACTGAATAATGAAATAAACGAGACAAAGTTTTTTGAATTATACCATGTCATTCTACAGTCAATATCTGGGACTAAACATTGAATAAATATACAATCTTACCATTGGTTTTACGCGTAGAGATGTCCCTTTTGCGAATGAGTGGTCATATATTGTCTTGGACAATCCGTTTGCGAAATATACGCGCATCTGTGACGCCTGGGTCTGCTATCTTCAAAGATAGCTGTGCGTAATACCACACCTGTTGCTTCCGGCATTGTCGCCCTTTTTAGTGCAATTTGGCTTGATTGACAATTCATTTAGTCAGTAGGTGAGAGTATAAGCTTTCTAACGATGTATAACATGTCTGATTTTTCTTTTGGAATAGCGTTTTATCGGTCAGCTTAACGGAAAATTGTCTTATCATCTTGCACATCTGGGGCAGCATTGATAGACGCTGCACCTAACGAAACGTTGTTAACGATTTTCATAATTTCTGCGAGAGTACTATTATTATTGAGGACTTCGGGGCATAGCGAAGCCATATCTTTGCTTATAGACATATCTGACATCGTTTTCTGACGCAAAACAGAAGCGGACAGGATTTTGTCAATGATTTACTGTCTCTGTCTCTATACTACTGAACACAGATAACATGTCATTGCTATGTAAGTATTACTGCTCAAAATATTTCGGTTATACGTTATTTTTGAAATTGAGTGTCTTTAAATAGGTTAGTGGTATTATATAATGTGGATATTGCACACTGTAGTGTTTTTGTGATTCAGGAGTGATGACGAGAGTGTTGGAACATTGCCAAAACGTGGTTGACGGCTGAACATTGTTTTCATATAGTCCCATCCCCACCCGCCATTATGTTCAGATACAGCTAAACCATTTTTATTGATGGTATTTGAGTTTCTCTACAAACGCGCGCAAACACGCTGGTATAATAAAACAATGACGGTCAATATAGCCTATATATATAGTCCGCTTCGTTCCGTTGCTACCATAATATAACAAACCTTCTTGTGTAGCTGCAGTTTCTCGCTGCAATTACTAATATTGAATATAAACAAAAGACACAATTTATGCTGTAGTGTGCCAATGTCGAAATAAATGACAAGGTAGGCGAGTTGATATTTCGTTTTTTGTTTCGTTTTTTTTCAATGTCGTATTTATTATTTGAAATATGTATTATTATTCTATCTGTCTCTGAGGTGCTCTGAAATGTGCATTCTCTGCTAAACTGAGCAATTGATTGGAATATGTGTCTGACGTAGTGTTGCACAGTATACCAAAACTTCAGCACTTTCTCGGTACTTAAAAAAAAAAAAAAGAATCGGTTCGGTATTAGAATATTCCGACGTTCGGTAGTTTTGAGTGGAATGTAAAAGCCAGGGAAAATTGTCTCCCGCATTACTGATTGAGAGGATGAAAAGTGTAATTTGTCAGAATCTTCGCTAGAAGGCAGTAGCAACTAAGGTTGCCAAGTGAGGTGACTTGCGCTTGTGCACTCAGCTCCTTGATACAGCGCAAGCTTTGACTCAGTTCACTTGAGTAGCAATAGGTGTTCCAATTTGGAAATATTTTATTATAGATAGATGCTGTATTGTTATTGAAATATGCTGTTTTTAAATCTATTTAAAGGTGAAAGACCTGTTTTAAATAAAACAAAAATTAAACTGTTTAATTTTTGAAATATATTTAACATATTTTTCTATTGTTCAGTGTTGTAACACTATAGGCCTATGAATATTAATATGTTGAAGAGGCTTCAACTTCAAGGTTGTTAATGAACCAGGTTGTTAATAAACCATGAATTCGAAAATGAGGTCAACCCTTGTGGACATTACGTTTCTGATCTATTAAGGTAATTTCAGTATCGTTAGGTACCGAGTATCGAATTAGCATCGTTTAAGTTTCAAGTATCATTTCAGTATTGAGTATCATAGTACTAAACCTGGTATCGTTATCAAAATCAAAATTTTGGTATCGTGACAACACTAGTGTGACGCCTTTTTTAGTTGCGGCGCAGAAACACTGCAGCTGTGCATACACGCCGGACCATCTAAGTGTTATGACATGCCATCTAAGTGTTACGACATAGTAAAGGCCTTTACGGGAAGCGACCAGGATACATCCGTGGCGACGCAACTAAGTCATCCGACAGCGTCTCTTAGCACAAAATTGGCCATAAGTCATCAATATTTTATACGATCATCATGATATTCAGTAGATATGTTGGGTGAAGGCATATGATCATGAGGACAAAGCCAATTTATAATCGCTCCATAGGGGGCGCGATGGTGCCAATGCTTGGACCCCTCCCAACGCCGCTTGCGGCTTTAATTAAAACTTATTTTTGCCAAGCTCACTTTTTACATGTGGAGTATCTAAGACTAAGGAATTCTGTGACCTAGTGCTGTAATTGCTGTGTTTAAAAGTGATCAGGGAGCAGAGATATTGGGGAAGTTTCTTAAGAGCTTTACAGATTCATAGAATTTGATGCAACTCCCTTCACTTAGTTGAAGAGGACCATGGTGAGTTAAAAGCCTGTCTCCGATGATAAAACGCAAAGCACTATGACACAGTGTGGAGGGGAGGCATGCAGACATGCATGTACAGAATGTCACTGTAATCTAGTACAGGCATGATTGTTGTTTGTGCAATGGTCTTTTGACTTGAAAAAAGAAGGAGGATTTGTTTCTGTACACGAGTCCAGTCTCTCCAAGAATCCAAGTTCTCAGCTTTTTAGACAAGTGTTGCCCATGGGTCTTAAAAGGAAGTCAATTATGTAGCCAAATTCCTAAATATTTATAAAATTAAACTATTTAAATCTGAGAACCACAGAGAGTATGAATAATAACATAAGGAGTATTACCATGCAACATTGAGAATAAAATACATTTTGTTTTATCAGAATTTAAAATAGACTTGTGATCAACAAGAGATCTCTGAAAGCAGATTGTATATTAGCAACAGCGAGATTGAGTGTAAAGCCGGTACAGGATTGCATAATCAGCACAAACATGACTATTACAATGCTGTGTGGAGGATATAAGATAATTTTATATAATGTATATAGAAGTGGACCTAGGATAGACCCTTGTGGGACACGTTTACTGATTGCAAGAAAGCTTGACTTGTCATCAATAATTGCTTGAGTTATACCTGAGAGATATGCATAAACCTCATGAATGAAATGGTCATCCAGTCCTATAGACGATAATTTGTTCAATAAAGTACTATGATCAACAGTATCTAATGCCTATGATAGATCAATAATAGGTGCAGCACAGTGTTGACGGCAGGCTCGGATCTCATCATTTTTCTGCCCTCATGAGATAAAAAAAATACCACCCCAAAACCGTGCTAAAATGAAAAAAAATCTACTTCAATAATCATTACTACCATTAGGTACATTTGTGTTATAAATACCATCATATAAGCACAAGAACATAACAAATAGCTAGACATTAATCTGCTTACTTTGGCCTACTAAGGAATTTTTTGCGCAGATTTACTGGTCAACTTTTCAAAAACTATTCACTGCACCCTTGGTTGAAAGTTTTATTTAAAGCCGCAGTAGGCAACTTTCTCAACGATCACAATCCACCCACCTAATACCTTGATGCTTTTTGGCAGTCAAATCTAGCCATATCTAGGATAACAGACAGGTTCTGTAACGTCTGAACCAGGAATTAACTGGTAAGCACGGTTCTAGGCAGTTCTAGCTAACGTGATCTATTCGGCGGATAACATTAGCTTAGCTAGTTAACTAAACTTCACCTATCACACAGCCTAACAGTTAGCGAAGATGACGCTTGTGATGCTTGCCGCCCCAGTTCCTAGAGCCCCATGGCTTTTGCTGCCCTAGTTGGTCGCCTAGAGTTGCCTAAAGGATGGTCCGGCCCTGGTTGCCGATTATTCAAAAATGTACAATATTGTTTGTCACAATTGTTTGTTGCAGCCTTTACTGTACTATGACCTGGTCTAATCCCTGATTGCTGTGGTTGAAGTATTTGCCTCCAGAAAGGCCCTCAGCTGGGAGTTAACCAGGTATTATAGAGTTTTGGATAGGCAGAATAGGCATTTGTAAGATTGGATGATAATTATTTATATCACCGGGATCACTGGCTTTATGTAAAGGGACAACCTGAGCAGCCTTCCAAACATTTGGGATATTACCAGAGATAAATGTGAGATTGACAATGTGCGTAAGTGTATACATAACCCAAAAATATAGCATGAAGACTTACTTGCCCATATTTCAAGCACTGGTCTTTGACTTTCTTTTCAAAAGGAACATGGTAGGCTTGCTTCATATGTATTCTGTTGCATCAAAGGATGTGGTCAATGGTTGAAATTGAAATTCAGATTTAGTAAATTCCTTGAAATATACCCTCATCCTCAGTTGTTCTGGTCTCAGTTTGACAATGGCAATTTTTCATTACATGGACAAATACATGGTCAAAAACATTAGCATGGATCTCATCAGATACAAAACTTCTCCTTGCCCTTCTACCTCTTCTTTCCATCTCCTTTCAGCTGTACTCTTCCTCTGAGTTGAGCTCATTCTGCATAGTTTGGATTCAATGATCTAAAGCATTATGAATTCACCCATGTGCCTTTTTATTAAACAGGTGAATAGTGTTTATAGGTTTGAGAAATTAGTCTTTCTTTTAGTAGCTGATGTAATAGTTTGGGATGTTTTGCTCGTAGTTTTAGTGTGTAAGTAACTGAGAAAACTGTCAGTAGGTTTAATCCTATTATCTGCTGCTGTATCTCCCCTGCATCACTTTTAAGGTGATAGAATAGTTCATTCACCAAAATTCAAATGCTTTTGTACAGTCAATGACTCCATTCAAAATGTTTTTCTTATTTGTGTAGTGTGTTTGTTTATTTATTGGACTGTATGTTCTGTTCATATGGCTTGTATCTCTGTTTCTCATTATTTTTCTCTGTAGGACAATGCCCTTGGCAACAGAAGCCTCAACAGTGGTGTCTTGGCTACGAGTGTGGCCAACCTGTCAATCAGTGGACTAAGGGACAATGTTGTCTTCACCCTGCAAAACAACAAACCCATACAGGTATGGCAGACTGACAATGTTTTGGAAAGAATATTTTATTCATAGTTTACATAGATCACAGTACGTGGCCATAAATGTACGCAAAACAAGCCAGAGTGTTGAAACATATGAACAAACAGACTAAACAACCTACAGTTAGTAGAGATAGAGAGAGAGAGAGGGAGAGGGTAGATGGAGAGAGCAGGAAAGAGGATGAGAAAGATGTAAGAATGAGAGGATGAAGGATGGGCACTAGAGATAAGGTTGAGAAAAAATTCAGGTTGAGGAAAAAGAGGCAGACATATGAACAAACTGACTAAACAACCTACAGTTAGTAGAGAGAGAGAGAGAGAGAGAGAGAGAGCTCAGCTGAGAAACCTGAAGAGAGAGACAGCTGTTGCATAATAGTACTGAGCCCAGCTGAGAAACTGCCATTGCCTGTCTGTCTGTCATGTGAACATGTCAAGCGGGCCACAATTGTTATTAATCCACAACTCTATTAATCCAACTTACTGAATACCTTGAGGTCTAGTTTGCACCACAGTGCCAAAATAGCTAAGTTAGTTACTTTGTTTTAAATTAAGTTTGGCAGTTCCAGATAGGAGGACTCAAATGGGACCGACCTGCCCCCTTCAAACCCTGCTGTATCAACCAGTCCAGCCACACTGGTCTCATGCTGTCTGATGCCACACACATGAAGATTGGGTGATCACCATTACCATGCACCAAGCAAAACAATCTAGCCAGCTAAAAGGATAACACAGTCCGCATTGCAATGGTGATATGATGCACAAAAACTGTCAATTGTATATTTTTAGCCAGCCCATACTTTCCCCATTAAAAGTCTTTGTTAACTAAGGCCATCTGTAAGAAAAACTCTCATTAGATAATTCTAACTACTACTTGTTCATTGCATGATTCAAATCTTAAGTGTTTATGGTACTGACCACTTAACAGCACATCCGGCTGGTATGAAGGTGTCATTGTAAGTTAAACCTAAAAGGATACACTTTCACTGCCTTAAGACTATACAGAAATTACATTCCTACTCAAAATTACTTTGCCAAGATAAGGGGTTGAGGAGAAATGAATTATAGCAATGCAACTGTTCCTGTCATGTAAGGCTCTCAAAGATAACTGCCAGAATGATTATTTTTATGTTAGAAGTGACTGACAATTTGCGGTGAGTCTGATGAATATGCAGTGATACAAAGACTGACAAGCAGCTACGTGTGACAAGAGAAAAGAGCATAAATGACTCTGAAGCTTGTAGTGCATTATAGTTAGGTGTTTTTGGTAGTTACTGCCAGCCAACTAGCTAACTAATTCAGATGAGGTTTGCTAGTTAACATTAGCTAGCAAGAAAATATTATATGCAAGAATTGAGCTGATACAGTGTGTTTTTTAAAAGTTTTTTTTAGCATGCTTTAAAATAGAGGAAAATTATCAACACTGGACTGAGACTGCTAACTTGCTAAATAAAAGAGTGATGGGGTCAAAAGTAGAGAAGCCATTGTCTCCCTGGCCCTGCTTCTATGATCAATCCCCAAAAACTCATTTGAGAAGGGCCAATTTCCATTCTGAGGCTCTGCTGTTTCTCTCCCACAGGGGAACTTTGTTGCCAGCTGCGTCTTTTGGGATCTCAACCGAAATGGTATGTGTTGCCTGATGTTCTCCAGTTCTCTCATGGTGGAATCAAAGTCATTTTAAATAACCTAGCAATGGAGGAGTTTTCCAGTTTCCCTGAGTATACTAATGTTAACATGTTTTCCTGTGGCAGAGAGATCAGGAGGCTGGAGCAGTGATGGCTGCACTGTTGAGAACATGACGGACGAAGAGACCATCTGCAGCTGCAACCATCTCACCAGCTTCGCTGTGCTATTGGTGAGTGTGTGAATAATCAGGCAATAAACATTCATTGATTTTCTGCATGCATTATTTGAGATGTCTTAGTTTGCAGCAGTTTTTTGAGTTTGTTGGTTCCTGATTGATTTCAACCTTGCAGGACCTTTCTAGAGAGGGCATTACTGACCGTCTGCAAGCCATCATCCAAACCTTCATTACTTTCATTGGCTGTGGTATCTCTGCTATCTTTCTGTCCATTACTGTTCTCACCTACCTGGCCTTTGAGTAAGTCACATGACCAAGTGATCTTTAACCTTTCTGACACATGGGTAATTGTACAGATTCTTAATTGAACCCAGATATTCCGCTCTTAAGTTCTCTCCATCCTCTATGTCTCCTTATTGAATTAAGTTTTGGTTAGTAATGGGTGTTATTTTATCTTGCTGTGTTACAGTATATAAATAGTAGTGACGAGACATACCTAGTAACACAACATCCACTGCATTTGTTTTTGGTCATACCCTATCACAAATATTTACACAATTCACAAAATTGGAATATTTCAGATTGAACGGTAAAGAGACAGGATTTAGCAATAAACTGACAACAAATCGATTCATTTGTTTAATTCAAATTATGCAAACTAAATTTGACCATTTCCTAAACTGTGTGGTGCTTTAGGTGTGTAACTTCAGGACATTTCTTGTGAAGGAAGAATTCATAGCTCAAAGGATAAATAGGGTGTGATTAATAAAATCATTTTCTGTTTGAACTATTCTCTGAAGGAAATTACGGAGGGACATTCCTTCCAAGATCTTGATCCAACTGTGTACAGCCCTGCTGCTGCTGAATCTGACCTTCCTGCTAGACTCATGGCTGGCCCTGTACTCAGACGCCATGGGCCTCTGCATCTCCACCGCTTTCTTCTTGCACTACTTCCTGCTTGTGTCCTTCACCTGGATGGGGCTGGAGGCCTTCCACATGTACCTGGCTATCGTCAAGGTCTTCAACTCCTACATGTCCAGATACATGCTCAAGTTCTCCCTTTTCGGCTGGGGTAGGCACATCCTCTCTGCCTCACATGTGCTGCTAAAGTGACCATTATGGCATGACCCAGCAGTTAGGAACCAGACTTGCGACCACCTACTTTCATGGTTTTAAATCTCAGGTGTGAGCACTATTCCTGTAGCACTATTCCCCTAGAGTATGGTACTTAATCTGAACTGTTCCATTGAGTCATATACAGTGTTTGGGACAAAGACATGTTTTTTTCTGGATTTTGCATTGTACTCCGCAATATTAGATTTGTAATTTTAAATAATCACATGTGGTTAAAGTGCACATTCTCTTCACATTTATTTAAGGTTATTTTTATACATTTTGGTTTTATCATGTAGAAATTACAACACCTTTTACACATTGTCCACTAATTTCAGGGCATGATAATGTTTGGGACAAGTGGCTTCACACGTGTTTCTGATTAGACAGGTGTGTTTAATTGCTTCCTTAAGGCAGGTTTCAGTATCTAACCGTCATTCTAGGCTTTTGACTGCCTTTGGATACTTTTATTAGTGTTTGTCAACATGAGAATCTGAGTGGCGCTAATGAAAGTCAAGGAAGCAATTACAAGATAGGCCAAAACTTAACTGTAACAAAATTAAGGTTAAGGTTTGGCCCAGGTTTGTAGAATTCTCACCATAATGACGAAAAATTCCTAAATATCTGTCACACAGATCAGAAACTTTCTTCAGGAGGCAGGTGTGGATGTTTCAGGATGTGCTACAGATAAGGGCTCACTTGCCTTAATTGATGATGTAATTGTTGATAGCAGCAACAGAATGAATTATGAAGTGTACGGATGCATTAGTACAGATGCACAGCTGTACTTATCTGCTCAAGTTCAGCCAAATTCCTCCAAACTCACTGGACTATGCTTAATCCCACAGCAAGACAATGATTCCAAACAAACTGCTAAAGCAATAAAGGAGTTTTTCAATAACTAAAACTGGAACATTCTTGACTGGCCAAATCATTCACCAAATATGGATCCAATTGAACACGCGTTTCATATGTTGAAGAAAAAACTTAAGGCTACTTGTCCACAAGACAAGCAGGAGCTTAAGATGGCTGCAGTACAGGCCTGGCAGAACATCACCAGAGAAAAGACTCATCACCTGGGGATGTCTATGGGTCACAGACTTCAAGCAGTCATTGCATGCAAAGGATATGCAACAAAGTACTAAACATGACTGCTGTCATTAAGTAACATTAATGTCCCAAACATTATGGTGCATGAAATAGAGGGATATGTATAAAAAGTTGGACTGGATTACAAATCTAAAATTGTGGAGTAGTATACAGTCATATCAAGAAAAAAATGTCTTAGTCCCAAACATTATGGAGTTTACTGTGAATGGATAACTTGAGGATCAAATTAGATTGTCAGATAAAAATGAGTGTTCAGCATATAATGTTTAATTGAGCTGGCTTAGATAGCTATGTTACATGGCTGCTGATGGATCCCATAAATTTGTATCTACCATTTGCCTTGTTTGGACTCTGAGACTGGTTTATATAAATGCGTGATTGTATTTGCTTGAATATTTCAGGCGTCCCTCTAATTGTGGTCATAGTTGTGATTGCAATCAACAAAGACAATTATGGCCTCATTTCCTATGGAAAGTATACTGATGGATCAACAGATGAATTGTGAGTGCGCAATTTTTATTTTCATCTGTAATTACAATGGTTCTCCTGCTTGTGTTTCAAGGTATTTTATTTACTTATTTTCTTTATTTACTGTTATTATCAGCTGCTACTGATTTATTTGGGGCTTCGTGACTTATATACAACACAGAAGGACTTGGAAGAAAGAAGGGAACTTCATCTACATTAATCTTATCATTATTCTATTTTACCAAGGAAACACAAAGACCTTGAATGCTTCACACACTCTGCTCAGAGAGATACTGCTTATACTAAACTGCTTATACTATACTAAGCTTCTACACTGTGTACATAATTATTATGCAAATGTATTTTTGGCGGATTTTTAAAATATTTTAATAGACACAACATTATAAGTGATCCCAATTCATTCCTTGCAGGAAAAGTAAATGTTATATATATAAAAACACAGATTTTTATGTTACAAGGGGAAAATATAATGATTTTTCCAAAAAGTAGGTGTGCACATTTATTATGCAACCGGGAAATACATTATGTTTTTTCTATTTATTTCATAAACAAACAACAAAAAAGTCTTTTTACATGATTAAGAATAATAATTATGAAATAAAGAAACAAATTCAGTAGTTTAACAGCTAACAAAAACATTTTTACTCTTGGAAATACGGTTATTTGCCAATAACCTTTCATTTCTAACACTTGTATTAGTCTCATATCCACGGATTCTGTCAGTTTTTTAATGGGATCGCACCCAATTTTAGCTAAAGCAGCTAAGAGAGATGCCCACAGGCTGTTCAGAGATGTGTATTGCTTTCCTTGACTGTAAATGTCCCTCTTTATGAGGGCCCACAGGTTTTCAATTGGGTTCAAATCAGGTGAGCAAGGGGGCCAAGTCATCATTTTACCATCTTTGAACCTTTTGCTGGCTAGCCAATCTCTGGTGTACTGGGATGCATGGGATGGAGCATTGTCTTGCATCAGTATCATGGACCTTTTGAATGATGATGGCTCCGGGGGGGGTGGGGGGGGGTTGGGTGTGCTGATGGATTCTGTCAAGCGGGGGAGGGGTTGTGTTGGATTCTGTTGAGCAGGGGGGGTTCGCTTTGTAAAATCCTTCTTACATTACATTGTTATGAAGTGTTCCGTTGCCATTCCGTTAAAAATTTATATTGCTAGTTCCACAATAGGAGATGAACAACGTATTTGCGAAAATATTGTTATTTACCTTAGATAAACATTGGATTGTGTGGCCCCCCCTCGTGGCCGCGTGGCCCCCCCTAGCGGTTGTGGCTCTAAACAACCGCATAGACCATTTATGCCACGGGCCGGCCCTGGGTATCACTGCTTGAGGAAGGTGGCCTCCAGAAACTGGCAGTAGTTTTTGGAGTTCATTTTCAATCCATCTTCCACTCGAAATGGTCCAACCAATTCATTGTCGATAATACCAGCCCATATCATGATCCCTCCCCCACCTTGCTGGCGTTTCATTCGAACTGGTATGCGATGTCGGTCAGCAATCCAGCCACGGGACCACCCATCACTCCCAGTGTCACTCTCATCTCATCTGTCCACAACACCTTTGAAAAATCTGTCTTCATGTATTGTTTTGCCCATTCTTGACGCTTTTGCTTGTGTTTATTATTCAAGGCAGGCTGGTTTTCTGCCTTTCATGTGAAGCACTTTGCACCTTGTGCTTCTGCAGAGTCCAGGAAGGTTGCAGTTCTGGAAGATGATGGCACTTGAGGCCAAAGGGTTCCTGGATACTTCCTGTTTAATTCTTCTCAAGTCTCTTGTGGTTAATTTGCGTATTTTCTTCTCAACGCGTTTTTGGCATCCCTGTGGACGCACGCTCACAAATATCTTGATTGTGCGGTGATCACGACTCAACAACTTTGCAATTTCAATTGTTTTGTATCCCTCTGAAAGGCAGTTAACTATTTTTGCCTTTTCATTATCAATTAGGTCTCTTTTTCGCCCCATTTTCCCAGCAGCAAAAAGCTGCCTAATAATTATGCACACCTGAATTTAAGGCATTCCCCACTTTAAACCACAACCTTTCTCAATAAAGCAATTAAGTCACCTGAAAATGTTCACACTGTGTGAATAATGAGGTTAATATGGTTTTCAGTTGAAAGAAATGCTCTTGGAGATGTTATTTCATTAGAATATGGACTTGTATAATTTGTACACAGTGTAGAGGTATTTTTGGGAGAAGCACTTCTCTCTCTCCTGTGCACTCAGCCTCAACCGAAATTGAACACTGGTGTTTACTCAGTTTTCCCCCAAAGCAAAAGCACTTAGTTTCCAGAATTAACAAATTCTAGCAGTTTACTGTGGACCACAAATTATTGCTGTATCAAAAGCTACTCGATCAATTTTTTTGTTTACATAGAAAAATGGAGGAACTTATCTCTTAGAGATTTGGGAGCTACTACGAGCATCTCAGTTTTATCAGAATTCAACATGAGGAAATTTTGGTTAATCCAGGCCTTTACATCTTTAAGACAGGCCTCTAACTTGGCTAGTGGATCAACTTCACCTGGTTTAAAAGATATCTAAAGTTGCGTGTCATCTGCATAGCAATGGTAGTTAACACCATGACTGCTTATATTGCCCCGAAGAGGGAGCATGTACAAGGAAAAAAGCAAAGGACCCAACACAGATACTTAGGGTACTCCAAAGTTTACCCTGGAATACTCAGAGGACTTATTATTTATCCTAACAGCCTGAAATCTGTCAGTGAGGATTTAAACCACATAAGGGCTTGCCCAATGATACCAAGTGATTTTTCTAACCTATGCAGGAGGATATGTTGTTCTTTGGTTTCAAAGGCAGCACTCAGGTCAAGCAGGACAAGATAACAACATACTCATCCTCACTTGCTATATCTTAGTGCCACCTCTGCAGCAGTATCCTGTTTGTGACACAAAGTTGATGTGGTGACCAGCACCCTAGGAACAGACCCAGGAACCCCAAAGGATGAGATGGCGACAGCAGGTCCAATCAGTGACAATTTATTAACCAATGTGCAAACACAGGGTGAGCACCTCCTGGGCATTCCAAGAGAACTTAGAAGAGTTTTCTTGATACATTCGTCCTTTATTGGCAACAATCAGAATCCAGACATGTTGGTCACAACCATATTATTTGTCCACCAATTTCTTCTCACCACATTGGTAATCATCCATCTTCAAATACAACTCTTTGCTGATTACCTCATTTGGCCTTGAGGTGGCTGCGCCTGTCTGCACAACTAGCCGTAGGATAGTCGTGAAAGAATAATAGCAAGGGATAGGGCATGACTCATCTGGCCATTTGAACAGGGGGTTGTGTCAGTTTAAGGCTACCAGATGAAATGAATACATAAGATACTGTATATTGTATTTTGTAACTGTTTACCACTCTGAACCTCCACAAAGAATCCCAGTTCCTTCATCAAACCAGCTCCCCTTCCGTCCCTCAGGAATACTAGGCCCATCACAGTTTTGTGGGTCTTCCAATTCCTCCGTTGTCACACTTTGTTTCTCCCAGTATTTGGCAATATGCCACCACAGAAGGCAAACTTGCCTAAAATGAACCATAGCTGAAGAAAGTGTCTCATGCAAACTGTGTTTACTCATTGTGGCTTTAAACTTTCATTTAGTGGACAATTCAGATTCTGTGATTGGAAAACATGGAAGTGATAACAAGTGCCGCACCAAACACAGAAAACAACAATAGCTCTGTAAAGAAATATAAACTGTGTCAGACATCCATGATATTTGTATTAAATGAAGTAAAATGAAAAAAATAAATGAATAAATGCATTTGCAGAACTTCAACGTTGACATTATTAAATTAATATAAGCACATTGTATTCACACAGTGCTTAATACCATTACGTATAGCCAGTTCTCCTCAATTAGGCTGTTGGTGAGCAATAAAATCATTTGTATAAGCATCTAAATTTGTACATTTTATTGCCATTTTTTAGAATTGTGGACACACATACTCTTCATTCTCTGCACTGACACTTGGAAAATATTCATGGCAAAGATCTGCAATGCACAGACTTAAGTAATTTAAGCACTTATTTTGTTAAAGGTAGCCTTTGTAGGTTGTGTTGCAAGCTAATGTGTTTGTAATCAAAAATTCACATGTGGATTCAGTGCATATTCTCAGCTTTTAGTAATGGGTATTCTTATACACAAATAATAATAATTCCGTACATTGATATAGCACTATTCCTTTAAATTCAAAGCAGTTTTTTTACAGTGATAAGGGGGAACTGACCTCATCCATCACCATGACAGCTATCTTGCACAAGAATGCTCACCACACATCAACTGAGGTGGAAAAGGAGAGAACCATTTTTTTTGTCACTTGAACTGGGGGACGATAAGGTGGCTGCTTGTTAAAGCTAGGTTTGGAATTTGGCAAGAACACCAGTGAACCCCCCTACTCTTTGTGATAAGTGTCCAGGGATCTTTTAATGACCATAAGTTAGGACCTCGGTTTAACATCTCATCTGAAAGATGTCATTTCCTACAGCATCGTGTCCCCATCTCTTCATTTGCCCAGAGAAGACTGCCCCCTACTTGCCCACCAGCACCACTTCCAGCAGGAACATAGTTTTCTCCCATCCATGTACTAACCAAGCCCACTTGTGCTTAGCATCAGCCAACTTGAAGGACCAAGCTACATGGTGGCCTTTCGGTTTCACCATGGAGAAATCACAGCACTTTGTACATCGCTCCCGCTTTCAGGGCACAATATATATTTAGGACATATTGATGTTATTTAGTCTGCCCTGTGATAGATTCCAGGATGTATTCCTGTCTCTCGCCCAATGCACCGGATAGGTTCTAGAACCCCCTGCGACCCTGTTCAGGATAAGTGGGTATAAATAATGAATGGATGGATGATGTTATTTAAATGAAAGTAGTCATGTTTAGTATTTTGTTGCAAATCCTTTGCATGCAATGACTACTTGAAGTGTGTGACCCATAGACATCACCAGGTACTGAATCTTTTCTCAGGTGATGTTCTGCCAGGCCTGTACTGCAGCCATCTTAAGCTCCTGCTTGTTTCAGGGGCTAGTTGCCTTAAGATTTTTCTTCAGCATGTGAAATGCACGTTCACTCAGATAGGGTGACTGACATGGCAAGTCAAGAATTTTCCAGTTTTTGGCTTTGAAAATCTCCTTTGTTGCTTAACAGTATGTAACATAACATAACATAATGATGAAAACAGGCCATTCAGCCCATCAATGCTCACAATTTTCCTGACTAAATTAGTACTCTGATTATTTACAGGCTAGATAATATCTAACACCGTATGTTTGGATTCATTGTTTTTGTTGGATGATGCCTTGTCCCATGAGTTTGGAGACATTTGTTTCTACCTCAGCAGATAAGATGTTTCTGTACACTTCAGAATTCAATCTACTATCAGAAATTACATCACCAATGAAGACAAATGAGCCAGCACTTGTGGCAGCCATACATGCCCAAACCATAACACCCCAACACCATGTTTCACAGATGAGGTGGTATGCTTTGGATCTTGAGTATTTTCTTTCGGGCTCCACAGTTTGCTCTTGCCATAATTCTGATTCAAGTGAATATTGGTCCGGTCTGTCTATTTTGCAGTGTAGCCTCTGTAGTTTTGTTCTAGTCATTGACACATCCACACCTGCCCCCTGCCGTTCTTCATTATGGTGATAATTCTTCACTCATTAACTTTAGAGGTCTTCCTTGGCCTACTAGGCCCTTTGTGATTACTGACTTCACCTGTGCAAAGCTCTTTCTTCTTAATGATGTTTCAAAACAGTTGATTTCAGAAAAACCTTGGCCAGTGTCTTTAACTGTTTTTCTCTTATATCTCAGCCTCGTAATGACTTACTTGAAGTTCATTGGCACATGTTGACAAACGTCAATAAAAACTCTGAAGGCAATCAAAAGCAAAATGAAGACTAGAAACTGAAAAAAAATATTTTATTCCTGCAGTAAGGAAGCAATTGAACACACCTGGCTAATCGGAAACACGTGTGCAGCCATTTGTCCCAGACATTATGCTGTCCTGAAATAGGGAAATTATATATACAAGTATATATACAGTGATGTGCAAAAATGTGGGCACCCCTGGTTTAAATGTCTGTTACAATTAACCTCTAAGTGATCGAAAGCAAACCTGAACTGTAAATGGTACAACATTAAACTTAAGACCTTTCTGCAAAAATTAAAGCAAGATAGATTTTTTTTTTCATTTTTTACTCTTTTTAAATGATAAAAAACGAAAAGGACCCTGTGCAAAAGTTAGGGAACCCTTTTGGATAATTCTTTGTTACTTTTTAAAAAGAAATTACTAAGGCCCAGACCAAGGTGATTTACTCGTTAGGGCTTCAATGAGTCAGGTGAATATATTTCCACGGCTGAACTATTTATTCTGAAGTAACTCCATGCCTTCTAAAGTATCTGACTGTGGTGGCTGTTCTGTCTGGTGTTAACAACCATGGGTTCCTCTAAACTTGCCCAAGGATGTCAGAATCAAGATAGTTCACTTCCACTAACAAGGAGAAGGCTATAAAAAAACACTCTCAAAGTTTCAAACTACCTATTTCTACGGTTAGAAACATTATCAGAAAATGGCAGATAAATGGAACAGTTGAAGTCAAGGCAAAGTCTGGAAGTCCAAGAAAAATTTCAGATAAAATGGCCCGAAACCTGGAGATAAATGCTCAGTGCAACCCACACATCACTGCAAAAGAGCAGCAAAAAAAAGAAGCACACACAGGTCTACTTGTTCACAGGACAACCATACAACGTACTTTAAACAACGAAGACCTACATGGCAGAGTTGCTAGAAAGAAGCCTGTCCTATGACCTCAACTCAAAATTAAGCATCTGAAGCATGCAAAAGAAAACCTTGAGAAGCCTGAAGCCTTTTGGAAGAATGTGCTTTGGACTGACGAAACTAAACCACGACCACGACCAAAGAAGGTATGCTTGGAGAAGAAAGCGTGAAGCATTTGTAGAGAAGAACACTTTAAGCATGGAGGTGGATCCATCATGCTTTGGGGTTGTGTGGCAGCTCGGGGCACTGGAAATATTGTGCGGGTCGAAGGAAGAATGGATTCAACCAAATATCAAGAAATTCTAGAGGCTAATGTTCGAAAGTCAGTCCAGACATTGAAGCTTTAGAGAGGTTGGGTATTCCAGCAAGACAATGATCCAATGCATACCTCGAAATCAATAATGAAATACCTCCAGGAAAGAAAGGTGAAGGTTTTGGAATGGCCACCACAGTCCCCAGACTTAAGTATTATTTAAACATGCCATGCATGCAAGGAGGCCGAAGAATATTTCTGAGCTAGTGTTCTGCCAGGAGGAATGGAGAAAAATTCCAAAAGCAAGAATCAAAGGACTCTTAGCTGGCTACAGGAAACGTTTGCAAGCTATTATAGTTGCCCAAGGAAGAGTTACAAATTACTAACTAACAGGGTTCCCACACTTTTGCACCAGGCCTTTTTCCTTTTTTATTATTTTGAAACCTTAAAAAAATAAAAGTAAGAATAATCTTGCTTCAAAAGAAAGTAGAAATGTGTCACATTTAACTTTGTACCATTCAGAGATCAGGTTAGTTTCTCTTCACTTAGATATTAATTGTAAAAGGCAGTTTGACCAGGGGTGCCCAAATTTTTGCACCCCACTGTGAGTGCTGTAATTTCTGAATGAAACCAAAATTTATAAGAATACCCTTAAATAAAAGTATTTGGTTACAAATATAAAATTCTGGAAGTACAGAGCTAAATCAAGAAAAAATATGTCTTTGTCCAAAACTTTATAGAGCTCATTGTATATATATATATATATATATATATATATATTATCCCCAGTTGTATATATGATCTTACAGATATCTCCCTCTTTGTAGTTGCTGGATCAAGAACGACGTGGCCTTCTACGTGGCAGTTGTGGCTTATTTCTGCCTGGTGTTTGTGGTCAACCTGGCCATGTTTGTGGTTGTGATGGTGCAGCTAAGCCGGATCAAACAGCAGAACCCCCATAATTCCCAGCATCGTAATGGGCTGCAGGAGTTGCGAAGTGTGGCTGGACTCACCTTCCTCCTTGGCCTGACCTGGGGCTTCGCATTCTTTGCCTGGGGGCCTGTAAACCTGGCCTTCATGTATCTGTTCGCCATCTTAAACTCCCTTCAAGGTGTGATCACACTCGTCAAATTTCATAACCAATCACCTTATGCTCCACAAGTCCCATAACCGATTGCCTTCCACTCCTCAGACCCCGTAATAAATCACTTTTCACTCCCCAGTCCCCATAACCAATCACCTTCACATCAAAAAACCCATAACTAACCACCTTACATTCTCCAAATGACATAAAAAGCAACTTACACCCCCAAAACCCCACAATCATACACTCCTCCAGTTATAGACTTTCCAAGTGCTATTCACCATCTTAAGCTACCTGAGGCCAGTAGATTTTAACTGCATTTTTAAATAGTTGTTGTAAAATGCTGGCTGTTATAGTGTAAGGACGTGCTCATTACCACCTCTTGTGTTGCTAACATCCGCTCTTCTACAGGATTCTTCATTTTCGTCTTCCACTGTGCCCTAAAGGACAATGTGCGTAGGCAATGGCGGGCATACTTGTGCTGTGGGAGACTGCAGCTGCCAGAGAGCACAGGTATAAGTGTCCATTTCCTTTTCATTTTATAAAAAACATTTTATCACCTAAGATAAATAATTTAAAAATCTAAAATAAATGAATTGCCTAATAAGGAATGCCAGGTTTAAATGGTAGGTGTGTCCCATGTCCTTCTTCAACTTTAGAGGACACTTTTTAGAAGATTTTATCCAGATTGGCATTCACAGATTACATTCCACATTAATTTTATATGTAGAACTAGATAATTGAAGAAATTTTAGTACTGTGCTCAAAGGCACAACCACAGTGCAGTTCCCCACCTGAGAACTTAGGCTGCATTCACACCAGATCAGGAAATGCGGAAAAAACGGCAGTCTTCCCATTCCTTTGAATGGGGGTAGTGCGTTTAGGCTGCGGCAGTGGGGACCGCATGGGGTGCTGAAAAAAAACGCAGCGGCCTGCGGCAAGAAAGTTGAACCAGAATCAACTTTTGCCGAGCAACTGTCAGATGAATTACTGATGCGATTAATTTCCTAAGATTTGATTTTATAATCATCATCGTGATTTGACAGTACCGGGTAATGGGACCAAAACAATAATTATTAGCTAAATATCAATTCCGAATGTCGAAATTATGCTGTAAAAAAAATTCACTATTTAGCAGTTCTTGCATGTTAGTTTATTGTACCTAGCACTATGGAGTTCATGGACCGAACGATGATACTCTCCCAGTTGTGTCCTCACTTGGTTTATTTGTGTACCCAGCTTCGACGTCTGCGTCTGGCTGGCAGTCTACGCTGCAAAATAACGCTAGCAAGAAGCTTCTTTCAGTTTGCGTTTGTGTCCATTTTTTTTTTTTCGAGCTAGCGGACGGGGGGGGGGGGGTTAAAGTTCACAACATGACGTCACACAAATGGGTCATGTAGTGACACGCCCACACCGCCGCACAACCCTGCGGCAAGGTGCCGCATTGCCTGATCTGGTGTGAATGCAGACTTAATCTGCAACCTCCCAGCAAGTCCTGTTTCATAATCGTTATACTACACTGCTACACATACTACCACACACAATCACATTTTTTGGACAGTCCCCTTGCCCCTTCGTTTCCCCTGCCCATACCACCAAAGGTCCTCATACTAAGCGTCTTTCTTTCTGCATTCCCCGAAGAATGGAGCCTTTCTACAGTCCAGGCCAACAACAAGAAAGACTCCGTGTTCACTGGCACCTCTTTCCAGACCTCCGGTTCCAATCTGTCCAGCAGCACCTCCTTCAGGACCAATGAGAGTACCGAGCTGCCCAGCCCTACCAGTGGGTGCAACCCTTTAATCTGTGATCTGAGGATATGCCTTTCTGCCTTTATTTTCCATGTTAGGGATATATTGTTGCCCCATAATAAGATTAAAGGTATGACAGTATGCAATATAACAATATAATTGCAAGGAGACACAAAATAATACAAAAGACCCAATGCAAATATGAAAACGAATATTTTATAATATATACTACAGCAAAAATAATAAGCACTATTCCATACATAGATGCTGGTTCTGCTAATGTGGCACAGCAATGAAAACTGTAAGGGTCATAAAAGTGCTAAGTGCTAATTTCCACATGTCATTTAACATACAGTAGATGTTGTATAGGGTACTACATCACTTTCTTTTAAATGACAACGCCTGCTGCTGGATTGTTTTGTAAATATACTATGTACCTTCGCTCCATTGCACCTAGATACTTGTTTTCCTCCATAACCTCAGCGCCGTGATCCATAATGGCTATAATTCAGGGGGATGTGACCTCTCTCCTAAAATCAGCATGCATTTCCTTCTCTAATTGGTGTGAATGTCTAAATGAGTCACAGGGCGACGCAAACCCATATTTGACAGGAGAATGGCATCCAGATCCTCATCCTTCAGAACTAACAAGTGTTGTTTTAAAATTTCAAAATTTTAATTTAACCATGTATCTACTAGCTGGTGCGGCAGTTGGTGTGTAATATATAAAGAATGGGAGACAACAAACTGCCCTGCACAGGGCCCATTTTTATCCTCAGCATCCAGCTCAAAGCCAGCTCACCCACCTAAGCTGATGCAAATGCTAATTCTTTGTGTTTGTGTGTCTGTGTGTCTTTGCTGCAGGTGTTGTGTCTGAGGACAGTGTGTTCACTTCATCACAGGAGCCAAATGGGGATGTGGTTTTCAACAGCAGGCAGAGGGCACAAAGACCTCTGTGAATTCTGGGAAAAAATGTGAACTCTATCCAGGCCGTTATGGTATCCACAAAACAAATTAAGGATTTATTTGTATAGAAAGTGTCAGGAAGTAGAGAAAAATTCTCAGAGCTAACCCATAATACACTCATATGTGCCATCTCATTCCTTTCATTAGAAACAATGTTACATTTGTCTGAAGTTAGGAGTTTTTTTCAGAACTTCTAAAAAACTCTGTTTTCCATCTTTTACAGCACAAGGCCTAACTTTTGGAAAAAAGAGGACATAGAGGATTCTGGGAATCAAGAGGGCAGATAAATCTGGAGTAAACTACCCCTACACTGTCATAAGAAGAGGTGTGGTCCTCACCCTTTTGGAAATGCATCACTGTGATGTCATATTTACAGAGGAATATCATTATGGGTTTTTTGTTTATTTTCAATATCTTAATTGTCACTGTTTATATTTACGTTTGTTCGTCATACAAGAGAAAATATTCTTGTTTTTTTGTTTTGTTTTTTGAAGGACTGAGTGCAGTTAATTCTCCTGAGGTTGAAAGTGCCTTTAATTGTTATTTTTCTTTTCAATTCTACTGTTGTGGACTGTCAAATTGAACTTGTTTACAAAGCTTAGACAAGATTCAAAAGTAATGGCTGAACAGTGGCATTTGATCCTGGTTTTGGAATGTAGAAGCCACATGATAAAAACACATATGTTACAGAGTGGCACGGAGGGCACTCTGTAGGTGCAGTGGTCAGTTTTGTTAATATAAATCATTGGTTCCTACAAGGCAGTGTGAACTGTGCATGATAATTTATATATATATATTTATGTCCACATGTGAAGCTCAGATTTAAAAATTGACCAGAAGGCAGATACTCATTTACGATGTTCTATTGACCAAGGAAATTTGACAGGATTTTTCTCTTCTCTGTGCAGTGTACAATTTCAATGGTTCACACTATTCTGTGAGCAGTGTATGATTTCCTTAGTTTACATTCCTTGTGCAGGGTGTAAGAGCACTAGGTTATGCTCTCCTTTGTACAGGGATCACTAGATTATGCTCTCCTTTGTGTAGGGATCACTAGATTATGCTCTCCTTTGTGCACGGTGTAACATCACTAGATTATGCTCTCCTCTATGGATATATGTTTACATTTCTGTCTCAGCAGGCCTTGATGCTTATTTTGAAGAAAAGTAAAGAAAGATTACTTTTTCCACACTTGAATGTTTATTTTATAGAATTTAAACTGAAATTACAAGTGTTATTGCACAGTTTAGAAACAATTGATCAGAGAGAAAAGGGTTTTTTTTTTGCTTAAATTTCAGATTTTGAAAACTTTTCCAGCACGAAAATGTACATTAACAGGACAAAAACAGAAATACTAGTGGACACATCTGGACACACATCCACACCAGCTACACGTATGCACACACATCCATGCAAGCTCTCACATACACACACCCATGCACACACGTTCGTGCAAGCTCTCACGTACACAACACACATGAACACAAGTCCAAGTAAGTTCTCACATACACACACCTATGCACACATGTTTGTGCAAGCTCTTACATACACAACACACACATGAACACAAGTCCATGCAAGCTCTCACATACACAAACACGAATGGACTCACGTCCATGTAAGCTCTCACGTACACACACCCATACACACATCCATGCAAGCTCTCACAGTTACACAAGCACACACATGCGCACATGTCCATGCACACTCTCACATATACAAACATGAATGTACACAGGTCCATGTAAGCTCTCAGGTACACACACCCATACACACATCCATGCAAGCTCTCACAGTTACACAAGCACACACATGCGCACACGTCCATGCACACTCTCACATACACAAACATGAATGGACTCACGTCCATGTAAGCTCTCACGTACACACACCCATACACACATCCATGCAAGCTCTCACAGTTACACAAGCACACACTTGCGCACACGTCCATGCACACTCTCACATACACAAAAACACACATACGTACACGTCCATGCACACTCTGACTTACACAAACGCGTACTTCTGCATATACATTCAAGCTCTCACCTACACACACTCACATGCACAGATACAAAATGAACACACACTTGCTGATACAGCAGATGCACACAGACACTTTCGAAAATATACACTACACACACACATACATATGAACTGGTTACTCCATACATATAGTTCTTTAAAGTAAGTGCATACATACAGTAAATGACAGCAATAAACAAAGCTACATTACAAAAGACATAAATAAATCAAAACTCTGCTTACACATTAGTGAAAGAACAGAGAGCGTAAGCTCTGACCACTGTACAGGCTTTGATGACAACTATTTCAGGGACAGCTGGTGCAGTTTAGCGTTGTGTGATATCCAGCAGTTCAGTACTTCTCCTATCATTATCTTCTGCCCTCTCCAAAAGGGTGGAGTCAACTAATCAGGCTTCACTTGGACAGGGCTGCTCATTATATGGACAAACTACCCAAGTGCCAGAGTTGAACGATCAGGAGAAAAGCATTGGAGATCAATGTGCTACTGTATGAATCCAGGTTTTCTCTATTCAGGCACACAGATGCTCCTCCAACATTTCCCTCCACTGCATACAATAGTGATGTGGTCAGACATTCATTAGATTGTAATGTTTGTAGTGTAGAGCTGTGGATTTGTGTTCAAGATTGTGGTGTTAAGGTTAGTTAAGGTAGAGTACATTGCTTGGTTACATTGCTGCATTGTATAGTTGTGTGTGAGGGTGTGCTACTGTGTTCTGTTCAGGAGTGTGCTTACAGTTGATTGTGCTGTGGTGTTTGGGAGCAAAAATATTGTGTTGAAGTGTGCTGGGTTCAGGAACAAAAGTGTTGTGTTAGTGTTGTGCTGTGCTCAAGAGGTGGGAACATCACACCTTATAGCGCATACTCATTAGTATTAGCATTTGCATTAGGAACAGCTGCACATCAGTCCTGAAGTGCAATGACTGTGCAGCCTCTGATTCATGGCAGAGTGAAGACAAGCTGGAGCTGGTTGCACGCAAGCCTGCACTCTCCAGAATCAGAAGAAAAGAGGTGCAGCAGTCGGATGGTCCAACAACTACAATTAGGCCACTCAAAAACAGGAGAAAAAGAGAAACAAGATTTAAAAATGATGGATCAGTAGCACTGACATGTATAAATTCACTGTTGGTACAGAAGAGTTGTTCAACGATATACACGAGAGTAGCAAGTGTGCTTCAAAAGTATTAACTCCAAAGTAATAGGTGTGTTTAAGATTACATACTCCAAAGTAACAGGTGCGTTTAAGAGTACATACTCCAGAATAACATGTGTGTTTAAGAGTACATACTCCAGAATACCAGGTGAGTTTAAGAGTACATACTCCAGAATAACATGTGTTTAAGAGTAAATACTCCAGAATACCAGGTGCGTTTAAGAGTACATACTCCAGAGCAGCAGGTGTGTTTAAGAGTACATACTCCAGTAGATGATGTTGAAGAGCAGGTATGCGAGAGGGAAGAGAATGCGTGAGTAGGAGTCAATCATGTAGCTGTTGCTCATAATGAAGTTGATGTTTTTCCTGACAGAATGTTTCCTCCTCAGTCTTGTACCCTCGGTAGGAGGGGGCTCTGATGAATTGCAGGGGTCCACCTGCTGCTCCACACTGGCACTGGAGATTTCTGGGAAGGATGGGATGTCAATCTCATTGTCATGGAAACATCCATCAAAGGCCATAGCCTGGGTGGCATTGAAGGAGGCTGGAAGCTGAGGAGAGAGGACAGTGTGTCACACACACACACACACACATACATACGTTCTATGATACAGCCTAAAGCTGAAACCAAAGAATCTTAAATGGGAAGAACCCCTTTACTGTTTTTTTAATATATATTTTCAACGCTAGAGGGCAGGCAGGAGCACAGAACAAATGGGACTACATACAGGTACATGTTAAATTCCATCCATCCATCTATCCATTATCAATACCCGCTTATCCTGGGCAGGATCGTGGGGGGTGCTGGAGCCTATCCCAGCATGCATTGGGCGAAAGGCAGGAATATACCCTGGACAGGCCGCCAATCTATCACAGAGCACACACACCATTCAGTCACACAAACTATGGGCAAATTTAGAGTGTCCAATTAGCCAACCTGCATGTCTCTGGACTGAGGGAGGAAACTTGAGTAACCGGAGGAAACCCACATGGACTAATGGGCTAATCCATACTGCCGTATTCTTTTATTTAGTTTTCTCCTGCATGACGTCTTCAGAAATCAGACCCGGCTCTGCTCCACATACCCCGGCTTTATTCCGATCATTATAATATATTGATGAACTCGATGGCAATGTAAATAACGGTAACGTTAAGGCCAGTTCAGATTAATGATTCGCAATGAGGAGAAAAGGTTTTAGAATGTTGCAGAGAAAATTGCAGTAGTGTGAACTGGCTAGTAGCAGAGCCGTTGCCTGCCCTGAGGTTTTAAAAGACCGTCCTTGTCAAATCGGCAAGTGCAGTTTTAGAATGTTTACAATCAGACATCTTGGAATTTTGCAAGTTGCACCCAGTCTCGTTGCGAATCATTGATCTGAACTGGCCTTAAGTTAGCTACACTGCAACGTTGCAACAAGGTAGCCTTGCATTCGAGAGACGATTTGCAAGGTCGGTACCGGTCGGTAGCGTTAGCTAGCGTTTTTTTCTAATTGTTAGCCGACATTAGATTGTGTTAATTACATTAGCTAGCTAGCTAACGCAACGTTACCTGATATGAGAGATGGATACTGTGCGCAACGTTGTCTAAACTAATGTTGTCTTTCTTGACATGGTCCGGTAGCTAGCGTTAGCTGTGCAAATAGCTATGTAATTTAGTAAAGTTACATTGTCATTAAATGTAATACGAAATCTACATCAACAAATAATATGATCTCTCATGTTACAAAAAAACTTTTTAGGGTTCCATAACTCCCCCAACCCCCCCTTTCTCTGTTATTGTAACGCATGCAGACACCGGAAAAAACAGTACGCCGCTCACGCGTCACTAACTGTGCGCCGCTTGTGATTTTTTCCCGGGAATGTCGCCACAGACACCAAGTTTTTTAATCATGAATTATGATAATAATAGTATAAATGAATATAAAAACAGGCTCAATCACCATTGTGTTACCCAATGCAGCGATAGATAGTGACTTAAAAGACATTTATTTTAATGAAAATCTTTGAGATTAATACTTTAAGGTATGCATCAGTAATGTTACTTGTGTTATTTTCCCCAATACTAAAGCTTGCAGGATGAGAAGTTAATAAATAAACTATTTATTTGTTTTTTAAAATTACACCTGAAAGTACAATTAAGATAAAGAATCTCTTCTAAGGAACACATGTCCATTTATAGATAGTTCTTTTACATTACTATCTTTTGTGTACACATTTGTTGATGATTTGTTCAAGTTAATGCATTACACTGTGTACATAATTATTATGCAAGTCCATATTCTAATGAAATAACATCTCCAAGAGCATTTCTTTCAACTGAAAACCATATTAGCCTCATTATTCACTCAGTGTAAACATTTTCAGGTGACTTAATTGCTTTATTGAGAGAGCATTTGGCTTAAAGTGAGGAATGCCTTAAATTCAGGTGTGCATAATTATTAGGCAGCTTTTTGCTGCTGGGAAAATGGGGCGAAAAAGAGACCTAACAGATAATGAAAAGGCAAAAATAGTTAACTGCCTTTCAGAGGGATACAAAACAATTGAAATTGCAAAGATGTTGAGTTGTGATCACTGCACAATCAAGAGATTTGTGAGTCCACAGGGATGCCAAAAACGCGTTGAGAAGAAAATACGCAAATTAACCACAAGAGGCTTGAGAAGAATTAAACAGGAAGTATCCAGGAACCCTTTGGCCTCAAGTGCCATCATCTTCCAGAACTGCAACCTTCCTGGACTCTGCAGAAGCACAAGGTGCAAAGTGCTTCACATGATTGTCAAAGTCAGAAAGGCAGAAAACCAGCCTCCCTCTTAAATAATAAACACAAGCAAAAGCGTCAAGAATGGGCAAAACAATACATGAAGACAGATTTTTTAAAGATGTTGTGGACAGATGAGATGAGAGTGACACTGGATGGACTTGATGGGTGGTCCCGTGGCTGGATTGCTGACCGACATCGCACACCAGTTCGACTGAAACGCCAGCAAGGTGGGGGAGGGATAATGATATGGGCTAGTATTATCGACAGTGAATTGGTTGGACCATTTCGAGTGGAAGATGGATTGAAAATGAACTCCAAAAACTACTGCCAGTTTCTGGAGGCCACCTTCCTCAAGCAGTGGTACCAGAAGAAGCCATCATCATTCAAAAGGTCCATGATACTGATGCAAGACAATGCTCCATCCCATGCATCCCAGTACACCAGAGATTGGCTAGCCAGCAAAGGGTTCAAAGATGGTAAAATGATGACTTGGCCCCCTTGCTCACCTGATTTGAACCCAATTGAAAACCTGTGGGCCCTCCTAAAGAGGGAGATATACAGCCAAGGAAAGCAGTACACATCTCTGAACAGCCTGTGGGCATCTCTCTTGGCTGCTTCAGCTAAAATTGGGCGCGATCCCATTAAAAAACTGACAGAATCCATGGATATGAGACTAATACAAGTGTTAGAAAAGAAAGGTTATTGGCAAATTACCGTATTTCCAACATAATGTATTTCCTGGTTGCATAATAATTGTGCACATCTAGGTTTTGGAAAAATCATTATATTTCCCCCTTGTAACATAAAAATCTGTGTGTTTTCTATATATAACATTTACTTTCCTGCAAGGAATGAATTGGGATCACTTATAATGTTGTGTCTATTAAAATATTTTTAAAAATCTGCCAAAAAACATTTGCATAATAATTATGTACACAGTGTATAATATGATAATGAATGTGAATTTGCAAGATTGTACTATGTACAAGTACTATGCAAGATTTAGATGTTCATATGAATTGGAAGACTGCAGATCCAGACCCCTGTATTTTCCCCAGGAATAGTCTCAGTTTCATGTTCAATAAGTTCACTATCTATCTGGTATCCTATCATAGAATAACGTCTCTGATTGGGCAGTAGAGGGAGCTATAGACTGCATAGACCAGCAGGAGACAGTTTTTTCTCATAGTTTTTAGGCAACAAAAAACTGGTACTGAGCAGTCTCTTAGATTCACACCCACAAGATACTCTACTGCCGATTCTAGAGCTAAGATGGTCTGCTCTGTGCCATTAAGGGTGTCTTCCCTAGTGTTGAAGATTCAATCTGATACATTTTGATCCTCGTGAATATTCAGGAAGAGAAATGACCAAAGACAATTCTGTGACAATGAACGAGTGACCTTGGGTGATATAGATGGAAGGAATGCAGATGATATTACCACAGATAATCTGTAGTTCTAGTCTCACAGGGCCATGTTTACTAAGCATGCCACAAATTACCATCAGGGCTGCAAAATTCTGCATTGCTGCAATTTAGTGGGTTATTTACTAAGACTGACTATGTAAATAAGCACAGCTGCAGCAAGTTAATTCAAATGTACTGCTGGTATTTAGGACGAGAAGAAAAGCTGCATGGGAGGAAATCACAGCTAAAGTAAATGCTGTCGGCGAAGTGAAAAGGTCTATAATTGACTTAAAAACACTGACAAGACATCAACTGATGCACCAAAGGGAAGGTGGCATATAATAAGATCATTAATTAAAGGGGTGATTCATCAAAGTTGCATAATTCTGTAATAGTCGTCTATGGGTAGTAGCTTCCACAAACTGGGTCTTTTGCTTATTCTGCTCAGCTGCAGCTAATTGGACCCTGAAATTCATTATTAGCTGCAGTGTAGCAGCAGACGCAGAAGTGCTAGTTCATGAAAACTATAGCCTATATACAATTAGTCCTGAATTATCTAACTTGGATGAACTTTAAATTGATCTTACTGCATTTTGCATGAACAGAACAGCTGAAAAATAAATAAAAAGTGCTCATGAGAGCAAATTGCAAATCACTTCTGAACACTTCTGTCTCCAATTCCCCATACACATGGGTTTAGCCCCGTTCTCTTCCTCTTTCCACTTCAGACAGTTCCACAGCCATTTCGCTGCGCACCACAATATTGTGGAGCATGGTGCAGACCACAGACACCTGTGCCACTTTCTCTGGGTTGTACAAGAGGGCTCCACCACTACGGTCCCGACAACAAAATTGGCTCTTGGATATACCGAATATGTGTTCCACCACCTTTCTGGTGCGCACACCTCCTTGCTGCACCTGAATTTGAGTTTTGGACAGATTTCAGTAACGTGTAGGCACAGTTACTTTTAAATATGCAAAGAGAATGTTAACACATCTCTTTACACAGTCTCATTAGTAAAAACTTCATAAAACCGTTTTAATATTTCATGTTTAATTTTGGACCCAGTAGCCAACCATCTCCACCACCGTCTCTCAACTTCTTAAACAGGCGACTGTTCCTAAAGATGAAGGAGACGTGTGTATTTGCAACCATATTTGTGATGACGTTTTAGTCACACACAACCTGGACACTGATAGAATATGTGCGCTTTCTGTTTCTGTACAAATTCTCATTTGCTGATGGGGGTATCAGTTGAACATGTGTGCAGTCAAATGCAGCTAGCAAGTATCGGAAATTAGCAATGGAATAAAATCCCCATTTGGTTTCAAGAAGGGCCTCTTGTTTATTTGGAAATGTCATGTAATGAGACATTCAACACAACATGGCTTTCAACACCTGCAACAGTGCATTTGAAAATACCAGCTAATGTTGTAACTGTGCGTTGGAATGACCTAGAAGGCAGGAAATGCACCATGGAAAGGAGCTTTATCGCTGCAGGGATTGCGACTTCATTTTGTAGTTGGCTCCAGATCAGTCTCATCCAGTAACTGGAATATGGCATGATTGTGAAGCCTGTAAGTTATTCTTACATTCTCCTCTGACATGCCAAAAAGTAATATTTGATTTAGAAAAAGACTCTCCTTTCATATACATGCACTGATGATGTCTCCTACAAAGAATGGCAACAGCCGTCATGACAATCTTGCACCGGAAAGAAGTTAACACCTGCTTTTCCCAGGTGTTAAAAAACAGATGCAATTTCCTTTGTCGTAATGGCCACCAGCCATGATAAGTCAGCTCCATCAGGTCATATGCATAAATTTCCATTCTCTCCTCCCATATTTTTGCTAACATCAGAACACCCTAAAATACTAAAATTTAGGGATTCTACTTTTCTCTCATTTCACCCGGGAGGCGACATAGCTCAGGAGGTAAAAGCGGCTGTCTGGCAGTCGGAGGGTTGCTGGTTAAATCCCCCGCCCTAGGTGTGTCGAAGTGTCCCTGAGAAAGACACCTAACCCCTAATTGCTCCCAATGAGCTGATTGCATGGAAGCCTTTCAACGTTGGTGTGTGTGTGAGTGTGTGTGAATGGGTGAATGAGAGGCATCAATTGTAAAGTGCTTTGGATAAAAGCGCTATATAAATGCAGTCCATTTACCATTTACCTGTGAAATCCTCTGGGGCAGCACACTAGGAAATATGGACAAATGCTTTTTGTCTCGTTAGCATCTATAAAAGCCCAGGAAATCCCTAGTAAATATGGCCCACAGTCTCTTGCCTGTGACCTCTGACCCCATGACCCCCAAACTGATGATGACCTTTCCCCTCTTGAGCTTCTTCATCTCTTCAATAGTGGTGAAGTAGTTGACGGCAGCATACTCAATGACAGAGAGGAAAACAAAGAGGAAGCTGGCCCACAGGTAGATGTCCACTGCCTTGACGTATGACACCTGGGGCATGGAGGCCGACACTCCCGTGATGATGGTGGACATGGTCAGTACTGTGGTAATACCTGCATAGAAATACACACACACACACAAACAAAAAACACACAAACGTACCCAAGGTAATACACACACAAAACAAGCATAGCCAAATTAATACACACACATGCACATATACATACACACACAAAACAACGCACACAAAACAACAAACATACATTGTGATTTCCAGCAAAGCATACAGTGGACTACCTCTGAAGCATGGTGTTTTTGCTTGCATTGTGTGATAACAGTACACAATTTACACAGGATTGTAGACCCTCAATTTCACTGGAATATTTACCAGCTGTAAGTGCAGGATCCAGCTCAGTCTGATTAGTCACCCAAGCATTTCCCCCAACTCCCTCTGTTTCTCCACAGCACCTTATATACTATCTTGCTACCCTTCAGAGTCTGCTGGGAAACACATGTGTATTCTCTGCAGGATCATACAAGTTACAGCTGTCAGCAGAAAAGCCCTCTCAGTCACCTCTCCCTATGGCAGGACATGACCTGTATATCAGCCAGGTCATGCCTTTGTACCGCCCTATTCCTAGAACCGTCTTTGATATCAACAACCTCACTGGTTCACTGACGCCACTGGCACACTACCTCCTGTGGGAAAAACAATGGCAGGTGTATTTCCACAGCTGAGTACCCACACCCACAGCACAAGTTAAACAGCATCTACAATACACACAGAGCACTATATAGGTGTACTTGGGTAAACACATAAATATAATACTGTACAGTGGTGCTCAAGTATACATACTGAGAAAGTTCTGTACTGGTATTCTTACTGTAGAAGTACATAGTGATCAAGTGCTATACAGGTGTGCTCAGGTGTACAGTTATTGAGTTCTGTACAGCAAGGTTCAGGTGTAGAGTACAGAGGTGGAAAGTCCAGGGGACAGAAAGTAAAAATCCTGCCATGTGCTTCTTCCACCCATGAACTCAGTCAGATGATTTCACTGATTATTTCAACCTCCTTTTGGCAGTTTTGGTGCATTTCTCCTGTGACACTATCTGTTGTGGCAAGCTGCATGTTGGTGCAGAGAACTGAGTGAAGTGTTTTGAAATGTGAGTGTATTAAGAAATCAATCATTAAAAAAAACTGCAACTGCATGATTTGTTACTAAAAAGCTAATTGTTTTCTGAAAAAAAGTTCAGACATGTAATTTTTTCATTTTCTAACTGCACAACTACTTCCTAAAGTCACATAATTATGCTGATTTACACACATAACTCTTGCTCATTTGCATACCAATTGTAAGCATTTAATAAAAAATATCACTTCAGTTTGTTTTCACAAGAAGTTATTTTGTGATTCTAGTCTAGTTAGAATTAAATAGGCTGTAATTACATTTTTCAATATATCATTTGTATTTCAGTGAAGTCTGAGAATTGGTCAAAGGCCTGAATACTTTTGTAAGAATTGTATACATAATTCCATTCCCCTACCTTACTGGCATTGATTTCCTAAATGGACTCAACAGGATTTTGGGATTTCTGTGTTTGAAAAGCTGTGCTGATTTATGATCTGACGACACAGAACTGATAACACAGATGTAAAATAGACACACTCACAGCATCCTGTAGCACTGTGTTCAATACAGTAGTACACCTGAACAAAGCCCAGTAATACTATTGCACCTTACTCTTGAATGCTGAGCACAGCACAGTAATACTGTAGCACCTTACTCCTGAGTGCTGAACACAGCACAGTCATGCTGTAGCACCTTACTCCTGAATGCTGAGCACAGCACAGTAATACTGTAGCACCTTACTCCTGAGTGCTGAACACAGCACAGTAATACTGTAGCACCTTACTTCTGAATGCTGAGCACAGCACAGTAATACTGTAGCACCTTACTCCTGAGTGCTGAACACAGCACAGTCATACTGTAGCACCTTACTCCTGAATGCTGAGCACAGCACAGTAATACTGTAGCACCTTACTCCTGAGTGCTGAACACAGCACAGTCATACTGTAGCACCTTACTTCTGAATGCTGAGCACAGCACAGTAATACTGTAGCACCTTACTCCTGAGTGCTGAACACAGCACAGTCATACTGTAGCACCTTACTCCTGAGTGCTGAACACAGCACAGTCATACTGTAGCATCTTACTCCTGAGTGCTGAACACAGCACAGTCATACTGTAGCACCTTACTCCTGAGTGCTGCACACAGCACAGTCATACTGTAGCACCTTACCCCTGAGTGCTGAACACAGCACAGTAATACTGTAGCACCTTACTCCTGAGTGCCGAACACAGCACAGAACTATAAAATAAGCCCTTCTACAGAAACTGAACCTAGGATGCCAAAACCACAAGCAGGCTCACATCTAATTGCTGGGACATATTTTTTCTCCTTTTTCTGGCAACCCACAGTTAGTGTTGTAGGCACACTCGGTCAGTCTGTGCCGTCCAAATGGAAATTACTTTCTTTAAGAACATGCAGCGCATCTGACACGCATCTGATGACATCATCAGTGCACGCAGCATTCAAGATCCTTATCACACTCCACGGGTCCCCCATCCCCCCACCAGGTATAAAAGTTAGGGACAGTAATCACTCGCTCTCTTTTCGCCCTCCCCTCTCTTTTTCGCCTCTCTTTTCGCCCTCTCTATTCCTGCGTCCTCTCCCATTGTCCCTTGAGTGCCCACATACTGTGGAACTCCTATGGGCCTAACTCGAGTTCTCACAACTCTGTAGAACTCAAATTCAAAGGGCTTGCAGAACGCCTAAGATTGTGGCAGTCACCGATTTATCTAAACGCACAGATAAAGTCACTGTACGCAGCAATGAGGCTCTGCTGATTTAGCTCGCCTGCAGCGACTAAAGCCTGATCCATCCCGCGTGGAAACCAGCGCACGCCCAACGCTGTGCCAACTAACCACAACAGCTGAAGTTACGCTTCACTCTCCGGCACTACTGGAAGCAATACTCCTTCCTAGCTGAGCTCAGTAATTCAGTCACGCCGGTTTCACTGTACCCCACACATACCCGCCGTTTACCCTTCCCCCTTTCGTCCACAGACAAAGAGACACGTGTGCACGCGCAACCACACAGGCATTCACACCTCTACCTTCCCGTATTTAGCAGTTTCCCCATTAAGATTAGTTTGTGTATGTTCTGTTTGTATGTTTGTTTAATAAATAATTGTATTAAACCCGTGTCTGTTTTGATGTTGCTGGAACGTGAGAATATGAGTCAAAATAGCCTATCCAAAAACTACATCCTTCCGGTTATCTCTTAAATCTTTGATTTAATTATTTGATCCTTAATATTTGTCATTTTGATTATTAATCGAAGTTCCAAATTTATGGTCGATCAGTCTAGATAACTGTAATTTTACGAGACTGATTTTTAATTGTGCGCTTATACCGCTTTGCTTGCATAAGTGGTGCCCAATGTGAGAATATAGAAATATAATCCCGACATAAGCGGTGCCCCGTGTAAGGCTATATTGTCATTTTCCCGACATAATTGGTGCCTCGTGTGAGGATAGTGTGTAAAATAAAGTCCTGTGATCTCAAAAGGGATGTTTGGACACTGCACCAATCTCTCCCCCATGAAACAGCCAGAATGTGTGGTCAGCGTACCACACATTCTGGCTGTTTCATGGGGGAGACATTGGTGCAGTGTCCAAACATCCATTCTGAGATCATAGGACTTTATCTTGCGCACTGGCCAGCTCATCAACTGCTTGGCTGGAGGGTAGACCACCAAACAAGAACTGATGCACAGCCACACATAAGGCACATAATCAATCATCTCCATCTATCTTTCAACTGTCTGACTATAAAGCACGTGAACATGAATGAGTTGGATCGTTGGGTCATGACATATTCCGGACTCTAAACTAAGGACCCAACATACTTTGAAAGCATGGTGAGAGCACATGGTGATTTCTCCTATAAAAGAGTTTATGTACATTCTCAGCCTATGTAACTATGTACAATAGTTGAGGGGGATTTGGGTGGAATTTGTGCGTACCTAGAGAGACTCGGGCAGGGACCGCTCTCCTGTCAATCCAGAAGGACACCCAGGAGAGCATGACCATCAGCATTGTGGGAAAATAGGTCTGCAGCATGAAGAAGAAGATGTGTCTCCTGAGAATGAAGTTTATATACAGCCGATTGTACCAGCCTGAGTGAGAGAAAGAGAGAGAGAGAGAGAGAGAGAGAGAGGGAAAGGGTAGATGGAGAGAGCAGGAGAGAGGATGAGAAAGATGTAAGAATGAGAGGATGAAGGATGGGCACAAGAGATAAGGTTGAGAAAAAATTCAGGTTGAGGAAAAAGAGGGAGAGAGAGTTAGCACCAGCCAATTTGATCAGCAGTGACATACAAAAGATAGACATAGCATGTGCAGTATGTTCATTTCTGTCATAAAAGAAGCAGCAAGGCAGGGAGCTGAGCCAGCTGAGCCTGAAACTGATGAGAATGGATTGATTACAGTTTATTATATATTTATAGCTCCTACCATCATCAAATATTAATGCAACACATGTCATTAACACTTTCTCATGTTAATGGAAGACTCACACTACTACACTTCTTTTACTGTTTGCAGAGTTTGTTGTTAGTATAACTATGGTAGGGGTTGTCAATGGAGTTTGCACGTACTGTCACTTTTGCGACAAAATTTTCCCCCTCAGAAACTACAGCACTTTGGTCCCTGATCTTTGCTCTTTTATGAGTTTTAGTCACAGGCTCAGCAGCTGAACCTAGAGCAAAGCAATGCAGAGCAAAGAAGCCTGGGTTGCAGACCTTGCTTGTTATAATTCCCTGCTCTCACCCTCTCTCAGCTTTCCTCCTTTCATGTAGTTAGCATCACCAACTCATAAAGAATATACATAGTTGTGGTTTACAGGCCATCTGGTCCCATGGGTAACTTCCTTGAGGACCTAGATATCTTTCTCAGCTCCTACCCAGAGGGTGGAACCCCCATGGATTAATGGGTGATTGCGACATTCATCTGGATTATCCAGATTCCTTCCCCTGCTCCTGTCTGTTCACATCACTCTGACACAGTCACCTCCCCTGCACTTCACAGGCAAGCAGCTGAGCCTAGTCTTCCCGAGAGCATACTCCTCCGGCAACCCGATGGTTACTCTCCTCCATCTCTCAGAACAATATCTTGTATCACCCCTGCTAACACAAAAATGTTTTCACAATGTTATTGGAATTTTTCCAAACTTGTAACATTGCCATTACATTGCAGCAACGTTGTGAGAACGTTTTGTATTAGCTGGGATTCTTTCTTGCACCCCCTTCCCAACCTTCCTCCATGACACTCCTTTCTCATGCAACCTTCTCTTCTGGCATTTTTATTTCTGTCCCATTGCTTCAGTCATTGACGTGTCTTTCTGTTGACTCTGTTGCTTCGACACAGCTCTTCTCTCTATTGTCTGCCCTCTTATCTCTAATACACCTGCTAAAATAAGTTTTTCAAACCAAAAAAATGTATGCAATGTTTATATAATATAAAGCTTAATATAGAACCCCTCTACCCTCTCTGCAGTGAACTTTGCAGACCACATCACACAGATCACAGACAATGCCAACTCTTCCAGACTTCACAGCCCCCTATCCAAACAACTCATTTTACCCACTCTCTCCTCCTCTCTCCTACCTTCTCTTTCCAAGTTATTTCTCCTTACAGATGTCAACACATCTTAAGTGCTGAAAGTTGATGTCTGGACTATTGCATTTCCTTTCTTGCCCATCTCCCTACTTGTGCAACTGAACCACACTGCAAATATAGAGCATAGCTGCACAACTTGTCCACTAGCAAGCTCTTGTCACACCCCTCCTCATCCCTCTTCATTGGCTAACTTTTACAGTTCACATAAAGTTTAAAACTTGTATTTAATAGAATATGACTACCACCAATGAAACATAAGAGATTACATCCTGGCCAGATCTATCTGTTCCACAACTTCAAGGTGATTGGCTAACCTCTCTCCCAGTCAAGATGACTGTAATGAATATCAACCTCATCAGACTTGATCTTGGTTCCCCTCCCATCTCCACCTCCAAGCACTCCCAACTTTTGTAGTAATTCAGGTAATTATCGTATTTATATAAATTTAATTACATTTTTTATGGTTTTGTTTCTTTTCTTAGACCTTTATATTGATGTGTGATCTGTAAGTATTCAGAATCTGTATTTTGGTTATTGGTTAGCATAGTTAACTTGCACTAAGGTTTTAGTGATATTGCATTTATTGTTGGTCTGGGAGCAGGGTGTCTAGCACGGCACTCTGTATAGAGTTTATAGTCCAAAAATAACACAGTGTAGACCATACATTAATTAGACAGGCTATCATTTTTCTAACTTAATATTGTATTTTTATGTTTTATTATTGTAATTACTGCTAGTTTGAGAGGAAAGGCAGGAAAGACAGCATAAGCCACCCTATGCAGAAAGCAGGAATGTGTAAGGGGTTGGGGGGGGGGGGGGGTCAAGGAGGTGAAGTTCTGCTAGAGCAGCAGGCAGCTGAATCTGGAGCTGCTGAAAGAGTGGAAGAGTGAAGGAAGTGTGAGGCTTCAGCAACCCCCCTAGAAATGTGGATGGAGCTGCTGGCCAATCACAGACTACCCGGGTGGGAATGTTCTTAGCCAGGTCTGCCACTGTTTTCTCATAATAACCAGGTAAATGCACTTATGTTCTCTTACATTGTAAGCTTCTCTGTTTAAGACCATCTGCTAAATTAATGTAATGTAATAAACCTATCCGATATCAAATCCAAAATTCTATTTCACTGTTGCAGGGTTTGTGAAGCCTTACTCTCCTGTCCTAAAGGAAGGCAATGAAAGTTGGGGATGGGCTTCTGAGAGTCCCTGCCCACTCTTTCAGGAGCACCATGTAACAAAAGCAACAGCACACTGGGCAATAACAGGCACATAGCAGGACACATGCAAGCAGACACAGGTATCCACTCATATGTACGCATGTGCGCACACTGACAGTGATATGCACATGGACACACAAGTACACATGCAGACTCACATAAACACACACATGCATATGCACGCATGCGCATCCCCAGACATACATGTGCGATACACACATACCCGTGCTGCTGTAGAAGGCTAGCCCATTGGAAGGATTGAATTCTTCAATAAAAAACTGAGAGAGCAAGATCTCATCAGTTCTTAATGAATCGTTTCCATTCTTCCAGTACAGCATTAAGTCATTCTCATTATATGCATCTTGGAGAGAGGAAAAAAGAAAGGGAGTTGAGGGGTGCTGCAAAGAAAATGAGTGGCACGTCTCTAAAAAGGGAAGAACACACCTTTACACACAGCTGTGGAACATCACATCATGCCATAAAAAAGTACTCCTTACCAGCAATATCCATCTTTCAGCGTTGAATGAACAGGATTCTAAAGGTTAAGGGGCATTATGGCAAATGACAGCCTCTGTTTCCCATCATCCAATCACAACATCCTTTGTCACATTAACACATTTATGGCCACAAAGGCTCCAGCAAATCAGAGGATAGAAAGCCTTCTCTTTTCTTAAAACAGAGAGTTTAAAACATGAAATTTAGCAACATAAACTGTAGGACTAGGGGTGCATTCCAACCACTTATATTTTTGCTTCCTTGCTTCCTTTCCTTTCCTCCTTTCCTAATATGGAAGGCCAAATGAGTCAAAAAATGCGTGAAATTGTCAACGTGGGTGCATTCCAATCACTTGTTGTATTCATCCTTTGTCTCCGAGGTCCTTGACGGACCAGGAAATCGATGGAGGTGCACAGGTTGGAGGACATTCCAACCCATTAAATGCTCCTTCAAGGAGCTAGGAGCTAGGTGGCTCCCAAATAATTCTTGAGCAAGGAAATACGACCACGTGACGCATAATGTTCCACCTGTGAATCCAACTCTCCCCATCTGCCAGGTCTGTAATTGATGGGGCTTCAAACTGCCTTATACACGTTTCCTTGATTCCTCCGTCCCCGCGTCCTTTCCTTAACTCATTTCCTTGCGTCCTCCGATGGGTGGAGCTAGGAGCAAGGAAAGGAAGCAAGGAGATAAAATATGCAAATGGAATGAACTGACGTTGCCAACGCGTGATTCCAGGCATCAATTTTATGTATTTTGACCCATTTGGCTTTCCACACTAGGAAAGGAGACAAGGAAAGGAAAAAAGGAGCAGTTGGAACGCACCCAAGGATTGCTTAAATACCCTCTGCTAATTGTCTACAATAAAAAACATCAAAAACATTTTTACCTCCTTTTTTCCACATACTATCAAAATAAAGGTCTGTAATTTTGTTAGATAACCTGATTCCAGAGATAGGGACTCGAGTTTGCGACCTGGACTCGAGTTGCACTTAAGTTGCACACACAGTGACTTGAGACTCGTCCTCAAAAGACTTCAGACTCGACTCGGACTCGAGATTTGGGACTCATGAACAATCTTTATTTATTTATTTTTTTTTTGGCACATTAACATTAAGGAAATGTCTGATGAGCTGAATGTCATTCCCTCCCTTATTATCATGCGTAACCTTACGCATCTGGTGCACGCAGCCACAGATGACTGTAAGCTGCAGCAACTACACCTGCAGCTGCTGTGCCATTTGTCATAACCTTTGGCCATAATAACTTCACACAAGGCCCAAACAAAAGAATCGCTAAATGCAACGTCTGCGGTATCAAAATAAAGGATTCTGGAACAACCAAACAAACAAACTTTATCAGGCACCTGAAAACACACCCGGATAGGTTAGTCACTTATGTGGTAATGTGAAAGTTAACGTTAGGGCCTATGGACGGTTAGCAAACATGTTTATCTCAGCATCAGCTATCTAACGTTAGCTTGCTACTAGCTTTGTAGCCAAGGGAGGTTAACTTGATTAGATTGGCGTTCGTTAGTCTATATCCATTTTTTAGCCACCCTCTCTATATTCAGAAAAAAAAGATTGATATAGCCTGCAACATTAGCTTAGAACCAGTTCTTCTCTCAGAACCCTGTGGTTCCAGATGGGTTTTGCTACACATAAAAATGTTAGCTATATCATCCAGATCTTAGTACTATAATTAGCAACCTAATTAATTTTCCATGTACAACCATCTACAGGTTTACTGAATTCAACAAAGCAAACAAAAAGTGGCCAGTGCAGAGGGACAGAGCAGCATTGATTCTTTCTTGACTCTAGACAAGAGGTGTGCAAGTATACAGCCCGGGCCATCCCAGAGAGAACGCCATTACTGAATCCATAATACAGGACTTTGTCATTTCATGCAACCTGCCTGTCTTTGATTGACAAGCCTAGCTTCAAGAATTTCATGTCAGTGGTAGAGGAGAGATACTGCCCAGTAAGTAACCAGACATTTGAGTGAGCTAGCAGCAGATAAAGAGTCTAAGATAAAATCCAAACTAGAAAAGACAGTCACTGTGTCTGTGACTGGATATTTTGACTGACATGAGCATGCGTGGCTTTTTAGTGGTAACAGTCCACTTCATGGAAATGGAGAAAAACAGCCCAAGACAGTTCTCTTAAGTTGCGAACGATTCACAGGGTCACACACTGGAGAACGAATAATTAAGAAATTTGAGGAGATATGTAACAACTTTAATATAAAACACAAATTAAATCACATTATCTGTGATAATGCCTCAAATATGAAGAAAGCCTTCACAGTTTGTTTCCCCTCAGCTTCAACTGAGAGTGAAGATGGTGAAGATGACCTGGACCTTATGGGAGGAAATAAGTGAAGATTACCAGGATGATGTGGAATCCATCCAGAGCAGCTGCTGGCAACAGCAGCTACAGTGCTTTGCACATTCATTGCAGCTTGTTGTGTGAGATGGACTGAAGGAGACAAAAATTCTGAACAGTGCAATGGCAAAGGTGACAAAATTCTGCAGTTTACTTCATTCCACTTGTGGGCTGAAGAAGCATTTGAGGCAGAGTATGGAGCCAATCGCAGCATCCCCTCTGCTGTATCAACACGATGGAACACAACTCTCCACCTTGTGGAGGCAATCACTGACCTGGATCCCCAAAGCCTAAATACTCTCCTGGAAGCCCAAGGACATAAAGGCCTGTGCTTATCAGCCAAAGAATGGAGTCTGCTGAAAATGCTTATGGAAATTTTGGCCTCACTTCTTCAAGCAACAGACCTCACACAAGGGGAGAAAGTGGTAACTCTCAGTGCGGCTCTCCCTTGCGTACTCTCACTCAACAGCCACCTCATCAGTATGCTGAATACGACACGTTGCCTGGTCAGTGAAAGCACTGCAGAAGTCACTCCAACGCTGTTTTCAGGGGATCTTTGCGAATGTCAGAATGGATGACCCAGCTGAACTCGCAGTAGATCTTCCATTTAGAGATATGGTCTACATGATGTCTGCACTACGAGACCCATAATTCTGCCTCTTATTGCTAGAGCAAGATGTCCTTGCACCAGATGAAGTCAAGAGTGAGGTGAAGGAGATGATAATGGGTAGGTATAAACACACACTATTTCCAAACACATTATCATCACATTTTGCATCACTAACATCAATATAATCTTATTTAGGCTTACTTATCATTGATTCATTAACTTAACCATCACCACTGTGTGTAGTGTATATCAATGTCATAATATTGTAACTAACCATGATTTTTGTGGAACTTTTTCAGATCTTGTCTTGGCTGAGGCTCGGAAAGTCATCATATCTGAGAGCAGTAGTGGAGAAGACGACCAGGAGGAGCCACCTGCTAAAACTCCATGCCTTTTCTCTGGCTACCGGAAGAAAAGCAACAAGAAGAATGTAGACTATGGCTCATTTGTCAAGGTGAGCTCAATAGCTACATCCAGGTGTCCTCTGATGAAGAAGAAGTGGACTGCCTGGATTTCTGGAAAAGGCATGCAAAGGTCTTCCCAAGGCTCTATCTTGTGGCTATGAGTGTGCTCACTGTTCCTGCCACCAGTGCAACAGTGGAGAGGGTATTTAGTCACGGAGGCCTTATAATGCGCCCTCACCGAGCCAGGCTTAGGCAAGGACACTGTCAAAGCTTGATCTTTTTGAAATGTAACCATTCTGTTGCATAAAACTTTTTTAGGTCTTAGTCCACTGGAGGACACCTAGAAGCTTGTTACCAGAAATGTTTTTTGGCCCATACCCAGTGTATTAAGAGAAGAAAAAGGTCAACTAGTCTCATCTTATTGCAGGCTTTATCGTTGTAATTGTTTTATTTTATTTTATTTTATTATTATTTATTATTGTTAAATATTTTGCTCTTGGCAAATTATCTGTCACCATTTTTTGTTGCACCATGGTTGGGGTCAGTTCAATTTCAATTCAGAATTTTTCTTCAAAATTTAAACACTGAAAAATGTTAAGCATGAGAAGGTTGTGCTATCCAGCCAATAAGTAAATTACTGATAATTGATGCTCATTAGGAGTAAACTGCAGTGTCTTTTTACATTTCAAATTGGTTTAATTGTAAGTGACTTGAAACCAACGCTGCTACACACGTTTAGCACAGTGTGCTACTTACATGTAAACCTAGAACTGATGGCAAGCAAAAATTCTTAGAGAAAAGCATGGTTTTGATGGGTTTCATTCCAAAAAAAAAAAATTTCCTTTAGGAATAAAAGTTAGCTGATGTTCACTGTTAAACAACACAGACGATTGTATCCACAAAAATGTTACTGTTTTGTAAGAAAAGGACTCAAGATAGCCAATAACTCCAATGATATTCCATCATGAGTTTTACTTTCATGCAAGGAATCATTTTTGTCACACAAAGAAAGGTGCCAAGGTGCAAAGGTTCTTTTGGAACAAAACTGTTCATGTTTTAATATCACCAGTTTGTGGACTTACAGTATATTTCAGATAATTTGGCAGCAATAGTGTTTTGCATTTTTTATTTAACCTTTATTTACCCAGGGTAGGTTCACTGAGCATGGATGCTCTTTTGCAGGAATGCCCTGCTTCACACTTATACACATTCACACCTGGGAGCTGCCCAGTACAACTACAATCCTCTATTGTTGGCCACTGAGCAGCTCCACTGGAGGGAGAGAACAGTTTTTTTAGCCAATTAAATCAGGGTTTGATTAGGTGGCAAGTTTTTGCGAGTTTTTTGTTTTTAGCCAGGACACCGGGGAACCCCCTACTCTTTGTACTCTTTGGGAATAGTGTCATGGGATCTTTAATGACCACAGTGAGTCAGGACCTCGGTTTAACGTCTCATCCGAAAGACAGAATCTCCTACAGCACAGTGTCCCCGTCACTGCACTGGGGCATTGGGGTTTATTTGACCAGAGGGAAGATTGCCCCCTGCTGGCCCACCAACACCACTTCCAGCAGCAACTCAGTATTCCCTGGTGGTCTCTCATCCAAGTACTAACCAAGCCTACACCTGCTTAGCCTCAGCCAGTCGGCAGGAGCAGAGTACGTGGTGGTATGGCTGCTGACCAGTGTGCAGTGTGATGTTTTGCACTAATTGGAAGGATGTTAATTATGACATCTTTAACAGTGTGAGGTGTAACATTTTCTATATTTGTTCTTATGGGCCCACTGAGCCTGCAAGATAGGGGACAAGGTCTGTCACCACTATGATTCAGCAACAGACAAGCGAGTCCATTCTTCTTTAAGTAGGACCTCAATACTTGGTCTATACTGTAGCTGTATGTTCATGTTACAAGGCAAAATACAGTTATTAACTTTAAATTTCATTGTGTGTTTTTTACATATTGCATTGCAATAGCCTATTTAAAGTGATCCTATACCAAACAACTAATCAATGCTGATACTGTATGCTAATAGATAAAGGAGTGATGCTGATAATACAGTACATGCTTTGAATTCCTTAGATATAGCTATGCAGTGTTCTAAGCAGACCGGATGGCATGCAGCAGATGATAGAACGCTCATTACAACCATAAGAGACTTGAGACTTGACTTGGACTTGCCCCTCAAAGACTTGAGACTTGACTTGGACTCTAGCTCAAAGACTTGAGACTTGACTTGGACTTGCAAAAAATGACTTGTGAGCATCTCTGCCTGATTCTGGATCGGCTATTTGTTGCATGTACCTGTAGCACACAGCGTGTGACATCTTTTATCACACTTGGTACATGTTAAATTATGCCCTTTGCTGAAATGAAAACTGTGTATTGGCTAGCATGAAGACATACAATGGCATAACATTTATCTGTTTGTACAGAGCTTCTTTTGATGGGTGTAGTATGAGAACAGTTTGAGTTTGCACATATGAAGTGTGTGCATACAGTCCTTGCATGTATGACGCATGTACAGGTGTGTGCTTGAATGGATGAAGGGTGTGTGTGTTGGACACACACTCATACTCACAGCTCTCCAGCTCAAGAGAGCAGTTCTGTGTGTCTAGAGGAAATCTGCTGAAATCCATGGAACATAGAGCAGTGACTGTGACCCTAAGAGACAAGAAAGCACTGCTGAGTCAAACACATGTAAAAACACACACACTCATTCACATAAACATAATCTCCCTCCCATCATCTTTCATTATCTCCCTGCCTCCCTCCCTCTCTTTCTCTCTCCTGTCCTATCTCTTTCTTCATCTGTGCCTCTCTCTTTTTCTTTCTCTCTCCCTCCCTCTCTTTCACTCAGGTGACCTGCACAGGTATGGTATCATTTCTACTCTCTTCAGGCCTTACCTCAGCATAACCCACTCTGTGGAATCCAGGACATTCTCATACTTAGCCAAACAAAACAAGTTTCAATATGTATACTAGAGCCCGACGATATATCGGCCATTATTTGACTTTTTTGACGACATCGGGATCGGCAGTTATGCAGCCGATGTGTCCCGGTTTTTAAATAAGTATAATAAACAAAAAAACATTGATTATTTATCTGTATTTGTCTGTTCGAACGTTGTAATTGCTATTTACTAGAATTATCCAGTAGAGGAAGCTCTAATACAAGTGTGAACTGCAGCAGCTGACGCGCTACTTCTGTAATAAGACGTTTGTCACTCGTGCCTCATCCAATATTCTCCACTGCAAGACTTGTCTGCACATATTCGATTGCCGCAATAAAGGTATGTATATTTAGTTAAAGTTTTTAATTAAATGCGTTTATACGACCACTATGTTTATCAATCCTCATTATCGAGTGAGCGAGCTAGCTAACATATTTGGTTCACTTTCGCAAGCTAGCTGGCTAGCAAGCCTTTGTGAAGTGGCAGTGAGCACATAAGCAGCGTAGGATCTACATTTCCAGAGGACATCGCTGTATTCTCAAATAAATAACCAGCCAAAATAAAATGGTGATTGAATGCATCACACATTTGTTTTTTTATCTGAGATAATGATATTAGCTACTATATGATGCTGTGTCAATAGACAACACGTTATTGCAAGCGAGTGTGTCATCTAGTCACGCGTCATCGTAGCAAGCTAACCAGACGGTAAAAACGCCGATAAAACACTTATAACGTGGATCATTTTAAGCCATGTTATCTAGCTTTGTCGTGATAACATGAGAGAAGGATTGCTGTTGGAGAAGTGAATCAACCAACAGTTAGCGCGGGTAACCTGCACAACAGCGCATTGTAGTTTTTTTTCACATATTTCATCCAGTCAATTTAATTTCATCTAACGTTAGACTTGATTCACTCATTAGCTCCGCTAGATAATGTCTTACTCTTTGAGATCGTGTAGTAGAAATAAAATAAGAAAATATAATTCATTTAACTTACTGAGAATATATAATAAGAAATAATGAGGCTGTGTCAATAGCTAATGCGTTATTGCGAGCGAGTGTGTCATCTAGTCACGCGTCAGAGCGCATTGTAGTTTTTTTCACCACCAAATTCTTATGGACAGAGAAGCTCGCTAGATAAAGTCTTACTCTTTGAGATCATGTAGTAGGAATAAAATAAGAAAATATAATTAATTTACTGAGAATAGATACTAAGAAATAATGATAACAAATTAATAACAACAACAACAATAATAATAATATTCATAAAAATACATGTTTGAAACTGGAAAACTGTTTTTTTTTTATTAATTTTTTATAGATGGCTGGAAAAGAAAGGAGGAAAAGCAAGGTGTGGAGTTATTTTGATTTCACACACTTAAAGATGGTGTTAATATATATATATATTAAATTTAATATCATCTTTTACATTTTTTTATCTAAAAAGTTCTTTGTGTGTTTATTTTTATTTGTTTGCTTATAAGTTAAATGTTCTTAAATATAGGTTTTTCAAATTGATTTGAAAATGTTGCACTTTTTGACAAAATATCGGTCAAAACATCGGTAATTGGTGGGCTAGGACTCTCCAAAATCGGGATCGGCATCGGACCCAAAAATCTGGCATCGGTCGGGCTCTAATGTATACTATTAAAAACATTAATATTTAATATATTTGCAAATATTTATAGGTGTCTTAAATAAACATGTATAAAGGAAACCTCCAATGGAAAAAAGCATTAGCAACATCTTCTTGGACACACACCTCCCATGAAATGGTGGCAATCAGGTAATATATTAATGCAAAACCTCAGCTATTTTAAGCACACCCCTGGATACTGCTAACAGAACCCAAAAGCCAACTATTTCAAAGTGCATTGCTCCACTGTGTTTTAAAAAAAAAAAAGGTATGTTCTTTTAGAACACAAATAACAGAAAAGCAGTTTTTAAATGGAAACCAAATAAGATATTCCTATTACCATTTCGTGCATTTTGAGCTAGTGAGCTAGCATTTTGAGGGTAGGTTCCCTTTAACACAGAACACTGCGCTGCTGACTCCTGTGTGATTTCATTTTCTACTACAGTACCTCTGAGTTTACAGTTGTCAGAAGAAGTGTGTCTGGTGTGTCGGATGTCATAGGGAAAATAATAATTTGACAACCAAAACAGAGGAGCCACTATGCTATACCACCCCTGAAAGTGATGAAAGGTTGTCAGGCAACATTACAAGAGAGTGTACTCTCTGGTCAGGGGGCCGTACCTGACGCTGTACAAGATGTTGCCATCTGGGTAGACCCTGAGCATGATGTTCTCCATGGTGGTGTCATGGATGAAGGAGCGTTTGGAGTGGACAAAGAAGACATCGGGCACCCAGATCTTCTTCACCAGCCGCGCATCAAATGTGCGGCTCTTGTTGTTGCTGGAGGGGAAGGCCAGACGCTCATCCTTCCAATAGTGCCGCAAATACAGGGTCATGGTAAAGTCCTGCAGGACACAGAGACTCATAGCAATGTTTGACACAAGATCCAATAGGAAAAACACACATATAAATATACTACATAGCATACAAACACAGCGGTCTCCTGCAGTACAAACACTCAAACACAGAAAAATAGTGACATCCTACAAGAGAAACAGAGAGGTACAAAATGAAGCACAATAAACATAAAATAAACACTTGCATCATCCCACTATATAAACACACATATCACAATAAACACAATCATATCCTACACAAAAAGTGACATCCTACACAATAAGTATGCACCAAATTATATACTAAACAACTTCTCAACAAACACAGTACTTTCCTACAGGACAGCAGTCACATCCTCAGCAATAAACACATGCTATCACATCCAACAAAACAAACACACAGTGTTATGTCCTAAAATACACATAATCATATACTACACAGAAAACACATACAGTCATGCCCTATTCAACTTAAACACAGAAACAGAAAGACATCCTTTGTGATAAACAGCCAATCATGACATAGTTCTAGATGAACAGAGAGAAACATTAGTCTACAAACATAGTGTATCTTTATAAAGGACACACATATTGAAAGTTGCAGGGCATAGACACATAAACTGAGAGCAATATTACAGAATAAATACACAGAGGTTTTACCAGACACTCATAGAATTCTTACAGGATGCACAAAAGACTGACACACTCTCTGCTGCTTCTGTACTTTCTTTTTTAAGTCGCTCCAGTAAAGCAACTCACACACATTATACTGTGGGTCAGACACACTGTGACAGTTCGGTCACTTGCTGTCTGGGAACATCTGACAGTTTTGGGTTTTAATAAGATTGTTCCTACCATGTTGACCTCTGAGATGCTGTCGATGCTCTCCACCTGTACATCAATACCCACGGGAATGGCGGTGCCTGAGGAGGAAGAGGAAGGGCATTATGACATCGCAGCACATCATGTGACCTAAATGATGTCTCCCTCTCCATCACATGAGGAATGTTCCATCTTACCACAAAGTGACAGTGCAAATTAATTGTCAAGGAAAAATTGCTAATAAATAATGATATTTTTAACAGGCACAGGTTATAATAATGAACAGGTTTCAACACTTGCTTTTAACATTTCCATTAAAAAATAACAGAGAAGTGATGTTTGGTTCAACTAAGAGGAAATAGAGGTCAGAGCAAAAAGGATGAGGGAGATGCCTCCAAACAGGTACTGATTTATAGGGCAGCTATTCAAGTACTAACTGACTACACACATAATTTAATCAGGATAATCATGAAATAGTGAAATGAAATACTTTAATTAATTTAATAATATGCAAGACAGAATATTAAATAATACTTGTAATAATACTAACTGAATATTGTATCTTCCAGAACTGGAAATTTTCTCAAATTTAGAAAACCAATATATAAGCATTCTTGATTTGGTATTTTTTGTGATAATGAAAGGTTGTAATAATAATATTTCTAATTATGAGCATTTAACTACACATAGCAATGACCAAGACATAAAACTGCTGTTTTGGTGAAATACGTAAGAATCAGTTACTTGAAATTAAAAATATTTTGTCATTTGTAATATATAATAATTATACAAATATATTGCAAAATACAACAATTATTTCCGTCTCACTTAAAACACAATATATTGAATTCAATTATAATAAATGCCATTGAATATAACCGACAGAATGTATTATTAAGCAAAAATTACAATATTTTGGCACTTTGTTTTGGAAAATGTATTTGGAGTGCTTCCATATGTATTCAAATTAAATATGAATTGCATTCCAGTAAATATATTTAACAATATATGCAAATATGTTTTTGTTGCATAGGAGACATATTAATTTAACACTTCTAAACATTTAAACCTAGACCAGCCCCAGGGAACATGGCCCTGCAACTGTTACCATAACATTACATTACAGTCATTCAATAGACATTTAATCCATTGAATGCAATTATGTTCTCCTACATTGTAGCTTAAAAAGCAAAAATCACTCGATTTGTCCATAAACAAGTTCACCTGACCTGGCTAATGACACTCCCAGACCAGCAATTTTATATGCAACATCACTAAAGCATATAACACTTTTTGGCGGTGTGTGTGTCGTAATGCTAATACTCGAAAAGCAGGGAGGGAGATGTTAATGCAAGTCACTCACGTCTACCACAATACTGGGATTTCACAAGCGCTACTTTATTAATAATTACCACTTCGACCATATAAGCCTGGTCTCACAGCTACTATTCTACTCATACATGAAATAAAATAGTATCCACACACCAAAGAATCACTTTTTAAGTTGAGAAAGGAAAAGAAAAGAGCGGAAGCTCAAGTCCATGTCCATCACCTAGCATGTGTATCGCTCAACTAAATTGGGTGCACAGCGCGGGGCAGTAACGTTGCTTCCGGCGTACACATGCAAACCCAAACATAAGTGTCTTAAAGGCATTAACAACATCTTCTTGGACACACTTTTCACAATTTTGACTGTTACATATTCCCCCCTGGAGAGACAAAGGCTGACCTCAGCCGTACGCTACTGAGAACCAGTCTATACTTAACATACTCCCATATATGGACAGGTAGAAAAGGTGTCAAAACCAAACAGGGCAATATACAGTCAAACTTTTTCAGCAACTGGCATACATGTCAGTACTATTCATCATGAAAATCCTCAACAAATGATACAGAAAAAAGAAAACTCAGAAATAAAATTCCTTATGTGGGCTAATAACACAAGCACAATATCAAATCCCCCTTTTTTTCAAAGAACATAAAAAACTTAGCTGAAAAACATAAGTGAACTTAACTCTATTACCACCTCTCTGGTAGGCTACATAGAGAACTGTGTAGTCAGACAAAGTTACCATACATTCAAATCAGTATCAGTATCCTCTTTTTTTTCTTTTTTTTTCTGAGAAAGGAACCAAAAACCTTTTACATCAAGTTGAGCTTTTCAGTATGATAAGGGTTAGTCCACCTAATGTCTGACCATCCAGAGGTGATTCTGGGGACTCGTCTTGGCCCCAAACTATAGCGGCCACTAAGGTCACCGTCCATAAGGGGTGAGTCGTAGTCGTCAGTGTCCTATCTCAAGTCATCGGTCACCCAACCTGTTTCAGGAGCAGGGTCAGTGAGGTCAGGGTCATTGTCACAGTTATTGTTGCCATCGGGTGCGTCCACTTCCACTGCAATAGAAGCATTGGGCCCTTGGCTCTCCAAGTCAGCAAACAAGCTCCCTTCCAACAACTCAGAGTTCTCTCTCTTAGTAGTCACAGGCTTGGCACGCCTGCTGGATGAAGCTGTGGCCCATGTATGGAACAGCTGTAGATTCACCACGTGAAAAACTCCAGCATCCTCCCCAGTTTGCTAGCGCGTCCGACCTGGGGTGGGACTTCACTCTGACGAGGTCACCAATCTGGTAGGAGACCTGGCGACGTCTCAAGTCATAGTAGTGCTTCTGACGATCATGACTCGCCTTCAGCGCTGCTCGGGCATGATCATGTGCTTCCTGGAGTGAGGCTCTCAGGTTCTCAGGGTAGGGGACTCCCGGTTCATCCACACCATCATAGATGGGCTAGGTAAATAGGTCAAGCGGAGTCTTAAACTCGTGTCCATATAACATCATGGAGGGACTAAGGCCTGTGCTCTCGTGAGCTGCGGTTTGCAGTGCAAAGCAGATTTTGGGAATATAATTGTTCCATGATGTGTGCTTGTCTCCAACATAAGCACGGATGGCTGCCTTGAGTGCGCGATTCACGCGTTCTGGTGCATTTGTCTGCGGGTGATATGCTGTGTTCTATGTTCAAAGAGATCACTCACAAACGGTGAACCTCTGTCTGATATGAGGTAAGACGGGGCACCATGTCGAGCAAAGACATCACTGACAAACTTGCTAGCCGCAACCTGAGCTGCAGCTTCTCTCACTGCGCTCACCTCAATCCACTTGGAGAAGTAATCCACGTAGACGAGTATGTAGGCATTCCCACCTGACGTGCAGGGCAGGAGACCAACGTAATCTATGCCGGTGTATTCCCAAGGTCTCTGTGGCTGAATGGGGACCATAAGACCAGCCGGCTTCCTCTGGCTTGGCTTTGTGAGATGACACACGGTACAAGTGACAACATACTTCTTGACATTAGAGGCCATTTTGGGCCAAAAGAACCTGAGCCGTAGCCGTGCCAGCATCTTCGTAACCACGGATGGCTGTGGGTGCATAAAGCTTCAGCTGCTTTAGTGGGTGAAGACCACACTTTGTCTTAGGGTCGTGAAAGTAGAGGAGCCCGTCTTGAACAGCATACTGTGGGGGGTCATGGCTGTCTGTCTCTTCTTGCAGGCCTTCTTCCAGATCATGGAGTAATTTGCTAGTCACAGGGTCCTCCAGTTACAACTGTCGTACATGTGGGTGGTCCACTAACATCACAGAGGGCAGGGCACAGAGATCCAGACTGCCTATCACGGTGTACTCAGGCAAGAGATCCATGGGAGCATCCATCGCAGGAAGAGGATTACGGGACAGGGCGTCGGGCACTTTGTTGCGCTCCCCAGGCTTGTGTATTATACTGAAGTCAAAGTCCTGGAGATGAAGAGACCATCGAACCAGCCTGCCAGATGGGTTGGGGCGGGAGATCAACCACCTGAGGCTGCTGTGGTCTGTGAAGATAGTCACATGAAGGCCCTCAACGTATGGCCTGAAGTGCTCCAAGGCCCAGATGACAGCTAAGCACTCCTTCTCAGGTGTTGAGTATGGCTTCTCAGATTTGTGCAAGGCACGACTTGCATATGCGACAGCAACATCTCGACCCTCACCGTCTCTGTGCATTAACGCTGGTCCAAGGCCTGCGTCGCATGCATCAGCATGAATGAAGAAGGGACGAGTAAAGTCTGGGAACCTCAGGACAGGTGCTGATGTTATTCGACTCTTCAAGAGATCCATGGCTGCTTAGCAGTCGCTATCCCAGCTGAATGGAACATCTTTCTTTGTGAGAGCGAAGAGTGGCTCAGCATGATGGGCATAATCCTGAACGAAGCGGCGATAGTAGCCGATCAATCCAAGGAACTGTCGGACTTGCTTTACTATGAATGGAACCTTGAACTCTGTCACGGCCTTCACTTTGTCGGGGTCAGGATGTATGCCTGATGGGATGACAGAGTAGCCAAGGAAGGTGAGTTCGCTGAGGCAGAACTGACATTTGCTTAGTTTCAGCGAGAGACCAGCAGACATCAGCATGGAGAGAACTTCTTGAAGGTCTGCCAGATGTTGTTCAAAGGTCGGTGAGACTACAACTATGTCGTCAAGGTAGACTGCACAGGACTTGTAGATGAGGCCAGCGAGAACAGTGTTCATAAACCTTTGAAAAGTCGCTAGCGCGTTGTTGAGTCCAAAGGGGAGAACCCTGAACTGGAACAAGCCACAGTGGGTTATGAAGGCTTTTTGGTCTGGACTCCTCTGCAATGACCACCTGCCAATAACCTCGAACCATGTCTATGGTGTTGATGAACTTCCCTCTGGCTAGGAAGTCGAGAGACTCGTCAATATGCGGCAGAGGATAAGAATCCTTAGCTGTAAGCTGATTGAGCCCTCTGAAGTCCAGGCAGAACCTTGGTTCACGGGAAGGCCTATTCACGATGACCACAGGAGCGGCCCAGGGTCCTGATGCTGGTTCAATGATGCCTTCGTGCAGCATCTTTTGTACCTGGTCCTCTATGATCTGTTTCTTAGCAGGAGAGGTACGGTAAGGAGAGAGATTGACAGGCCTCGCATCACCGGTGTCAATAGCATGTTCAGCCAGAGAGGTGTGGCCAAGGTGACCATCGAACAACTCACCGAAGCATTCCAGCAGCTTCAATAGCTCCGCCTTCTGTTCCCTCTCCAAATTGGCTTCCTCAACGTTGCTGTGAATAGCAGATAGTGGGACTTCCAGCTACAATGTCAGCCACAGCCAAGTTTCCATCCTCCCACTAATCGAGGCAGGGTGGTCTGTCATCTATGATCACAGTCCTGGAGGGTACATGGATGGTTACTGAGGCATGCATCATAAAGTCCATCCCCAAGATCAAAGGAGAAGATAGGTGACGGATTATGGCGAACCGATGATAGAAACGTCTGCCCATGAAGCCGATAGTCAACCAGGTGATCCCTGAGGGGTTGCAGGCTGTACCATTTATGAGATGAACGGGTGGGTCTGACTAGGTATGGGTCTTAGGTTGACTTTGGTTGTTTTTCTGAACAAGCTCGGCTCGCACAGCTGAAAGTGAGGCGCTGGTGTCAAGTGTGGTATCTAATGCTACAGCGTTGAGGTTCACTTTGACTTTAAAAGGAGTGTTCCATGATGACTGTGAAGTCTTGTCCTCCACATGCCCGAGCACTGGCTGTTTGTGTGGGGTAGGAGCAAGTGAGAGAGGCATAGTTATGATCTGGAGGGAGGATTGCCTCTGTGGAATGTACTCCCTCCCCTGGAGTTTCCCTGCTGCCTATTGAATGACCTGGCCCCTTCCGTTCCATTCTCATCCGTAGTTCTTGCGCCATCCTGGCCGGAACTATGAACGGCAGGAGGGGGTTGGGTTGGTTCACCAGTAGCCCTGGAGGGATGTGGGATTAACTGGGGAACCGTGTTGCAGTTAGGGCAGGGAGCATTTGAAGCAGTAGGTCTCGCTAGCAGGTTTATTTTTGGCTTGCACAGGAGGCTGTTGTGGGCTGCTTGGGCCAAGAACGGAATGAAATTCATGAGCTCGCAGCAGCAGGTCCATGACTGAAGGGAGAGGTGTGCCATAAAATGCGACTCTATTTTTTTCCTGAGCATGCTTACATATAAGCTCAATCTGTTCTTGCTCTGAAGGTGGGCTTTTCAGTTTGTTGAACTCACTTAACATGTGGGCAACAAATGTGGGGAAGGGCTCCCCCAAGTGACGACATGTGTGCTGAGCACTCTGAACCACTTCCTTGGCCATTTTGCTCGAAAGCATGGCAGCTCACGGAAAACTTGGACATCAGTCAGGTCTAAGGAGGCTCTGTAAGTATTGACAGGCTGTAGCCATTCTTCTGGTTGTACTGTCCCATCATTAGCGAACACGGGTGGCAAGTTTAGCTTGGTGCAAGGCTGCTGCAAGGACAGGAGTTGTATTGTTCAGTTCAAGTGAATTAGACTGAAGGAGAGAGGCTGCGTTGACAGCATGAATGTTACCAGAAGCTGCTACCTCAGAGGATATGGGTCCCTGGCAGGAGAGAGCAGGGGCATAAGGGGTCGATGTAGCCACCGGGAGAGGGCCTGTAGGCTGGGCAGCTGGAGTGTCATTGTCTATCTTATTGACCCGGTCCCAGCGTTCAAATATGTTTTTTTGTAGGTAAAGGGAGTCAAGCAGACATTTCTGTAGCATCTCGACTTCAGCTTGTAGGTTCTGCACTGTAGATCAAGGTCCACGGCTGCATGCGTTGGTGCTCCCAGTACGGGAAGAGATGTAAAGTCAGCATCAACATTAAAGTGGGGCGACATAGCTCAGGAGGTAAGAGTGGTTGTCTGGCAGTCGGAGGGTTGCTGGTTCGATCCCCGCCCCGGGTGTGTCGAAGTGTCCCTGAGCAAGACACCTAACCCCTAACTGCTCTGGTGAATGAGAGGCATCAGTTGTAAAGCGCTTTGGATAAAAGCGCTATATAAATGCAGTCCATTTAGCAAAGTCAGTCTGTATATCAGGATGAGTTGCCATACTGTGTGAGTGGGTACAGGTTATCAAAAGGTAAAATAAGTTTGACTGATTGTTATAACTGATATCAATAATAACAACCTGGGTTCACATAACCACCACAGCATAGATTTGCAATGTAAAATGGCATTATACACATTAAGACACAATTACTCTTAGAATTTCTTCTTTGAATGAAAATAAATGAAAAACATTCAATAGAATGAATAAAGGGAAATAAAAAAAACCTCAATAGAAAGGAAATAGAAAAACACCTTATACAATAACAGTGGTAAGAACCGCAATGGTTTTTTTTTCAGTTCAGTTGCTAAACTTTACCCAATGAGTCCGTCCACTTCAATATAAACGAAGTTCAGGCCCATGCGACTTGAATCCACATTGACAATAGCACAGCAGAGATGAAAAGAAAAAGTTCCGAAACCTCACGTGTATAGTGGAGATATAAGGGGAAAATGTTCAAACTTTTCTGTAAGTCCTTCCATCGCTCGTCTTTTCAGCAGAACAACAGACGGTAAAAAGTTCACATGCACGCAGTCTCAAACGCCTTTAGAGCTGTATAATGCCTTGATCACGCTGACATGCACACAAGGACTAGCTTACAGTTCAGTGTGATAACAAGGACGGCAAAAGTCATTTGAGCTATTGCAGTCACTCTACCGGTATTGGTGCTGTCTAATTTCTGATTTGTAGATTCCGATCGTCGAGAAAGGTCCAAGGAAAAGATGTTTGGGCGCCACTTTTAACACTTTTTGGCGGTATATGTTTCGTAATGGTGGTACTCGGAAAGCAATGAGGGAGACGTTAAAGCAAGTCACTCACGTCGATCACGATACTGGGATTTCACAAGCGCTACTTTATTAATAGCTACCACTTCGACCATATAAGTCTGGTCTGACAGCTACTATTCTACTTATACATGAAATAAAATAGTATCCACACACCAAAGCATCACTTTTTAAGTTGAGAAAGGAAAAGAAAAGAGGAGAAGCTCAAGTCCATGTCCATCACCTAGCATGTGTATCACTCAACTAACTTGGGCACATAGCGCGGGGCAGTGACGTTGCTTCCGGCGTACACATGCAAAACCAAACATAAGCGTCTTAAAGGTACATTTCACAATTTTGACTGTTACAAGCAGTAGTGCAAGTGTAACCGGCAGAACTACCTTCTGTTTTCCCAATTACTGAATTTACCTTGCAGCCACCTGAGTAGTTTCCTCATCAGCCACACATTACTGGATTTACCTTGCAGCCACCGTAGTAGTTCCCTCCTCAGCCACACCTCCCAGGAAGCTATTGAGTGGCTAACGGGTAATTAGCTTGATGTTCCATTTTGTATATACTGTATATGGGCTCCATCAGACATGGCATTTAAAATCCGTATCCCTTATTTCTTTGTTGCTTTCCTGCTCGCGGTGCCACCTATGCTGCCAGGTGTTTGCTGGTCCACATCTACTTCCTGGTGGTATGTGAGTGTGTTTGCCACGGAAGGTCTGCGCTGTGTGACGCCAAGCTGAGTAGGCACGTCATCACTCGCGTTGTTTGGACATAGAGGAAGATTTGTCACTGCTGCTTTGCCTAGAATAAGCTTTGCGTTATTGTGGTGCCTACTTATTAAATTATTTGAGGGTCTGTATTCAGGAGTTCAACAGATCAATAAGTCTCAGTGGCTAAATCTGCTTAGCACTGATGCAGAGTAAATTGGTTAAAATGTGATGTCATATGCGGTCTTGAAGTGAAGTTACGTGTCAGCTAATCCAAATGGCTCCTTTGGGGTTGGGGTTAGCAGAGGCTAGGCAATAGGATGTCAGGAATGGAGGGCTGTGCTTGAAAAGTCACTTGAAACCTACACATAGACAATATAATTCAGTCTTTGCCTCTCTGGTATAGTAATACAAGTAGACATACAGCGGAGACCAAAATTCTGAGCACACGACCAAGATCTTTTCATTATTCATCAAAAACAAGACAAGACTTCAATTAAGAGTGCCTTGGATATCTACTTGTTTGCCACTTGTACTTTTTGATCATTTTGACTGGCAAATGAAACCCTTTTTGACACATTTTTACTCTGTTCATATATCTGAAGCAAGATTACAACCTTTTTTTTTTTTTTTTTACTAACGCAACTCAAAACATTTAGTTAATATTTAGAGAATTTTTTTGGAATATCCACCATTGACCTTAATTACAGCTAGTTTTCTGTCCATAATTATTTCCAGTGGAAGATTGTGCTGAATCCACACTATTCCAGCACTCTTTGAGAGATGTCTTGTGATGTCCAGATGTGGTCCTGTGATGTTTTGCCTTTTTCCTTTTTAAACATTCCAATAGACGTTGAATGGAGTTAAGGTCTGGTGACTGTGGATGGAAAGCCATTTAGTTCAAGACTCCATGCTACTCCTTGCACTTCAGACAGTCCTGGCAAAGCATTGATGTATGCTTTTAATCATCATCCTGTTGGAAAATGAATTCTCTTCCACACAACTTTAAGCCAGAAGGGATTGTTTGCCCCTGTAGAATAAAGTGATACTTTGGTCAGTGTGTAGATGATCTGATGAAAAACAAATTTTCAAAGTACGAAAATGCCAAGTTACTCACACATAGCCAACAAAGCAAGAAGTCATTCATTCAAATCTAGGCCTACCATTAAAAGTACTGATATCAAAATTGTGCCAAGTTACATTAAACAATATTGGCTATCATAGCTCACACAAATTATAAACAAGCTGTATTCCATAGCAATGCTACTCAATGTTTCCTAATTTGTTTAAACTAACTTGGCTCTAAAAGAACCACACAGGTCTGGATTAAATCATTTTTCCTTTACTATAAATGACAAATAAATGAAAATGTATCATATTTTTAAACAGAAGTGTTTTTAATGAGCTATTGTACACGACAAACCTACTAATTGTTTGTATGTCGCTAGAGGATCTATAGGGATAGCTAACATTAATTTGGAGGATAGCTACAGTAGCCTAGTTAAGAAGTAGTTAACAGTAGGCCTACAAGTGCAGTGGTGAATGTGAACCATTTTGAGAAAATCGATATAGGATATCTGGCATGAAGAAGTCATTATTTTGTGGCAGTTTCTATAGGACCGGTAATGATACTTCCCAGACCAAACTGCAACACAGGTGTTGCTGCTTAATTTTGGAGGCGTCTGCACTAACGGTGGTTTGTTGTGCAATTAGCAAGGTAGCTAACATTAAAGTAACAATCTCGAAGATCTCCGTTTCGTTGTCTTTGGCGGTACCTATAAGCGGTAATTGCAGGTGTGTTTTTGGACCTCACTTCCCAGAGATCCAAACAGTGTCACCTGTATGACGTCAGTCAGTTGGCACCTGGCCACGCCTCCATAACAATTCAAGGTCACCAGTACACATGAAAGCGAGAAGGGAATGATGTCTTCTGAGACGGTAACTATAACGCTTACTATTTACTGAATAAAAAATGGTTGTTATAAAAGTAACATTATGTACATACTCATTCATTGTCTAACATTAGGCTAACTTATTCCGATCATTATAATATATTGATGAACTTGATGGCAATGTAAATAACGGTAACGTTAAGGCCAGTTCAGATCAATGATTCGCAACGAGATGAAACGGTTTTAGAATGTTAAAAAATTGCAGCGGTGTGAACTGGTCAGTTGCAGAGCATCTGAAGCCGTTGCCTGGGGTCTCAAAAGACCCACCTTGTCAAATCGCCAAGTGCAGTTTTAGAACGTTTACAATCATACGTCTTGGAATTTTGCAAGTTGCATCCAGTCTCGTTGTGAATCATTGATCTGAACCTGCCTTTAGTTAGCTGCATTGCAACGTTACAAGGTAGCGTTGAATTTGAGAGATGGTTTGCAAGGTCGGTACCGGTCGGTAGCGTTAGCTAGAGTTTTTTCTCATTGTTAGCTGACATTAGATTAGGTTAATTACATTAGCTAGCTAGCTAACGTAACGTTACCTGATATGAGAGATGGCTACTGTGCGCAACGTTGTCTAAACTAATGTTGCCTTTCTAACATGGTCCGGTAGCTAGCGTAAATAGCTATGTAATTTAGTAACATTACATTGTCATCAAATTTAATAAGAAATCTACATCAACAAATAATATGACCTGATGTTATACACCTGATGTTACACCCCCCCCCCCCCCCTTTTTTTTCTGTTATTGTAACGCTAGCGTACACCGGGAAAAAAACAGTATGCCGCTCTCACACAAGTGAGTTGAAGAGCGAACCTGTTGAGTTAGCTCCGCCTACCCTCTCTGGCGGACCAACCACTGCTGGGTGATGGAAAATGCATCACTAACTGTGTACTGCCTGTGATTTTCCCTGGGAATGTCGCCACAGACACCCATAATACTTGGTAATACTGCAAATGCAAAGGCTTTCATCAGTGGACCATAGGCTCAATCACCATTGTGTTACATCATTCGGCGATAGATAGTGACTTAACAGACAATATTTAAATGAAAATCTTTGAGATTATTACTTTAAGCTCAGTGAAAAAATGCTGAAAGTAGAACTGTCTAAATTGTGAGCGTAATTTATTTGGATTTCATAAATATAGATGAGTTTGCCTCAAAGATTTTACAGATGCAAAAGAGATAATTTAAATGTTTTATTCGTTTAGTTTTTAGTTAGCCAGCAAGCCAGTGTACTGAGTAAGAGGTTTGCTTTACTGTAGCCCAAGGGGGATTTGAACCTAGGTCACTCAACCAAAAAGTACCAAAGGGAAATGCACTACTCGGTGAGCAGGATAGCAGTGGTGGGCGGGATTCTTTTCACAGTGTATCGGTTCCTTCGGGTTGATACATGTAAATGTATCGAACCTTCCAAACCTCTCGAGTTTTGATACTTTTTCTAAAAAATGGTGTCAGTTTCTCTGTGACACTCTGTTATAGTACATGCACATTCAACAACTAGTGCTGCACGCCCCACCAAACTTCTTTTCAATGCATTACCATTCATCATGTATAAGTTTATAAGTGTAATATTCATTTTAATACATTGATTCTGCATCCTACTTGTATGTAGGTAGGCTATGTAATCACAATACAAGGTTACAGAAATGTGACAGACCAACGATTTGTCATTCTTTTTGAGGGGCAAGTAGCAGACGTCCTAGTGCGAGAGAACGGTTCGATCTCGCTCATTCATTGGTTGTTCCGCTTGCTATGCTTTCAGCACTGCACATACCATAGCAGGCAGCTGCAGTTTTGAGAGGAAAAATGCAGGGAGAGTCCGATTCATGAGCACTCGGACGTTCGATTGGCTGACCCGGTACATACTGCACACTAATCAATCAATCAATCAATTTTTATTTGTATAGTGCTTTTAACAAAGGAGCTTTGTCACAAAGCAGCTTTACAGAGAACCGGCCCCCAAAGAGTAAGCCTAGGGCAACAGTGGCAACTCCCTGACTGATAACAGGAAGAAACCTTGTGCAGAACCGGACTCAGAGGGGGAACCCATCTGCCGCGGGCAGGCACTGGTTTGTTATGGAATGGCTTACATGAAAACAGATAAATTATAATAATTAACACTGGATTGGCTGTTTATGTAAGTCCAAGGAATGGGTGACACTAAAAAGGGTCATTCAAAAAGATTTGTTCGTTAATTTTCGCCCATCACTACAGGATAGATAGATGTGGCAGGCTGCGGTAGTATAGTCTGAAAACCAGACCGCGGTTGCCGTTTGAAAAGAAAATAATCTAAGAAATTGAGAAACAAACATTTAAATTACATGTTTTAATGTAAATAATGGTCATGTTACTTATAATAATGAATTGAAAATCAAATTTATAGCTTATTATGACCGCTCGCCAATGATAGAGGGAATGTAGACATCTAAAGGAGTCGAAATTTAGGTTGACATGTTTTCACAGAAAGGTCAGCTCAGTTCAACTCCAATTCAGCTCAGGTCTTCGTTACATATGGCCTGGCTATATCCTAGCCAGCTAAAAAACTTTCACATTGCAAGCAAATGTAGCCAGTTAACCGAACGTCCCAATAGTATGTCATAATACAGTCTATACGTTCGGTGAAAGATTTCCATCCCTTCAGATGCTTAGATACCATCTGTATTCGGTCTTGTGCTTACTGAGAGATGAACGATACTCATCCGTAATTTGCATATGAGATGATAGAGAATAGATTTCAGGAATATAAATGAGTTCCCACAAGGATTATACAGTTGCAAAAGCAATAGTTTTAAAGCAAAAGACAATGACCAGTTAGCAAATAAACATAAACAACTTCACATGTCCACACAATAAAGCCCCAAAACTAAGGGGATTTTGCGTTTTCTCCTTCTTCTTCTCATTCTTCTTCTTCTTATTCTTATTTTTCCTGCTGCCTATCCCACTAACAACAAAATACCCATACCTTTTTACTCTAAAACATTTCCAGTTTAAACAGCTAGTCTGCTGTGGCCTAGTGGGCAAGGTTACAGTCTTGGGAACATGGGGTCCTAGGTTCAAGCCCAGCTAAGAACACATTTCTTTTACCCTCACTTATAATTGTCTACTTCTTCTCAATTATTGCTTTTGCACCATATCTACCCGCCGTTCACCGAACGTATACACTGCATTATGACGTACCATGTGCACTTTCAGTTATTAACCGGCTACAATATTGAGTAAAGAATTAAAGATTTGCTTGAGCCTATTGTGGGATTCGATCCAGAGTCATGATGGTTCTCAAAAGGCAAGTGTGCCACCACCAAAGTACTTGCAGTGGCTGCAAAATTTTTTGGTTAAAAATATATATGTCCATTTTGCGTGTGTATGTGATGTTTTTATTGGCTTGTGTAACTAAATGTCCAATAGGGAGACATATTGCTTGGAGGCCTGGAGCATTTGTGATGATGTAACCAGGCAGGAAAAAGAATATAAGAAGAAAAAAACACAAAATCACAAAAAGTTTGGGGGTTTTATTATGCAGATATTGTGAATTCTGAGGTCAGAAGTTAGATATTTATGTTTTAAAGAGCTAAGAGTCTGTGGTCATTGTGGTTATTTCTGTAGTAAACCCTGAAGTGCCAAACTCTCTGTGCTGTATAGGTATGAAGCATGCTGCTCCACCAAGCTGTAACTTGGCGGGATGGCATACCTGCCATCTCAATACTGTGCAAGTCACCAACTTTGGAATAGGTAAAACAGCCCCAAACCTGCATGTTGCTGCCACCAAAAGTGGTTCGGATACTCCCAAAGAACACCCTAACTAACTGGGGTAGGGTGTTCATTGTTCTACCAGCTATGAATCTTGGAATCGGATGTTGTTAGCTCAACATAATGATCTGCAGATTATGTGGTTGCATTAAGTCTGCCTGCTCTTGCTTTGGATGAAAGTTACTTTGTTTCTACAAATCTCTGTACTGTGCATTGCAATTCCTGCATAGAAACTTTCAATTTAGCTGCAATTTGGTGATGAGGCAGTCATTCATCTGGAAAACAAATCAAAGCTTTACCAGGACTATTTTAAGTCTAAGGAAGTCCAAGGAATGTTGACATGCATGACTCCAGAGTCACCAGAATGGTGGACATACCAAATATTGAAAATGTTTTACTTTATGTTAATATTAGCAGAAAGTTTTGACTTGAGTTAGTAAAAAAAATATGTAATCTTGCTTCAGGTATATGAAATGAGTAAAACGTTTTTTATTTATTTTTTTTTTTAAGTTTTTGATAAATGATGAAAACAATCAGTTCATGGTAGTGTCTTTAGACTTTTTATCCCCACTGATCCTCTCACTGTTGAACACATTTACTGGATCTTTCCAGATTTTTCTATGAAGTTGAGTTGACAGTTTTTATCTCTGTTGCCATGGTTTAGGTATCTGGTAGTGTCCTTTATCATTTAGAAAAATCTAGTTTAGTTAACATTTAGTTAAATCTGTGAGGATACAATTTGGTTGGCTATCTAATTTAGCCATCAGATCACGATGCTGAATGTTTAGGGATTGCTAATGTCCATTTTAATGAGACAAATTAGGCTTAATGTTGACTCGTCCAACTGGTTCTCTCAGTATCGTGCTGTTGCAAGACGCGAAGGCGTACGTTCCGCATTCATAAGTGTATCGTTGTATTCCATGACACTTAAACGGGCGTTTAGGCTTCACAGCAGAGAAGGGATTTGATGTAGCCTTCTCCACATCACTGCTCTGACTTCTTCACCGTGCATGTGATCAGGCATGTGACCACACGACTGAGCACATATGTTGAGGAAAAATTATACCTCTTGGTACGGACATGCTCCGCATAGCCCGTTGGTCTCTACAATTGCATGCTCACGCAAATGGCGTTGCGCGTCATCCATTGCATCTGCTCCTTTTATGGCTGGTTCCAGGCAGCTTTGTAGCATGTGCTTTCGCAACTTTGTCATAGTTTTCTTTAATTGTACATTGCATTTTTGTCTGAAATAAAGAGTGCAATACAATGGTTAAAAATAAATAAATTTTAAAAAAATAAAAAATAAAAATAAGAGATTGGTTCCAATTCCTCTCCTAATATAATCATTCGGTAAGCATATTAGTAATGCAATGTGGCGCTTTAAAGCAGCCCACTGTGCCCAACTGTTAAATAATGTTTATATAGTGACGTATTGAGAAATAATTCTTCGAACCTTCGATGCCTGCCCTCCTCTTACGTCAGCGAATTAAGCGAAACTCAAAAACGCGATCGCCAATCGTCTCGGCTTTTGGGACCGGGTTATGCATCTTTTCCAGCGTATCCATTTGGCAGGAGTCGCTTCGCTTGCAACGCAAGATTAGCCTCGTCGTGACGCCTGATGGGCAGAAGCAGTAATATGTTCATCCAATCTCTGCAGAATGCATTTCCCCCCAATTTTTAAAAGATGCATAGACTCTTCAGCCTCATATAACTCTGTTCACAAACTGGTCTCTATTTTAAGGCAAGAGTTTCAACCCCGAATTACCCACTGTTGGAAACTGTATTTCCTTATGCTTCATGATTCCTTATGTGATCTCACCATGGCAAATGTGCTTAAATTAGCTATATTTTGTATACACCTCAGAAAACGAAGGAACTCGTGTCATTATTGCATACTAGCACTGTTTTCCATCCTCTCCTCCATGACCCGGTACCTGTGGTGGCACCCCCATGCGAGCCCTGAGGAGCCTTTATTGGGAAATGCCATGACAAAATCTGGTTGCCGTCCACCTCCGTCTCATTGGCAATGTGGTCCCCATTCCGGAGTTCTACACCACCACTCCTGCTCAAGTGCGGCAACGACAGCAGTGATGGTTCCCGGCATCCTCAGTGAAGCTACAGGGCTTTGGACATGTGCTTCTTTCATCCGTTGGCATTGAAATAATTTCCATTCAAAAGCTATGAGCTTTGCAGTATAGGAGCACGGCTGCTACTGTCTACTGGCAAGTACCGGTGTCGCAACTGCCAATGTTTCCTCTATAATCTGTTTCTGCTGTTGCTGCTGTTACTGCTGCTGGGTGCTACTGCTGCTGCTGCGTTACTGCTGTCGCTACTGTTGATGTTACTGCTACTGCTGTTGCTGCTGCTGATGCTACTGCTCCTACTGCTGCAGCTGTTTATTGCTGCTGCTGCTGCTACTACTACTGAACGAGAATTCATTACACTGATATGAGTAGTATATTTCCCTCTAATTGGTTTAAATCTCGGTGCTGGGGGGAAATTCCAACAAGTTGTTGGTACATATAGCCTAATAATATTTGGTGATTAGTTTGAATGGCCTTGGGCTTACGAGGTAGCTAAGCCACTGACTGACATGCTTGTCACAATCAACACCCTGAGCCGATCAGAGGAGGATGGGTTCCCCCCCTTGAGCCTGGTTCCTTCCGAGGTTCCTTCCTATCTGCCACGGGGAGTTTTCCTTGCCACTGTCGCCTTAGGCTTGCTCCTGTGGGGGTTCAGGCCAGGGTTGTCTGTAAGCGCATTGTGACGACTGCCGTAAAATATGCTATACAAATAAATTTGATTGATTGAAGCCAAGGCCATACACATAGGCATAGCCTTCAACATTACAAATAGTATTTTCCCCTGGTTTAATTTTACTCTTGCTTCAGGGGAAAGGCCAAAAAAGCTTGGTACACATAGCCACTGAACCACAATGTTAGAACGGCCTCGAGCTGACCAGATGAAGCCGAATGGCGTTTCACATAGTCATCACTTCAGCACTTCAACTACTAACAATATGTCGCCGTATGGTTGTTTTGGGAATTTGTGCTGCTGCCCCCTCCCGGTCTTATCCATGCATGCTTGTATGGATGGCAATGAGTGAGGATTCATTTACACTGATGCAGGTAATAGTATATTTCCCCCGGTTTAGTTTAAATCTCGGCGCTAGAGGGGAAATACCGACAAGTTGTCAGTACACATAGCCTAATATTACATCTCACATAGTATGTTCCCCTGGTTTATTAATTAATAATTCATCTAACTATTGGCCTCAGAGGAACGTCCAACATGCGTTGGTACACGTAACTACTGATCCGCATAATGCTAGACAGCATCGAGCTAACTGGACAAAGGGCTTCTTCTAGGTGGCATACACATAGTCATCACATCATTGTCGAACATGTGCTTCGCTGCTCATACTGCTGCTGCTGCTAAGGCTCCTACGCTGCTGCCATTACTGCTAACGCTGCTCCGGCTGCTGCTACTACTGGCTCTTCCAGTAGACTTATGCAACAAGTGAGGATTAATTTACACTGATGCAGTCGGTAGTATATTTCCCCCAGTTTAGTTTAAATCTCGGCGCTCAAGGGGAAATGCCGACAAGCTGTCGGTACACATAGCCTAATATCATATCACACATAGTATGTTCCTCTGGTTTATTAATTAATAATACATCTAAGTATTGGCCTCAGGGGAACGTCCAACATGGTGTTGGTACACATAACCACTGATCCACATAAAAAATAGACGGCCTCAAGCTGACTGGACGAAGGGCTTCCTCCAGGTGGTCGTACACATAGTCATCACATCAGCCGGAGACACTTATTAATAGCATGTTGGCATATGGTTGTTTTGGGGTTTGGCTGCTGGCCTCCCGGCCTTATCCACGTGGGCTGCGTGGTTGGTGGGAGAGCTCCAGAACAGAGCCATACCGCCAAACATAACTGTATTGCCTTTATTGTCAATAAAGATCTACTTTGATGACAGTGGTCCTGACAGAAATGGAGCATCGCGTAGTTCTGGCAGGCCACGAGAGTCAAGCGCTCCGGCTGAATCAGCTGATGGCTCAGCTGAGTGATGTTCGCCTATCACAGTACATTCACTTAACAGGGCGGTCTACTTACACAGCCTCCCTCTACTCATTCGGCTGCTCCTCCTGCATGCAAGCTGCTGCACGTTGCTTTGTAAATCCTCTCCACCACCCCAGCTCCATCCCTGTGTGTCAAGAATTTGCATTTCTCCTTTCCTACGTGTTAAATTGCTCCATCCCTATGTGTTAAGAATATGCATTGTTCCATCCCTATGTGTTAAGAACTTGCTTTGCTGCTGGATCTATTCTGTGTGTACCCCTCTAGGGGATTTTGGCTGCTGGCCTCCCGGCCTTATCCACGCGGGCTGCGTGGTTGGCGGGAGAGCTCCAGAACAGAGCCATACTGCCATACATAACTGTATTGCCTTTATTGTCAATAAAGATCTACTTTGATGACAGTGGTCCTCACAGAAGTGTCCTTTCCAAAACAAGAGAGATCACTATCAATTTTGATTGTGAGGAGTTGAATTATAGATTCCAAGTGAAGTTAAAGGGGAAATTTTGAAATTATATGTATTTGCGGTTGCACCTAAATGCAGGTATGTTCGGCTTAGTGTGTGAAACACAGGAGCGTAAATCCATTAAGAGTGCTTAATATTTTTTGCTGGACCACAACAGTGAGGCCAACCCTACAAACGCGAATGTCTGTGACTGATTGAGTGAGTGACTGAGTGAGTGATGAAGTTACACAATTGGTCGGCTGAGTTATGAAATCACACCATTGGTCGGCCGGATCACGTGTGTTATGTCCAGCCACATACTAGGTTTTAACTGTTTAAAAGTAGCAAATGCCATTTATGTTGACATTAACACAATGGATTTTGGGTTCTGTGTGCAAGTCACTGAGCAGTCTCCCAGAACCTTAATTCCAAACCACACAGAGGCCCTGTACTGTGTTCATGATTTCTGGGTCCATCCCCAGACTGAGCTCATCTGTTGGGTTTTCAACCGCAGGCCATGTCTGGGCAGTCTCCATGCAGAGCTGGACCTGAGGTTATGGCCATGAGTGGGTTGGACTTGAGGTTGTGGTCTTGATTTTGGGTGGGTGTCTAAGTGGGGTAGTGTACACATCTTGATCTCAGAACACACAAGGAACAGGAATGCAGTGAAAACACGCTAGGAAAAAAAGTTCCAAATGGAAACATATTAGAAGGAGATGTGGATGAAGTACAAGTTCTGAACTTCAGGTCTTATATCAGCTCCTGTGGAAATGCATTCCAAACTGTGTTTTGTTTGAGACAAACTTTTGCTTAATTTAGTAATTGTGAACAGATTTTAAAGAGTAATTGCACTTACTATTTCAGCCTGGCTCTGCCTACAACACAATTTTGAAAAACGTGTCTTGGGGTGGGTGGAGTAGGTGTGTCCATCTCATTTGTGTAAAGCATACCAAATGTAAATGAATTTGTACAACGTAGCTGTGCCTGGCTCATGAAACTTGGATCAAACTGCCAAACTAGCCATTACAGATAACATAACATAACATAATATAATGATGAGACCTGACTATTCCACACAATGACTATTCACTGCATGAAAAAAATTATTCCTAATGTCTGTATGGAATCAAATTTTTGTTCATTTCCATTTATGTCCCCTCGTTCTACTAACAGAACTCAACTTGAAGAATCTCTTTTAGTTCACTCTGTTGATCCCCTTTATTAATTTAAAAGCCTCAATCAAATCACCCCTCAGTCTCCTTTTACTAAGCTTGAAGAGGTTAAGCATATTAAGTCTTTCCTCATAGCTTTTATCTTTTATACCAGGAATCAATTTTGTTAGTCTTCTTTGAACTTTTTCCCAGAGCCTCTATATCTTTCTTGTAGTATGGTACCCAGAACTGCACACAATACTCTAAAGCCTGCTTCATACTTTCAGGTGTCCGCAAGGGTCCGCTTTGGTCCGTGTGACCTAAATGTCGTCATCCACCCATGTCCGCGAGGGTCCACACGGACCCCTATGCGGACGTCCGCGTGCAGCCCAAAATTTGTGACCGCGAGGACTGTACGCATAGCAAGCGCGCCGACTGCACATGCTCCTGATAACAAAATGGATGCTTGTTTTGAATAGAGTTGTGCGAGGAGATCCGCCGTTACCCACATTTATATAATTCGTTTTTGAAAGAATACAAAGACAGCCAAATGATGTTGAACTCCTGGCGAGAAATCGCGCAAACGCTTGGAAGAGGTGAAAATGCCTTTTTTTTTTCGTAATGCGCAGGCTTCTTCTTTTTCTTCTTGATTTTTATGGAGGTTGGTCAACAACATTATGGTTCATTGCTGCCACCAACTGGAACGGAGTGTGGATCGGGAAATGCGCATGCGTGGAACGCCAGTCCGACGCGAACCCTCAATTGTAGTATCAATGGAACCGCGTGCGCGCGACCGGTCCGCAGCTGTCCGCGGAATGCGGAAAGTATGTCCGAGCCTTAAGTGTGGTCTAACAAATTTATTGTATAAGATAAGTATAACTTCCTTGGATTTATACTCAATACTTTTGGCTATATATCCCAGCATCCAGTTGGCCTTTTTTACTGTTACAGCACATCGCCTAGAACCAGAAAGGCTTTGATCAACCATTACCCCCAAGTTTTTTTCAAACTGAGCACATTCCAATTTTGTTCCTCCCATAAAGTAATCCTACCTAATGTTTTTATTTCCCACATGCAGAACTTTACATTTGGCTATATTAAATTTCATTTGCCAGGTTTTCACCCACTTCTGGATTTTATTTAAATCTTCTTCCCCTTCTAACAGCTTCCTGCTCACAAAATGTCCCTCCTACTACTACTCTTTGTGTTCTACCCTGTAGCCAGTTCTGAATCCACTCTGAAATACGTCCTCTAATTCCTACTGTCTTCATTTTACTAACAAGTCTCTCATGTGGTACCTTATCAAATGCTTTTTGGAAATATAAGTAGATAATACCATATGCCTTGTTATAATAAAAACACTTGGTAGCTTCTTCAAAGAATACCAGAAGGTTTGTCAGACATGACCTTCCCTTACAGAAACCATGCTGGCTGTCCCTTTGGATGTTGCTATTTTCAAGAAATATTTCCAACTTGTCTCTAATGATTGATTACAGTATTTCACATGTGATGCAAGTTAAACTTACAGGTTTGTAGTCTCTTGGATCAGTGTGGTTGCCTTTCTTATATATTGGTATTATATTACCTCACTTCCAGTCCTCGTGTATTTCTCCAGTTTCTAAGGACTGTCTAAAAATACCTGCCAGTGGTTTAAAAATATCTCAGCTAACTCTTTGAGTACTCTTGGGTATATGCCATCAGGACCTGCTGCCTTGTTTGTCTTTAGTTTAAGTAATTCATGCAGTACTTCTTATATACTTCTTACAGATCAAATATAAATCAAGATTCAGCAATTACATGGCCTGTTTCTTATCTCAAATGTTTTCAGAAACATATTTTGTGGCCTGTTTAAGTGGAATATGAGAAAGTTTATGAACAGGCCGCCATGGTTCTCCAGTCTGAAAAACATTGAGTCGAAACCAATCTATCCAATCAGGTGTCGACAGGTTTCTGTCATATTACAAAGTGAACAGAAAAATCTGTGGGGGGCAACACTTTTCCTGCAGGATATCTTGATTTGACAGCAACATGACGTAGTAGTACCTCCAATGAGGTACTCTAAAACCATGACTGGGGTGGGGCCAGAGTGAGATGCAGAAAGTATTTTTCAAAGGTTAGAGGGCAGCACCAAGATGTATTCTATCAGTTTTTTCTGCCAAATGATATTATTCCAGGGGCAATTTAGGACTAATAAAGATGTGACAATATCACAGTGATGTGATACAGGTGATGTTAAACAGGTGAGGCAATCGTGTTATAGTATATAAGGAGCCTCCAAGAAAGGCCTATGCCCGGTTGCATAAAACACCTTAAGTGAAATTTCCCCTGAAGTTTTCCCTTAAATGTCCCTTACACTTAAGGGTGTTGCATAAAAAACCCTTAAGTGTTATTTAAGAGTTTCCTTAAGTGAAAATGATGAAAAGCCTTAAGATTTGCCTAAATATTGCGTTTTAAGTAATCCCTTAAAATCCGTTAAGTGTTGCATAAAACACCTTAACGACAATTTCCCTTAGTTTAATTTAAGGCTAGCAACACATTGCCTTAAGTCGAAAAAAACTGAAAAATGGCAGCGTTTTTTGAGCCATTGGAGGAGGAAAATGTGCCTCGACTAATTTTTAGAGACAGGGACAACCCACTTGACTGTAGGAATGGCGGTGCCGCTAAAACAGAACCGTGAAATTTCCATCTCGCACCAAACAAGAAGTCATCAAGAGGGAATTTTTTTAGGCAGCATGGCTTTCCACGGATCTGTGGCGTTAGTGACGGCACGCACATCAGGATTCAGGCACCCCGATGTGCGTGCCTTCGTTTACTGTCCATTTCAAAATTTGGTTCGCCAGCTAGTTGATTATGATTTATTATTATTATTATTATTATTATTATTATTATTAGGTAATTAGTTAGACTATGTTAATTATTTTACTATTCAACTCATTAAAATTGCCGTGAGAGATGCAGTAGCTCGTGAATCCGTTTAACTTAACCTCCTCAACAAGGCACATCCGAGCCATCTCCATAGTAACGTGGGGATTCCCGTTTTTACCGTAAGTTGATATGCCAATATACAGTAAAATACTTAAGAATTACCCTTACCTAAGGAAAACATCTGAGAGGTTTTATGCAACGCACTTACAAGATCCCCTAAGATAAGGGGAAATAATCCCTTAAGTAAAACATTTAAGGGAAAAACTAAGGTGTTTTATGCAACCGGCCACTAGTCCTTCATGAGCAAGAATGTGTCGAGGCTCGCCAATTTTCCAACAGATGCTTCAGCGAATAATCCAGCACTTTGAGAACAACGTTCCCCAAAGACAAATCGGTAAGATTTTGGGCATTTCACCCTCTACAGTGCACAATATAATTAAAAGATTCAAGGAATCTGGTTCAGTGCGTAAAGGGCAAGGCCGAAAACCACTTCTGAATACGCATGATCTCTGATCCCTCAGCCATCTCTGTCTTAAAAGTCGTCATGCGTCTGTAATGGATTTGGCTTTATTATGCAAAGCATACATCGACACTGTCCAGAAGCACCGCTGACTTCTCTGGGCTCGGTCTCATCTGAGATGGACAGCAGCACAGTGGAAGCGTGTTTTGTGGCCCGACGAGTCTACATTTCAAATAGTTTTTGGACAAAACAGCCGTTGTGTCCTCCGGGCCAAAGACGAAAAGGACCATCCAGGCTGTTATCAGCATCAGGTCCAAAAGCGAGCGTCTGTCATGGTATGGGGGAGTGTCAGTGCCCATGGCATGGGTAACTTACACACCTGTGAGGGCACCATTAATGCAGAAAGATATGTACAAATTTTGGAGCAACATATGCTGCCATCCAGATGCCATCTTTTCCCAGGACGTCTGTGCATTTTCCAGCAGGACAACGTCAAACCACATTCTGCCTGGATTACAAGTGCATGGCTGCGTAAGCAGAGAGTGCAGGTGCTAGATTGGCCTGCCTGCAGTCCTGACCTGCTTCTGATTGAGAATGTGTGATGCATTATGAAGCACAAATATACGGCAATGAAGGTCCCGTACAATTGTGCAGCTGCATAATGGAAGAATGGGGGAAAATTCTGCTTGCTAATCTTAACCAACTGGTGTCTTCAGTGCCCAAATGCTTAATAGGTGTTATTAAAATAAATTATGTTACACAGTGGTAAACACTCGACTAGCCCAAATTCTTTGGAGCATGTTGCAGTCATCAGATTTGAAATGAGTGTATATTTTCAAAAAACAATTAAGTTCACAAGGTAAAACATGAAATAATGCTCAGTTTTTTTTCCAATATAGCACAGGCCACAGGGTGAATAGAATTTACATTATCACTCCTTTTTGTTTTATTAGCATTTTCCATACTGTCCCAACTTTTTTGGAATTGGGGTTGTAGATAAACTTGTATGGAAGGTTAAAATAAAGCTTGGCCAATACTTTAAAAAAAAAGTTGTTTCATTACATTACATTAAATTACAGGCATTTGGCAGACTCTCTTATCCAGAGCGACGTACAGCAAAGTGTATAACCATAACATACAGGCATTTACAGGGAGGTAGGGAGGGATGGGGAGAGGTGCAGCCTGAAGAGGTGAGTCTTCAGTCGTCGTTTGAAATGGGTCAGTGTCTCAGCTGTTCTGACCTCCACGGTGTCAGAGTTCTGTAAATCATACATCTTGAGGTTTTTATGAAATATATAAATACAACGTTCCTTGCAGATTATTGTACCTAGCATTGGTTGACTATACAAACATTATGTGCTTAGTCATGTAGTACTGATGCCCTCATCCAGTACTGATGCCCTCATCCTTGACAGTATACATTTAACAAATATTACTGAAGCACATCAAGGCCAATCAGCCTGCTGAATGGTAAAATGAGCATCTACTCTTGGGAACTGAAATTGCAGCAAGTGTCTTAACTCTTAGCCATTAGCCCTTAGCCCCTCTTTATCCACTACACCTTGTAAACACCTCACAGCTAGACCAATGAGGGTTTGTAGCTGGAGGGGAAGGCACCGCGTGTTCTCCCTTGGCTGGTGTGATTCAAAACCGGAGATGTTAGTTATTTTTCCTCTATTCGTAAGAACAGGGCACAATTATAATTAAGAATGCACTGGTTCCGTTGCCACGGGTTAGATATGAAGGCGTTGCTTCATATCCCGCTTAAAGCTGGCCTGAAACGGATCAGTAGCATTCTGGTTACTCTCCGTTCGTAAACGGGGCTATGCTGTCCTCAGAGATATATCCGATCTGTCGCCGGACGGTCAATATTCCAATGGGAGCATCAGAATATTCACAAATACGCGGAACAACACAACAGATATATCCGTGACCACAGCAAGAAAGCGTAACAGTTACTATGTTTTACTCTCGTATTAATCTGACTCCATATTACATGATAATTTAAAATTTGGGTTTAACTATACGTGGAACTTGGGAGTGGTTACACTCGACTCTATCTTGTGCCATCATTCCTCAATATATGCTCCCGGGTTTAGCATTATTGTTAAATCTCAGTTCGGCGAGGAATCCAGAGGGTAAGAGGCTGACCACCATAATACATGCCTTCCATGCCTGGCTTACATGGATAGTGCATCGATAGTTATGAGCCCAGGACGGTGCGTATCTATCGGGCTCCTTAAGGCGAATTTGACAAGAACCGGCGTACCACGCCCATGGGTTCTCTTAAGCCAAAACACCAGAACCAATACCACCAATCCCTTAACAGGCAGATCGTGGTCACCTATCTAACTTGAAGACCCCACTAAAGACTTTTACTGTACTAGACCCCTGATCAGTAGGTCCTAGTCATAATTGCCCCCCTGAGTATTTAAACGGAATTTCGGCTGAAAAGAAGATAAAATGGATTAGAGTCATGAAGACCACGTAAGTTAAAAATAAGAATTTATTGAACAGGCAGGTAGGTTGTTATCTTCAAATTCAAAAATCAATTATAAGGTTTAAAAAACATAAATACAGAGTAATTACCCATCCTGTTTAGCTACACACAGAACACCGAGTATGCGCAGTGCGGGAAGTCGATTACGATCTTCCCCGATTGCTTTGTCTCCCTTCCTTTTAAGCCAAATCCCGCGTTTGGTCTAGGTATTACCATAAATTAACCTGGCCGAATCATAAATCTCGAATTCCGGCCCCCACCATTTGGAGGCGGTTGTTAAAACAATTGGTGGGGAAATGGGGAAAAGGAGATGATTACCAGAGAGGACATTCCATTGTGTTAGTTTTTTCCTGAGTTATTGAAACTATGTTTTTTCAAATTCTATTTGGTATGAAACATATTTCATTCAATGGTTTGATTTATGGTGAACATGTACATACCAAACATGCCAAGTGGATGTAATATTATGGTGCAGTTGTCATGAAAATACCCTTTTGTTTAACCATTGTACATGCAATCCATGTTATTATTACATAATGCATAATACAATAATACAATGAAAACATGTGCATGGTTTGTACGGTTTTCTGGGGTTTGTAAATAGGATAAACAGATGATTTAAAGTCCAGATCCAGAAAAGAAATAAAAAGTGTAATGGCAGAGGGGCCCATTGCGCAGTTGTCCCATCATTTGGCCAGAGGCCTGATGACCCTTAATGACCCCCACAACCATAAACAAAGAGACCAGTTCCCCTTATCTTAGTTGTGCCCAGGTGGCAACATTCCTGAGACCCAACGGCTTGCTCATCCCGAGGAAATCCGAGTAACTTATTGTTTTAGCGCACGGCTCTGGGTTCTTTGAAGTCCAGTGATGAGTCTCAGCCTGCAGGTTCATTCAAATGCCAGCCTTTTCTGGGTCCCAGTTTGTAGGACGGAGTGTGGCACAGTGGGTAAGGAACTGCGCTTGTAACCGAAAGGTCGCAGGTTCGATTCCCGGGTAAGGACACTGCTGTTGTACCCTTGAGCAAGGTACTTAACCTGCATTGCTTCAGTATATATCCAGCTGTATAAATGGATACAATGTAAAGTGCTATGTAAAAAAGTTGTGTAAGTCGCTCTGGATAAGAGTGTCTGCTAAATGCCTGTAATGTAATGTAATGATTTCCCTCATACAACCTCACATCTTATATAACACAAAAGTGTCAAGACTTGGAATGGCACAGGCCACTTTTACGCTTGCCTTTTCAAGTGACCTACTGTATTTGAAATTAGAATATGGATTGGATCTGTCCATCTGGAGATCTGAGTCAAATTCTGATGGTAACCAATATGAATGTAAAAGCTCCAATATGTGTCTTCACGTGTCATCAACACTTCACTTCACAAATAATATCCCATAAGCATGTGGGAGTCATTAGACAGCTTGCTATGTAGCTGGTTGTAGGGATGGATGGATGGAACACTGAGCGCAACAACCAGTAGAAATGCAATCTCAGTCTCAAAGCATGGAATTACACTTGCAACACATTCAAAATAAAGTGTAAACACATGACCATATGCATTGAATATAACTGTATGGAATATGTTTGTAAACAGGGCCACAGTCAAATGCTGTTCTTGGGTATAAATACAAGTCTGTGATGGGGTTTCTGTGATGACAGGGCCAACATTGCCCTGAGCACACAAAGTGTACTAGATAGCAATCCTCTGTGTCTTCATGTGAGTAATGCTTTTATATTATTGTAATCTGTGCAGAGGTCACTCTCAACTCCTCTTTATTATTCTAGGGATTAACTCTGTGTTCCTGATGATTGTTAAAACCCAAGCCTGTTTAAACAGCCAAAAGTAAAGCTGTGGTGGTGCTAAACTAACAAACCTGCATTACATCTGCAATACCTGCATTATTCTTCCAAGCACTATCCAACACAGCATAGCGTTAACACAGATGCAGCCTGGACCGAAAGCAGCACACAGCACATCACTACCAGAACACGGCACTGACACAATTTCTCACATCATTCACAATACCCAACACTAATAGAGCAGAGAACCAAGCACCACCAATAGTCACTGACAATGCACAGAACAACACTATCATAATACAATACTAAATGTGCAAAGCTATCACAGCACAGCATTTACACCACAAGCATTTATATAGTCCAACACTAGCACAATTACAAACCCCTGGCACGTTACAAACCCCCATACACTACACCACCTCCCTGCAGATGTACTACTTATCCCTTGTCTGACCTGTAGGTCTTGTGACTGGGCTGGTGGACCTGCTGTCTAATCCAGATTATATTGCACCATGGTGCATCTGTATTCACAGCAGCCATTGTCTGCAGCAGGTTAGACAATTTGGGTCACTATTATTTTTAGGGAGAACAGCACCAGCCCGTGACACATTTTTAACTTACAGTCAACTGGCACAGAGAGAGAAGCAATCAATTCAAACTCGTACATAGAAAATCATACACAGGGAGTTCAATTCAAGCTTTTCTTATAATTTTGAGAGTTTCCGTATAATTCTGTTTGATTCATTGACTGGGTGATGGAAAGTGTGGTTCCTGCCAAATTAAAATAGATAACAAACAACAACAAACATGGGTAAGAATAACAAGCGGACTTGCTGGAATTTAAATATAGTAGTTATTTGTCATAAAAAACATCTATCCATCCATTATCTAAACCTGCTTATCCTGGGCAGGGTTGCTTGGGGTTCTGGAACCCATCCCAGCATGTATTGGGCAAGAATAGGAATACAGGAATGCACCCGGGACAGGTCGCCAATCTATTGCAGGGCACACGCACCATTCACTCACACACTCATACCTACTGATAATTTAGAGTCTCCAATTAGCCTACCTGCATGTCTTTGGACTGTGGGAGGAAACCAGAGGACAGGGAGGAAACCCACACGGACACGAGGAGAACATGCAAACTCCACACAGAAAGGCCTACAGTAGGTTGAGATTCGAACCCATGACTTTCTTGCTGTGAGGTGACTACACCACCATGCCCAAGTTAATCTCAATTTTTGAGGAAAGTATTATGGCCTCCAAAGACTTCCTGTTTCACTGGAGTATAAAAATGACATAACAAACCAGTTGCCTCATTTATAAAATGGTTTTATGATCAAATTGCATCATAAATACACAGGGAAAAAAACATGCAGAAAATCATGTCTAAGTAGTTATTTATAAAATCCCACTTTGACATGAAATTCATTATACCTCTCAGTAAAGTTTATACTACATGTAAGTCAATTACCTGTTGGTTAAGTAAGGAATAAACCATGACAGGCTGTCCCGCTATTGGAATGTATGACTGGGATGGTGGTGTGGCTGAGGCAAATGCCAAGGTTAGCCTGTTATGTTTCTGTTGTCACTTCACTTTCTAGTTGATTATTTGTTTCTCTCCTGCACGATCTTTGTTTTGGTTTGTAGTATGGGTGTGATTTCCTCTAACTCTCTCTCCCCTCAGCCGATCACTCTCACCTGTTCTGGCCGCATTCTCATGCACTGGTTAATCACTCTGATTTAATTAACCTGTTCCCTGTTTGCATTCTCACGCTCTGTTCAATTATCTCTCATTTCACTCACCTGTTTCACTTAGTGAAACATTCTCTGTTCCCCTGCTCTTCAGTGCCAGATTGTGCCTCTGTTTTCAGTGCCTTTCCAGCGTTTACTCTTGTCAGTTTCTCGTGCTTCATCTCATCATGATTTTTTATGAAATGTGGCAATTATGCCCTCATAACTGTTTTAAATGTTTGAATTATCATCAATGTTGCCATTAACGTCATTATAAACATCCCGGTAACATTATTTTTCAAAAACCTAAACACCTCCTTCATAACATACCATTTCCTGTTTGCGTTTGTGTCGCTGGTGCTAGCAGTAGCCATTAGTATGCCTACACTCCTCGAGTCATGGACGGATTATCATGACCACGGGCCCTGGACACAAACTCACCACGGACCCCTACACATGCAAATACGCAAGCATTGCGTGTGCCCTCCCCAAGCACACAGAGTTTGGTCACACAATAGCACAGGGCAACCCACGACCACACAGCATGTATTAGTTTGAAATTATATTCGTTATTTTGACATGTTAAATTACTGCCATTTTAGGTCTGTTTCATTCTATACATGCCATGTACAGAACAGTATCTTTAGGAGTCAAAACACACACCTTAATTTTAATAAAACCACCAACAACAAACTGTGAAAGAATACATAAATGTACATCAAATGTAGTACAGAGCCACAGCTACGACCACACAAAATCCGCAGTGAAAAATATCCTACCTAAACCACCAGCTTTCTTCTGGCCTTCTTTGAAGAGAAGTCATTGATTAAGTCGTCAAAGTCCAACTCCCGGACGAGTTCTGATTCAATGACCATGAGTGACAGCATGTTCAGGCGTCTCTGTGTCATCCTTGTCCTTAGTTCATTCTTAATCCTGGACATTTGCGAAAAGGACATTCTCCCTCGCAGTTGCTGACAGGAAGTGTCAGATACAGTCTTAACGCAATGTATACGTTGGGAAATGTTGACTGCAATGCACAATCAAGCATTGTTTTCAGAAGTTTCGATGGACGCATGTTCAGTCCATCAGGTCTAATGAAAGATCTGAAGTGAATCAGTTAATTGGCAAGATTTCTGTCCAAATCAGAGGGATAGGCAGAGGAAAGCGTGTTCGATTTGTCAATTACTTCACTGTCCGATGCGGTCCTAAAAACTTGATCACTGCCACAACCCGTTGGAGAACATCCCTCCAATATTGCCTCACATCCAACGTTTGCTTTATTAGGGCTGAGTGAATTGCCCCAGTGCCACTCAACCTCCGCATCGGTATTAGTATGTTGGACATATGGTCTGGGCTCCTCTCGTGTTCAGAAATGCAGTGCGGATGTTTCCAGTCGCAAAAACCGTATACAAATGCATTCTTTTTGCAGGTGAAGCAGAATACATGTCCAGTTGATCGTGAATATAACAGCCATTCTTTGGTGCTGGTTGTCCATTAGGCAATCGACTGCACAACGTCATTTGTTTACGAACAAACCTGACCACCTAGACCACAGTCTCTTGCCGATGCAGGGTATTTTGCACGTCTGTTGTGAAATGAAGACATAATGTTTAATACTGCTATAAGCAGGACCTTTATTATAAAATGCACTTGAACCAGAACCGGATAGAGTTTGGTAAGAAAAATTCAACCTTGCCAGTAGAATAGACCATGCGGAGCATGAGAAATAAAGCTACTAAAACTCTCCCAGACATTTGCGTGTACCTGGTGGTATTTTTATATTAGACAGTCAGTCACAACATGGTGTCAGAATAAGTAGTTAGACTAGGAACCCACTTTGGAAAAAAAAAAAAGAAGAAAATGGAGGCTTTCGGTGTTTCAGTGTACAGAAGGTCGCCAGACAAGTGCCAGATTTGTTTCGCACGGGCTAGCTAAAAAACAAAAATGTTTCAAGAACTAATATACATGTACGAGCTATTCCAACTGTTGATATTGGCAGGACAAAGTCATTCGCGACTTGCAAAACAACAACCACATCCTGCATTGATGATGTATTTTCCTGTTACGTCCTTGTCGGGGACGCATCAGGATGCATTAGCATTTACAATACAAAAGATATGTGGTCAAACGTCCCATTCCACCTCAGCAAGTGGTTTGAGTGATCGGATCACAATGCGTCTTGGTGGTCGTTTACACTTGTATTTAGCGCTGTCCACTTGTGATCCGATCGTCCAAGACGCATTTTGAAATGAAGTGTAAATAGGGTCATAGTGTCTTTTCTAAGACCCTCTGAAACCGGGTTTGAATCAAGCGGCCAAAACCAGACTTCGTTTTTGAAGCTCATTTCCTGGTCTTGTTGTTCCTGGTTGCTCACTAGCGCCACTACGGTTGGCTCCAGTATAGGTGTTTTCATATCCGGTTTCCATGTAAGTCTACGGTACAAATGCGGTCAAAATACAAAGTCAATAATTTTTTCTCATGAGAACAAATAGTCACAATATGTGTATTTTATTCGTCTTATGACTGTCCATGGGTCGATTTCATGATTTATTGTGTCATTTGGGCACTGTTATAATATTTGTTGTGGACCAATGAGGTACAGTTTGCGTCACTTCCTGATTACTGCGGAGGACTAAGCTACAGTAGGGGCTACAGTCTATGGTCATTGGGGTGGGAGGTGGCGCCTCTTGGCCTTGACATTGCGGCTCCGACCACGGTCCACCTGTGCGAAGTCAGAAGATGCAGGCATCCTATTTCGTAATGATTTCATTATGGCGTGTGCTGCAGTAGACGACCATAAAATAATCATCCTCTGTTTTTCGGTAGCCGAGTCATTTTTACTATTTCCTTTAGCCTACCTAACCAGCGTAATCAGCTTGCTATATTTGGTAGTCCAGTAGCCTATGCTAAAACAGTTTGCAACTTCGGCTACCAAGCCATTTGACTAGCTAGCTAACCCTAAACTGCAAACATTCAATCTGTCAAACGTGTTTGACGGCTTGTCAGTCGTGTACATTCCGTAAATGTCTACCTGGGCCATGCTTCACGCATGTGACAAAGCTACTATAATCCCGATTTTGGGATAAACACTGCAAAATTTTCAGTTTCACAAAGGTTTATTTGCTGAATAGCATACAACACACGATGAAATCACACACACAGAATTTAACGAAATGAACCATCTTTGTAAGACTGGCATTTAGAAAGGAACATGTTTTTAACATTTTAGAGACCGACAAGAGCATTTAAGACAGTGGTTCTCAGAATCGGTACTGGGGGCTCCTTGCGTATATTGGCTTTTCTCCATTGGTTTTGATAATAAAAATAAAAGTCTAATAATAATTACAAATTCAATGTAGGCTACATTATTTTTGTCTTCATGCACCAGGTGGAAAACTTGCTGTACAAAGTGCGTCATATTTACACGCCTGCAGATCAGTTATTAATATACTTGGTAGATTTGTTAATCACCGCTGACAGAGTTAATTTTTATTCGGTAGAAAGTGACTTGCGAACGATCGGTCAGCTAGCGTCACCCAGCAAGTGAACACCACAAACGACGATGGAGTAGCTAGTAGCAGTTACTGGCTCATTAACTGACTGTGGCGAAAACCTACGACGATAACTTGCTCGGTTAACAGCAGGTCTACCAGACAGTTATACGAAAATGAGCCTAGTCAAATCACCAGTAGCCTACACATCTCTGATTGATTGACCATCAGTGTAGTCGATGTTCTTCCCCTGTGGTTCATATTGCTAAAGCCGGGCACCCACCGCACGCGCACTACGCGTGTATTACGCGCGTAACTGAAGCGTAGTTGAAGTACTGTTATTACAACGGCAGCGGGCGACGTCGTCTCCACCAGATGCGAACGCGTCGCGTACCGGCTGCGAAGCTCGCGCGACACAAGCGAACTGAAGCGTAGTTTTTCGCTTCTGTTCAATTTTTTTTGGCTTGTCGCGCGTCACGATGGCCTGTTTATACACAGAAATATGCTCTAAAATGCTAGGTATACATGCTCTGATTTATATTTCATCCTTATATTACTGGGGGTGTGTCCCTAGTTACCTCCCAGATATTTTATAAGCAGCTAAAAAAATACAAGCCTTTTCGTTTTGTAAAAATAAATAAATAACTGGAACCTGGAGAAAAGGCAAACTTAGTTTCGCTGTCTTATTTTGCGGAGGGGGTGGGGTAAATTTGAAAATATACCACAGAAAGACGTAGCCTATTGAATGACGTAGAAGTGAATGCACCGAGCAGCGGTTTGTTAGCTCGAGTGTTGGAAGGTAGTTTTTAACCAACCATTGCTCAGCCTATTTGACTTCTCCGATGTCTTCGTTCGCCGTGCTTTCAAAAAGGGCTTGTTAATAAAAATCAGATAATCCACAGAGCTTTAAAAAAATCAGATTATTTAGTGGTCTTGCCGATGAAAATGCACCTATTTTATAAATGAAGTTGTAAGCAAGCCTTTATTGCACTTGTACTTCAAAGCTTCCGGTGTTCATGGCGTTGTGGTGTTCATATCCCTTCAAGATTAAACTGTTACTGTCTTTTTCATGATTAGCTGATTTTACTAAATCTGATCCTATAAATGTTTTGACGTGAATGACAAGACAACACGGGAATTCCCAATGGTTGATTACGGATTATTTATTATTATTATGATCATTACATATTCTTCATGAAATTGGCACGCTTGTTAACCAAGCAAATAAATTAATACAGTTTGAGATTGATTAAGTTTATGGTAATTCTTGAAAGCGTTTACTTTCTCATGTATTTGCGAGTTAACGAAATATTACCAAATTAACAAACTGAAAAGGGTCTCTCACCAAAGTATTCACTTAACCCATAATCAACAATCGTGAACAAACGTGAAATACACGATGTAATCCCACTGCAGACTGCGAGAGCTACTAGGAATATAGAGCTTTAAGCAAGCCTTTGCGCGACACAAACGGAACCAGTGGAGACACGCTACGCGCCGCGTCGTGCTGCTTCGCCGTGCCGCTTACGCGACGCGTGCGGTGGGTGCCCGGCGTAATGCGTGAGCTAACCACGGATAGCCTACCTAGCTCACTGGCAAGCTGATATGCTAGCTAAGCATATTCGTTTTGCTGAGAAACATAACTTGAAGATAACTGAACATAATTGTATTATTAATACCATACATATAACGTGATTACATGACACAGTACAGTCACGGATGAAAATTAAACTCCGTAAACATTTGATAATATATTTCAAAACATAACGGCAGACAGTCAGCTAGCCTCAAGTTCGTTCTGCAATCGTTCGTTCAGGTTGATGGGCTTTTCCGCACCGGACTGTCAATCAAATTATAAAAATCACAAGACCACATAACAACATGGCCGCGCCCGCCATTGAGCTTCAAAACGTGTTTTAGAGACCCACGGAGAGTCAATGGGTGACGTCACAGTGGCTTTGTCCATATTTTTTACAGTCTCTGGTTTTAAGTCAAAATGGTGACACGGCTTGTTAGGCTGCATTCACACCAGATCAGGCAATGCGGCACCTTCCCACAGGGTTGTGCGCAAGCGGCCAAAACCAGACTTCGTTTTTGAAGCTCATTTCCTGGTGTTGTAGTTCCTGGTTGCTCACTAGCGCCACTACAGATGGCTCCAGTATAGGTGTTTTCATATCCGGTTTCCATGTAAGTCTACGGTACAAATGCGATCAAAATACAAAGTCAATAATTTTTTCTCACAAGAACAAATAGTCATAATAGGTGTATTTTATTCGTCTTATGACTGTCCATGGGTCGATTTCATGATTTATTGCGTCATTTGGGCACAGTGCCAATATTTGTTCTGGACCAATGAGGTACAGTTTGCGTCACTTCCGGATTACTGCGGAGGACTGAGCTACAGTAGGGGCTACAATCTGTGGTCACTGGGGTGGGAGGTGGCGTCTCTTGGCCTTGACATTGCGGCTCCCACCACGGTCCACCTGTGCGAAGTCAGAAAATGCAGGCATCCCGTTTTGTAGTGGTTTCATTATAGCGTGTGCTATTTACAGCTGCACTAGACGACCATAAAATAATCATACTCTGAAGTTTTGCGGTAGCCGAGTTATTTTTACTATTTCCTTTAGCCCACTTAACCAAATAATTAGTTGGCAGAAAGCGTAATCAGCTAACGCTTATTTGCTATATGTGGTAGTCCAGTAGCCTATGCTAAAACAGTTCGCAACTTCGGCTACCAAGCCATTTGACTAGCTAGCTAACCCTAACCGGCAAATATTCCATCTGTCAAACGTGTTTGACGGCTTGTCAGTCGAGTACATTCCGTAAATGTCTACCTGGGCTATGCTGCACGAATGTGACAAAGCTAGAAGCTAGCAAGAAAATAATAATAATTAGAAATTCAATGTACATTATTTTTGTCTTTATGCAACAGGTGGAAAACTTGCTCTTCAAAGTGCGTTGTCATATTTACACGCCTGTAAATCAGTTAATAAAATACCTGGTAGATTTGTTAATCACCGCTGACAGTGTTAATTTTTATTCGGTAAAAAGTGACTTGCGAACGATCGGTCAGCTAGCGTCACCCAGCAAGTAAACACCACAAACGGCGATGGAGTAGTAGCAGTTAATGGCTCATTAACTGACTGTGGCGAAAACCTACGACATTAACTTGCTCGGTTAACAGCAGGTCTACCAGACAGTTACATGAAAATTAGCCTAGTCAAAAATCACCAGTAGTCTACACATCTCTGATTGATTGACCATCACTGTAGTCGATGTTCTTCCCCTGTGGTTCATATTGCTAATGCGTGAGCTAACCACGGATAGCTTACCTAGCTCACTGGCAAGCTGATATGCTAGCTAAGCATATTCGTTTTGCCGAGAAACATAAATTGAAGATAACTGAACATAATTGTAGTATTAATGTCATACATATAACGTGATTACATGACACAGTACAGTCACGGATGGAAATTAAACTCCGTAAACATTTGATCATATATTTTAAAACATAACGGCAGACAGTCAGCTAGCCTCAAGTTCGTTCTGCAATCGTTCGTTCAGGTTGATGGGCTTTTCCGCACCGGACTGTCAATCACATTGTAAAAATCACAAGACCGCTTAACTCTATGGTTTTGGCTCCAAATCGAGAACATGGCCGCGCCCGCCATTGAGCTTCAAAACGTGTTTTACAGACCCACGGAGAGGCAATGGGTGACGTCACAGTAGCTTTGTCCATATTTTTTACAGTCTCTGGTTGTGCGGAGGTGTGGGCGTCACGACATGTCCCATTTGTGTGACGTCATGTTGTGAACTTTAACCCCCCCCCCTCCATTTCCTGTCCGCTAACTCAAACAAATGGACACAAAGCAAAGGAAGCTTCTTGCTATCTTTATTTTGAAGCGTAGACAGCAAGCCAGATGTAGACGTTGAAGCTGGGTACACGAAATAAACCAAGCGTGGACACAACTGGGAGAGTATCATAATTTGGTCCATGAACTCCATAGTGCTAGGTACAATAAACTAGCATGCAAAAACTGCTAAATAGTGAATATTTTTATACAGCACAATTCCGATGTTTGGAATTGATATTTAGCTAATAACTGCTGTTTCAGTACTCGTCCCATTACCCAGCACTGTCAAATCACGATGACGATCATAAAATCAAATTTTAGGAAATGAATCGCGTCAGTAATTCATCTGACAGTTGCTTGGTAAACAGCGGAATGCTACATGGTAATCGTGCGCAAAGATACAGAAGAAAATATGTCCCGTAGCCAGGAGTTAAATACAGAACACTAATACTACTGTCCAAATAAGGGATGATTCCATATTTTGCAGGATGGTTGCCAACCATAAATGAAGCTAGCTACAGTAACTATAACCGTGATTCGACTTTAGCCCTATTCGCACGGGACTAGTATTACCTGGGGACCTCTAGTAACTTGCAATAATTGCGGAGGTCGTCTGTGATCTTAATCCCGTGCGAATCTGCCATGTCCGTGATTTGTAAAGTAAAAATTCCACTGCAAATTACCTACCATATTTCGCCAAACACACAGGTCATGTGAAAATATTAGTCCCGTGCGAATCGGCATCTCGGTGATTTGGGGTCGTATTTTACTGTTACGCAGAGCAGAGGCTTGACATTTTCAATCATATCCGGGGGGATAATGTCAGTAAATCTGAGTAAAATACAGACTTCGCTTATCTCGTGCGAATGCGCCGCACGAAACACAGACGTGGGGGGGTAATTTCTAAATTACATGAGGTCCCCAGGTAATATTAGTCCCGTGCGAATAGGGCTTTTGCCATCAATTGTGAAATTGGACATTGAAAATGGGAGGGGATGTAATAATAATTCAAAATCGAAAGAATAATGTTTCTGTTTAACTGCTTTAGTATGTTGGATTTTGTTGCACATTGATTTTAGAACTGTTAAAAGGCAGCAGACTCCCTTTATTTAAAATTAATGCGCACCCTTGGACCAATCCGAATCGAGTATTCAGCCAAGCCGTTGTATAAATTGAGGTTCTGGACATTTGAGAGCTGTAAGCAAATCTCTGAAGTGGACTAGTTCACACTTTAAGAATAAGATTTTATTTCAAATCAATTTTAGACATGAACAGTGCAAGAAATGTTGAAATGAAACCTTATTTACTGTAAATTAAAAAGGCTGTTATTGGCCACATTCACAAGACAGGGTAATTGAAGGCATGCTCATGTGAGCTGAAATTGAAGCTCATTCGAGATTTCTATATTATGGGTGCAAAACATGCAGATACGCTACGAAAGCAACTTTTTTGTTCTTTGTTACGTTTTCCTTTTTTTTTCTTTTTTTAACAAATCAAGCGTAAGCACAACTTGGGGAATGATTTTAAGACTACGTTTAAGTTTAAATCCAAGAATATTTTGACAAATGAGGCCCATGGCTGCTGGACAGCTCACCTTGTTAAAGTATTGTTCTAGTGCACGGATGGGCTTCAAAGTCTGTATCAAATCCAGACCATGCCAGTGCCAACTGTGGCTGGTACCAGTGACCCAATTGGGTGGCACCCATGCAAAATCCATGTCTCAGTGATCACCACGGGAAAGGCAAAGAACTCTCTGAAGAAACAACCTTCCACTGTAATGTAAATAATTAAGATTTTTTTTTGAAACCATTCAAACAATAGAAAACTTGTCTGCAAACAAATGCATCTTGCCCCCAAGTACAATGAGGCTGATGCTTTGAAAGGCAAAGGAAAAGTCATGCAGTTGGAGATCAACAAAACCTGGTTGCATCTTTGAGACACAAAGTCTCCAAATTTAATATCAAATACCATGCTTCATGCAAAAAGGCCTTTTTTTTAAGAACAGCTTCTGTCAACAAAAATAAGCATCTGGAGTTTGCAAAAATGTAATGGTAAATGTACTGCATTTATATAGCGTTTTTATCCAAAGCGCTTTACAACTGATGCCTCTCATTCACACATTCACATACACTCACACACCAACGGTGAAAGGCTGCCATGCAAGGTACCAATCAGCTCACTGGGAGCAATTAGGGGTTAGGTGTCTTGCTCAGGGACACTTCGACACGCCCAGGGCGCGGGATCGAACCAGCAACCCTCCGACTGCCAGACAACCGCTCTTACCTCCTGAGCTATGTCGCGACCACATGGAAATGACATTGGAATTGGTTAGAACTGGGTGTTAAGGTCAGATGAGACCAAAATCGATCTTTTCAGTCACACGCACTAGTGGTTGGTTTGGTGTCAAAAGATACAAAGATACTTATGAAAAGAACATCATATCTGTGGAGAAATATGGTGGTGGATGGCAGTGTTACTGGTCTTGTGGCTGTTTTTAAGGTCAATGGAATCATTAACTAAGGAAAGTAGGCTACCAAGACATTTCGGCCAAAAAACTGGTTCTCTGTCAGAAAGCTGAAACCTGGCCACGAACTGATCCAACAATACTTCTAAATCAATAAAGAAATGGCTAACTGGTCACAAAATTATTCTTTTTCAATGGCCATTTCAGTCTCCAAACTTAAATCCTGTGTACCACATGTGTGTATCACATGTACCACATATCACATGCAGTCATTTTTCCACATGTAATCACATGTGGAGCACGTGTTCAAGTTAACATGAAACTTTTCTGTGTCGCACGTTACAGTATGTTACATGAAGTTATGTTGTCACGTGGAGCACATTTTCCCATGTACTCCACTCATATTATTATGTCTTGTCAACTGATACCCCTTAAAAAATACAGAATATTTGTCAGTGTCACATTAGCATTTTCACAAATAGAATTATGTGAAGACTGCTAACAAAAGCCGCATTTCCACCAAAAGTACCAGGAACTTTTAGTCCCAGGAACTACTTTTCAAGGAACTAAAAGGTCCTTCAGCCCATTGTTGTCTGCGTTTCCACCGCGGTCTAAAGTCCCGCGAATATTAGGCAAATTAGCCCACTGACGTATGAAAAAGCGAGGTTGTCGTCGGTCCAGCTGTCCTATGATTTCTTCTGTAACCCCATACTACCACCGAAGTAGCCTACATTATTTTCTAATAACTGGGACAGCCCGGAGGGGTTTATTCCACTTATATACAACGGGTTACCAACAATGACTCTATATGGTTACTTTTGTATTTATTGATTTTTATCGATTTAATCACCTGGAATTGAAATATTCTTCTGCAGCCGTTTGGGCATATTTTACCGTTGTCAAGCAAAACTGTCGTTGGTAGTTGAACTTGGACCGTTGTTATGCAACAAATAGGATATAACAGGCCAATAGTCAGATTGTAACTGTTTTATATATCCTCTCAAACACATTCATTATGTTTTTATGCGAACATTCACTTTCATGTCTTGACATCCGAGGCGACAGAATGCATTCACATTTCCAATATAACTGGCAACAACAGCAGAAAACATGCACACGTTGTAAACAATTTGCTGTTTGATTACTTTCTCATCGTCAATTCCATATAGGCTAATCGCAAAATGACAAGAATAGAACGAAAACTCGGACTTGCGTGAAAATTTAAATTAGCAGTGGTACAGCCACCGTTTGCTTTCCTTCAAAGTTACTGCTAGCCGAGCAGCGAAGTGTGCCCTCCAGATGCGAACCATGCGCTATAAATTAGTCCATAGTCTTCCTGGTCTTTTTGTGGAATTGAAGAATGGCAGAGTAAAATTACGGCAGTCTGAAAAAGCTAAAGGGACGATTACTAGAATTAACTGTTATTTTACCCTGACAAAAAGTGCGGAAGGTGATTTCCAGTTTGCTTTTACTGTATCACCAATGTGAATTACGCAGAACTACCGCAAACCTCACATAACTGTATCAAACGTTTTGAGTCAGTTACAACGGGCTAACAAAGAAAATCCGGAAGAAAATATTCAGCAACCGAATTAATCCGTTTTAATATTTTGGTACGTAATATGCTGTCCCAGCACGAATGCTTAGCATTTTATAAAACGAATACTAAAGCAAGAAAAGAACAGAAGAGCGCACGTTATAATTCCAAGACGTTGGCAGGCTATAACCAAAACTAGGCTACTGCGCCGCATAACATACAAGTTTGATTTGAAGTTATTATGAAAATAAATCGGTTTGCGGCTGCAGATTTTTAAACATGGTGGTTGAAATAAAACACTGCAAGTAGTCGACCAATCAGAAATTTTCAGCGCTTGCGCCCCACCCCAAAGGTTCCGGTACTTTTGGAAAGAACTACCCCCCGAGCAGGAACTTTTTTGGGGGTAAAATAAAGCCCCCGGAACTAAATTTAGACCCTAGTTCCTGCGGTCGAAACGCACTGAGTTCCTCAAAAGGTTCCTAGTTCCGGGGTAAAGTTTCTGCGGTGGAAACGCGGCTAAATACAAAAGTTCAGCAAAAATTAGAAATCATGTCAGTACATACTGAATCTGTATAAAGAAAGTAATAATTCCCTAAAGGTGCTAGGCTAGCTATTAATAATCATCATAGAAAAGTAGACTATCGTTCAAAATGTGAAGTCAGTAACATAGTTTAATGTTATTCTGTCAGAAAGAGGTACTGAAGCCTGACTACCAAGGTATGGAATGGGACCTCACTGCCATGTGCTCTGTTCCTACTGAATGGCTGAAGCTAAGCAGGTGCAGGCTGTGTTAGTATATGGATAGGGGAAAGCCCAGGAAAACTAAGTTGCTGCTGGGACTGGAGTTGCTGGGCCAATAGGGAGTGATCTTCCCCTGATTGAACCCCTCAACACTGTGCTTTAGGAGATGTCATTTTTCAGATGAGAGTTCTCTGGTGTCCTGGCCAACCTGGCTCTCTCAACGTGTCACCAAATCATCCTCTGGTTTAATTGGCTAGTAATCATTCTCATTCTCTACACCTCACCTAATGTGTGGCGAGCATTCTGGCTGCCGCGCATCAGTGACACAAAATATATATTACAAAAATCAGCTAGAATAAGACAAAAAAAATATGTGTGCACATTGTAACCACATTGTCACTCTCATCCTCACAGATCTGGGGTCATGCCAATAGGCCCAACACTCCTTTCCAAAACTCTGTTAGCTCTCAGTACAGCACTGATTTGGGGTCATGTCTATAGGCCCCACACCTCTTTCCCAATCCCTGTTTACTCTGTATAGCACTGATCTGGGGTCATGTCTATTGGTCCCACGCCACTTTCCCAAACCATATTGGCTCTCAGCACAGCACTGATCCTGGGTCAGGTCTCACTGTGAGTAGCATGGTGGAAATGCATGTGTGAGCTCACCTCCAAAGCCCGGCCTCATGGCAAAGTCGTGATCCTCAATCCGCAGGAGCTGCTCAGACTTTATCAGCAGGGATTTTGTGCTGTCTGATTTCTTCATCTTATAATCAATGCGTCTGGGAGAAGAGAAAAACAGTGATAAACCACGCATAACAACATTGACATTTCATTATGAATTATCTTGTAAATCACTTTCTTATAATGAGCTATGTCATAGCTATTATATAACATATTTGATAAAGGAGAAATATTTGGGGTTGTTGGTTCTTCCAACCCAGAAAAGTTTTGCAACAGAAAAATATATATACCAGCATTTGCTATGTGACCAGGTCACAGAAAGACATCCTAATCCTTTCATTTTCTTTTTCAAATCTGGCCTGCCAAATCATGGGAGTCCCACTGGTATGAATTCTAATGTCATTGCTGAGCCACCTATGTGTATCTACAATACCCAGCCTGCAGTTGTTGCTTTGCCGACTGACCCACTCAATAGCCCCAAGGTTTAGCGCTAGCACAGATATATAGTAGCCCCTACCTTAAAAACTACCTGACAATTGGTGTATACCTGCATTGAGACTGTCACAGCATCAACACCAAGAAGGCACAGAGGAAGCACTTCTTGGGTCTCTTTTGTTTTATCATTATAAATATAAACACAACAGCGGTTAAGTCTTAAGATTAGCTTTAAACTAGCCTATTGAAGCTGCACTTATGATTCAGCTGAACTCCAAAGACAAGGTGCAGAACAGTAAAAAGCTCTTCCCTCTGCTATTTTTAATAACTATGAGAAACCAACAAGAAAATAGGTGGTGCTGAGCTCAGGGTGTGACTGGGATCATGATGTTCAATCAGATCAAGCAGGTCCAAGGCACTGAATTAGCCAAAATCCAGAATCCAAAGCATTGACCTCTCAGATGGGGCCCCCATGCTGATAAAACAGGGAGAGGGACACACCCCTGAGCCTCCACACACGCGTGCACACACACACACACACACACACATAAAGCCTGCAAAGTCGTTGTGCGTGAAGGAAAAATCTTCCGGCAAGTGCAGGTGTGGAGCATGAGATGAAAGCTCTGGGCTCACCAGCACAACATTTTACATGTTAAAAGGATGATTGACAACCCCCCCCCACCCACTGCCTATACTCCCAGCCACTGGCAAACAAATGCAAGGATCCATGTACTAACCGCTCACTGGGTGGCCTGGCACAACTCCATGTTGTACTTATACCCTAATCATGAGATTACTCTAATTACAGACCCCAAACTCTGCTCTTCCTGCTGGAGAATAATGCATAATAACTGTTACATGTCTAAGGCAATGCACTCCTCCTGCAATGTACATGAAACACCAAATCAGCGGCTCCATATAAGGCAGAAACCATAAAATGCTCATGAAGAGGACCCCTCCAGAGATATTCAATGATTATGCTCCAGAATGTTCCTTTGTCTGTTCGCTGTACCCAATGTGGACACACAATACAGAATACATTTTTTAAAATATCACATTGCTTAATAGGCACCACCATTATAATTCTGCATCTATACTAGATTGTATGAGAGAAGAGTCAGGAGGGGGGCTGCTATAAGAAACAGGGAAGTGATCGTGGGGGGATGTGGGGTTGTGATGATGGGGGGGTTTAGTGTGTGCTGGTGAGGTGTCAGTAGGGGGGTTACTGATGATGTCAAAATAATTTACCATTACAGTTTGGGGTGAGGGGGGGCTGAAGGCAGCTTTGAGGGAAAGGCAGTATGGAGGGGAATGAGGGGGGTGATACTGGCAGAGGGACTGGGGGGTGGTGGTGGGGAGTGGAGGAGGAATGATTTGTGAATAACAGGGATTGTTACAGGGGCCCCACACAAGCCTCACCCTCCGTGTTTGTTCTTGACATGCTCCCCCAGGTACACATCCTTGTGTCTTCGACGGCCAGGCAGAGGGCTACCGATGGGCAGAGAGGCCGGCCACAGCCAGACCAGGCTCAGCAGCCGCAGACACAGTAGCTTTGCCTTCATCTCCACCGGCCTGGGTGGCGATCCGTGTCACCATAACCCCCGCCTGCACATCCTTCTGGGAGCCCCCGAGGTCCTTCACATGTCCTCACACGCCGTCCCGGCTCCAACACAACAACACAACAAGCGCAGGGAGCTACAGCCAGTAATGTCTCTTTCTCAGCCCACTCAACCGGTCCAGATTATGCAATCCACACTCCTCTACATGATGGTTATCTCTGCCAATTCCACAGTCCAGTCAGTATCTCAGAGAGTCACCTTCTCAGTCTCTGTCTCTCTCTGTCACTTTCTCTCAGCAGTGTTGTCTTTTCTTCTTTCTTTTTCCCTGTTGAATCATGCGCGTCTCTCTCCCTCTCTCTCTCCACGCTCCCACTTACTCATGTTGTGTGAGTCTCTTTTGTTGGCGAGTCATGTGTTCCTCTCTCTCTCCCTTTTCTCTCCCTCCCTGTCCAGTTGTGTGGATCTCTTTTTCTCTATCCTGTTGGCACAATCTGTTTCCACAGCAAAGCTTTTTTCCTCCTCCCACCGATTTAAAACCAAATATTAATTTATTCCTATAATGACAAAAGAATGACGTTAATTCCAGATAATCCTCTTATCTGCGGCCCTGTCACAGAAATCTTTCAATAACCTACAAACCATGGAGGCGGGAGATAAATCAAGCAGCTTTTTTCTAATATTGGACTCCACAGAGTGAAAATAATAATAATATTGTAACCTAGTTTAGAAGAAATTCCCCAGCCCGCCCTGCTCTGCGCCATTATGTTCCTAAAAGCGTTCCGTGTGGTGAGAGCTAAAGACAACCCTGGCACAGAGAACTGCTGGAACATCTGCTGTCTGAACCAGGATGCTTCTCAGCAGTCTGTCCTTCTTCTGACAGAAGCTGTGGTGAGAATTTATCTGTAGAAAGGCTGGGCCAACACACGTGAGGTCTGCGTATAACACACAGGCACAAACATGCACACGTAGACAAATGCACGCACACACACATGCACTGCAAACTCACGTGTACAGACACATGTGCAAACACAAACAAATGCGCATCAGCATGCTAGTATGCCACAGAATCCATAAGAGAGAGTCCACAAATATTTTAGCCGACAGCGCTGGGGACCCACAGAGTCAGCGGCGGCTCACAGCTCCAAAACTCCACCACCCCCCCCAGACACAGCAACATTTCACAATGCTGCGTTCAACAACCCAGACCAGAAATACTTTTATGAGCCATGGAAATCCATCTATATTATAATCCCAACCATTCAGCTACCCCTCCCTGCACACAGCCCACTTTGGCCCTGGCCTCTGTTCCCTGGTCCTCATAAAGCTGTTGACTTCCTCAGTGGTAACACTGGCAAATGTAAGTGTTACTCCAGCCAATCCAGGTTGCACATCTGGGAGAGGAATCATGTTTCATCTAAACCTCAGAGGCACCCAGACATCCGTGTGTGGTAAACTTATAATAAGGAATGATTCAGACAACGGGCATTCACTCAGTCAGGGAAAGTTATCCAGTCAGCCACACGTTCACTTAGTCAGGGAAAGCAGGAAATAGCTGGGTGTTTAACCAATTCAGTCAGATAGGCAGTCAGAAATTCAGGGAATTAGAGAATGATAGTTTGATTAATCACCATTAATTATATTAATAAAGAATTCAAAAATTAAATATTTTACTATTTACAATTTTAATAATATTTTCTAACAATTTATTTTTCTAAAAATGCATTGTTTCAGGAAAATCTGCATTTAGGAAGTACATTTTAATGGTGAATTGTGGCTTTATAATTTGAATGTAGAAACATACAAGCCATTTAACACTTTATTTCCTTAACATCTCAAATGTAAAAGCTGAAGGACAATGCACAAATGACTCAAAGGTCAACGTCAGAAATGGTTCTTTATTTAAACATGTAGCATGCATTTGAGCTAAATTATAATATGAACTGAGTGCACAGAAATTCTGTAGAAAAACAGAATTGTAAGCGTAACCTACAGCAGCTGCTGTGTAGCAGAAACAAATCATTTATGGTGATTCACAAATTGGCTCTGCTCACATTAAGTAAAACTTGAATTGTGAAATACACAATATTGAATGTAACAGACAAATTATTTATTTGTTGGGATTTCCCATATGTTCTTTGCTTATTTTTCATCTTCAGGTGCAGCCACTGAATTGCCTAGTTTAATATTGAACTGTCCACAAACATAACCTTTCTGCTTTAGCGGTATAAATGCATTGTTGTCACTCATTTTGTCTGTATCTGTCCCTCCTCGGGAAAGCCTGGAAACAGGAAAGACAGAAAGTGTATTGAAGGACCTTTGCAATGACATCACCAAAAGGACATAAACCCTAGACAGACAGACACTCAGTCAGTCTGTTAGGGAATCAGTAAGTCACAAATCAGCCAGTCTGTCAATCAGTTAGTCAGGGACTTATTTGGTGAGCAAATACAGGATCTCTGCTTACATAAACATTAAGTGACTCTGTTTAAAGGAATCCTCAAACAGCGCACTTTAATCTCAGTACAAGCAGGACATCTGCCATCTTTTAGTCATTTTATTACATTTAATCGGGCAAGAGGGTACAACTCTTTGTTTACACGGGTTCACCAAACACAAAATCAGTATCATCAAACCAGCATGGCAAACACCAAACTGTACCATTCTATCATCCAGCGCAGCGCCATTCAGTATTCACAGAGTGCCTATGATATGGATGTGGGATAACCACATTCACAGTCTCAGTGGTGCTTCTGCAGGCCAGAGATAATTGAGTTTAATATGTACAGAGACAATCACCTGGTGAGAGAAGTAAAATCAATCCTGAAATTGTCGCTGCTATGCCCCCCCATCCCCTTACACCCCCACCCCCCCACTCCCCACACATACACATAATTCAGACCCATGGGCTTGCGCTCATAATCTGTGGGATTACAGCCCCGTCCAGGCCAGAGAGGAAGGGTGATTTATTTGGCACATGCACACTTGCTCCAGAACATGTTTCTCTGTTCTCCCTTCCGCAAAAGTATCTTGGAGGGTGTGTGTGTGTCTGGGTGTGTAGGTATGTTTGGGGGAAACAGCCAGCCAGGGTGGGGATTTGTTGGTGATATTGGACTGAGGAACTGGTGCAAGAACAACAAAATAGAAAAAGCTATTCATGCTCTTTCCCTTTTAGTATTGCTCAATTAAACATTCTGTCAATAAATAAATAAATAAAAACTCAAACCTGAATTTTGGCCCTAATTGACTGCATTGGATATTTATGCCAGCAGTTCATGCTCTGCCAATCAATGCTCATCCAGCTGAATGGAAGAAAATCCCTGCAGCAATGCTTCAACAGTATAATGCCTTTGCTTGTTCTAGCAGCAAAGGGTGGACCAACTCCATATAACTGCCCATAATTTTGGATGAGATGTTGGATGTCAGGTGTCCACATACTCCTGGCCATGTAGTGTAGGCAGTGATGGTGGTAATTACACATTTATATACAATTTACAATATTGTCATTTAACAGATGCCTTTAGGTAAAGTGACTCGGAAATGTTAATTTCATTTGGTCTACAAACAGAAAAAGAACTAGTTACAAAATTATAATTATATGAGTGCCAACATCAAGGTTCTCAAGATACAGGTAGAGGAGGGTTATTTGTTATTTGGGTGGTTCATTTTATTTATTAAATAGAAACAATGGGCCTCATTCATGAAACATGTGTACGATCACATTTGTAAACTGCGTGTAAGAATGTTTCCAAGAACATTTCAGCATTCATCATTTTTTTATTATCTGTATGTGTTTCCTTATGCAAATCTCATGAACAGAATTGCGCATAAAATTTACACAGTCAGCATTCATCATCTCATACACCTGCAATATGCACAAAAACGTACAGATGTCATGAATCTCATTTTTGTAGGAACATTTTTAAGAACGAAAGTAAGAATAATTTAAGAAATGTTTTGTGAATTGAGTAGTCTGATGAGATGAGTTTTTACATGTGTGCAGTTGGCAGCCAGTGAACCTGCTTTCCTGATTGACTGGGGAAGGTCATTCCGAGATTGGGGGATGGGGCAGAGAAGAGTCAGGGCCCTGAGGAATGGTTTCTGGGTGCTGGAAGAGTTAGGACACCCAGGTGATGAGAGGCAGAAGTGAGAAGGCTGGTTGGAGTATGGTGTAACCACTGTCTGATGATAGGTAGAGGCAGTACCATTCACAGCTTGGTATGCCAGGGCGAGAGATTCGGACTGAATGCAGGCAGCTACCAGGAGGCGATGAAGGGTATTAAAAAGTACCATGGCATGCATGCATTTAGGCAGGCTAAAGACTAGGTAGGCAACAGAATTCCAACATATGATTGTCAGGTTTCTGTTCCTGTTTTCTGTTTTTTCCTTTCTGGGCCGCCAGATGGCGGTAGTTCTGTTCCTTTCACTACTTAATTGTTTTATTGGTTTCAATTATTCTATTATTGTTTTTCAGTTGTGTCTAGTTATCCCTTCCCTCTGTGGTCTGATTGTGCATTGTGCCCTCCTGTGTCTCGTTAGTGTTCTGCCTATTTAAGTTCTTTGCTTCCCTGACTCGGGTGCTGGTTCCTTGCGTTTCCATATGTGTTGCTGCGTGTGTTTATGACTCTGTGTATCCGTGTATATTCCGTCACTGTGTTTCTGCCCACGCCTTCCTGCCTGTTTGTCCTGCCTGCCCTTTTGGCTTTCCTGGTTTCTGCCCTGCCTAAGTTTTGTTTTCCACATATTCCACATATCCCTGCGTGGCCTTGCTTTGGGTTTTTGCTTTTTGTTACCTTTGATTAAAGTCTTTCTTTGGATTCACCCCTTTGAAGTTTTGAGTTTTTTCCTCACTCTGCATTTGGGTCCTGGTCCCATGTTCCCTGACAATGATCCTATATAGCTATTTCCAAGCATGAAACTACTGTCAACCTTGCCCACATTAAGTCCTGATGGCCTGACAGGGCAAGTACTTCAGAATTATGCTCTCCTGCTGGACAAGAGCACTGTACCCAGCTCACGGAAATTTCAAACATAGTGCATTTTAATCTGATGGTGTGGACCTCTATTCGATGCGAATGCATGGAAAGGGCTTTAATAAACACTTAACATCCTCCGTATTTAGTGATCTTGACCCCTTCCAATTTGCATGTAAAAAATCTAGAGCTGAGCTGCCAAACTCTGTTCCATCCTGTAGGTTTTCACTCTAACCCTAACAAAGCACACCACATTCAACACCTTGATATCTCATTGAGCTACTAATTAGTAGAATCAGGTGTGCTAAATTAGCGTTGAAATAAAAACCTACAGGGCAGTAGGGGAACAGGGTTGAGCAGCCCTGATCTAGAGGTAGTGGCTTTATTTAATTCAGCATCCAAACATTTCCAGCTGACTACGCACTATTTTCAGATTTTTGCTTATTCATTTAGTTCAGCTTTTAAAACAATGAAGCACATATCCTAATTATAGCCCGTCCGATGCCAGATTTTTGGGTCCGATGCCGATCCCGATTTTGGAGAGTCCTAGCTCACCGATTACCGATATTTTGACCGATATTTTGTCAAAAAGCAACATTTTCAAATCAATTTGAAAAACCTATATTTTATTAAAGTTTCTATATTTAAGAACATTTAACTTATAAGCAAACAAATAAAAATAAACACACAAAGAACTTTTTAGATAAAAAAATGTAAAAGATGATATTAAATTAAATATATATATTAACACCATCTTTAAGTGTGTGAAATCAAAATAACTCCACACCTTGCTTTTACTCCTTTCTTTTCCAGCCACCTATAAAAAATTAATTTAAAAAAATCCGTTTTCCAGTTTCAAACATGTATTTTTATGAATATTATTTTTGTTGTTGTTGTTATTAATTTGTTATCATCATCTATTCTCAGTAAATTAATTATATTTTCTTATTTTATTCCTACTACATGATCTCAAAGAGTAAGACATTATCTAGCGGAGCTAATGAGTGAATCAAGTGTAACGTTAGATGAAATTAAATTGACTGGATGAAATACGTGAAAAAAACTACAATGCGCTTTCGTGCAGGTTACCCGCGCTAACTGTTGGTTGATTCACTTCTCCAACAGCAATCCTTCTCTCATGTTATCACGACAAATCTAGATAACATGGCTTAAAATGATCCACGTTATTAGTGTTTTATCGGCGTTTTTAATGTCTGGTTAGCTTGCTACCATGACGCGTGACTAGATGACACACTCGCTTGCAATAACGTGTTGTCTATTGACACAGCATCATATAGTAGCTAATATCATTATCTCAGATAAAAAAACAAATGTGTGATGCATTCAATCACCATTTTATTGTGGCTGGTTATTTATTTGAGAATACAGCGATGTCCTCTGGAAATATAGATCCTACGCTGCTTATGTGCTCCCTGTCACTTCATAAAGGCTTGCTAGCCAGCTAGCTTGCTAAAGTGAACCAAATATGTTAGCTAGCTCGCTTGCTTGATAATGAGGATTGATAAACATAGTGGTCGTATAAACGCATTTAATTAAAAACTTTCACTAAATATACATACCTTTATTGCGGCAATCGAATATGTGCAGACAAGTCTTGCAGTGGAGAATATTGGATGAGGCACGAGTGACAAACGTCTTATTACAGAAGTAGCGCGTCAGTTACTGAAGTTCACACTTGTATTAGAGCTCCCTCTACTGGATAATTCTAGTAAATAGCAATTACAAAGTTCGAACAGACAAGTACAGATAAATAATCAATGTTTTTTTGTTTGTTATACTTATTTTAAAATCGGGACACATCAGCTGCATGCCGATCCCGATGTCGTCAAAAAAGTCACATAATGGCCGATATATCGGCCAAACCAATATATCGGTCGGGCTCTAATCCTAATGCAAAGGTTTTTAGGGGTGAGTGGTGGTCTCATTTTGTGGATCAGAGACTTTTTGTCTGGATTACACCCCCGAAGTGTTGGAGCAGTGGGCCAAATACAAGGATGTCATGGCGGAGCTCTACAACCTGGGCTTTAAGCCCATTCTTCTGTACCCTGCTAAGCTACTCGTCACGACCCAAGATGGTTCCAAGAGGAGGCTTTTTTCTGTCCAAGAGACCAGTAACTTTGCGGCAACCCATCGTCAGCGAGCAGTGCAACAAGACGAGCCAGGAGACTGATACCATCTTACAGCTTACAGTCGCTCGCACTCCCCCTGCTACCCCTACCCACCACAGGTGCAAGGATCCACCCACCACGAACAACTAAGGCACAGGGATAAGGTAAGCAGAGTTTTTATTGAATTTATAATAAAAACAGCTCATGGACAAGCAGCTGCCCCGCTCTGACCACCCCTCCCTTCTCTAACTCCCCCCCTGCTTGTACGGTGACCCCACCAACAACTGACCCCGTGCCGCATGAGCCGAGCCCCAGGAGAGGGACTCCCCATCACCGCACTGCAAGCCATCACACACAATGGTAAGTTACCCCGTGCCCCACACTCACTCCACACAGTGCTTGTTCTCTGACCCTCTCTCTCGGGTCTGCCCGCACGGCACAGAACGGCCCCCACTTGGCCACCCCAGGGGGGGTCAACTCACACAGGGAGAGGGAGGTCACACACACACACACGCACACACACTAACTGAACAAAAATGGTGGGACGTGACTCGGTCTGCGCCAAGAAATGCTGGGCCTCCTCCATGAACCAAAATAAAAAACAAAACCCAAAGAAAAATAGGCAGGGACTGCTCCTTCAGCTCTCTGGAACCGCTGCGGCCGGACGTCGTCGTTCTCCTGGGTTTCAGAATCTTCTGGACAAAGGAATGGGGCCGTACTGGGGAGAGGAGAAGGCACAGCACCAGTTTCCCCACTGTGGACTAGGCAGGACAGAGCACAGTCACGCTTCACGGTGTTCCTTGGTGCACGTCCCTCACTCAGCCGGGGCTCCGCCCCCGCTCGCCTCCTGCCCTCCCACGGGATTTCTCCCAAAAGGAAATAACAAAGAAAAAGAAAAACGAAAATAAAAACCAAATCCAAAATCCTCACTCACGAGTTGAGCGACGGAGGGAAACCACTTCCGGCTGCTCAGGAGGCTCCACCGCTTCCTCCTGATACTGTTCCTCTAGGGGAACAGCAGGCTCACATACAGGACCCAGCTTACCTCGCTCCCGGCGCATGAAGTTCCGCACCAGCACCCGGTCCCCTTGCAATAACGGCAAGGTTTTCAGCCACCGATCATACCTTGCCTTGTCCCACTGTTGCTGGCGCTGCACAGACTCCAGCACCTTGCAGTACATCCTAGACAAGGTACGATGGTGTGCCCTCACCCACCCTTCCATGTCCCATTTCCTTGGGGCGGGGGGCACATTCATTGCCAGGTCCACCGGGAGCCGGGCATGGCGCCCGGTCAGGACGTAGTGCGAGGCGAAGCCAGTGCTACTATGAATGGCATTGTTGTAAGCCTGGAGCAGAGCAGGCAGGCGCTCTGGCCACGGCCCTGTTCTTCCTCCTGGAGAGAGCCTAGGAGAGACAGCTCGCAGGCCCCATTGCCCTGTGGGTGGTAGGGGGTAGTGTGGATCTTAGTGTACCCATAGAGCTCATAAAATGACGCCACCAGGGAGGACTTGAAGGCCGTCCCTCGGTCGGGGAGGAGCCGCTCGGGGCACCCCCAGTGCTGCACCACTGATCCCCACAAGGTCCTCACCACCGTCTCAGCCGACTGGTCTCGCACTGACACCGCCCAGCCGTACCTGAAGAACAAGTCAGTGAGAACCAGCAGGTACGGGTACTTGTAACCGGGGCGCCCCAGGGCAAGATGGTCCATAGCCACCACCTCCAGCGGGTAGGAGGTGGAGGGGGGAACCACGGGGGCCCGTACCTCTGGCCCGACCTTAGCCACCATGCACTGCCTGCACTTGGCGGTCCACTGCCGGATGTCGTTCCCCAACCCCCGCCAGTAGAACCGCCGATGCAAGACAGCTTCCACCTTATTGGCGCCCTGGTGGCCTAAGGCCTGATGGTACCGCTTCCAGACGCTACGTGCCACCCTCCGAGGCACCAGCACCTGCCACAGTGGTCTATCCTCTAAGGGATCTAACAACCGGCGGCACAAGACCCCCCCCTCTACTCGCAACTGCTCCCACTCCCTCCACCACCTACTTTCCTCTGGTGGTGCTGGCCAGTCCCGAACCGCAGCCGTTTTGTCCAGGTCCGTAGCCAACCCAGCCAAGCTCACCACATGCCCCAGGTACCGCACCTCCTTCCGGAAGAAGCGGCACTTCTGGGGCTGGAGCTTCAGCCCGTACCAGCCCAGCCACTCAAACACTGCCTCCAGGTGACGCGGATAGTCTGAAAAATCTGGGGAAAAGACCATGATATCATCTAAGTATATTAAAATAGAATCATTTACCAGGTCCCTTAGACACCTCTGCATCAACCGCTGGAAGGTGGCAGAAGCGCTGCATAGGCCGAACGGCATCCACTTGAACTGGAAGAGCCCAAGGGGCGTGGCAAAGGCAGTCTTCTCGTGGTCCCGTGGGTCCACTGCCATCTGCTAATACCTGCTCGCTAAATCCAAGGTCGAGAACCACTCAGCACTCTTCATCCTCGTGAGCGATTCCTCGATCCGGGGGAGCGGGTAGGCATCCTTGTGGGTGATCGCATTAAGGTGGCGGTAGTCCACGCAGAACTACCATGCGCTATCCTTTTTCCGGACCAGGATCACAGGCGCGGCCCAGGGACTTGAACTCTTGGCTATCACCCCGCTCTCCAGCATCCCCTGCACCAAGGACCGCAGCTCCGGGTACAGACCTGGGGGAAGAGGATGATACCACTCATGACAAGGAGGAGCATTACCGGTAGGTATCTGGTGGTGTATTACCACGGTCCGGCCAAAGTCCTCCTTGTGCGCCGCGAACACCCCCGCCCACCGCTCAAGCAGGCCTTGAGCTTGATGCTGCTGCTCAGGGGTGAGGCCCTCCAACTCTGGCGGAGGTAGAGGGCTCCCTACTCCTAGGGGTGCCTGCACGGTCCTCACGTCCACCTCCACCTTCCCCGGATGGGGGGTTCACAGCACCAGGTCGTGCTCACCCTGTATCTGCGAGGGGGCAATGCGGGACACCGTGGCCAGGGGGCATCGCCGGGGCAGGGAGAGAGGGTAGTGGGTGTACGTTAATCAAGCAGAGGGGAATCTTACCCCCCCATGCGCAAACCACAGCCCGGCCCACCTGCCATTCACCTCCATCCACCACCCCATCCAACAAACAAACCTCCCCGTCCACCTTTTCCCACCCCTCCACAGGTAGCCACTGCACGACCTCGGAGCACGCCGGGACCTCCGTATCCACCCCCCCGGCCAACCGAACCACACCCTTCAATGGTGTCATTGCCCGGGACCGTACCTGGCGAATCCCACGTGAGTGAGAGGCAGAAAATGTCAGTGAACCGGGCTGCACACCCCTAACCACCTCCTCCCAGCAGTGGGTGATCACGTTCATACCCAGGATCGCATTATCCGACCCTAGGCATTGATCTCGAACAATGATCACCCCTTTGTCCGGAACCCTCACGCCCCTGGCCACAAAATCCAGCCTATAAACGGAAAGTCCAACCCATTGGCCACCTGGAGGGTTAGCTGTAGGTTGTAGGTGCCCCGCACCGGCAGATCACCATACCACCGCCGGAAAAACCCCTCGCTGAACAGGGTGACCTGTGAGCCCGTATCCAGGGTGCACGGGACTTTCACCCCCCCAGCTTCTACCACCACCTCAGGGTAAACCCCCAAGATCTCTGCATAAGGTGGGCAACCGCCATCTCCCTGCTGTTGTACCCCGCCCGCACGCCCTACTGCGGACGGGGTCGGGAGTTTAACGGTGCCCGCTGGGGGCAGTCATGCTGCATGTGGCCGGCCTGCCCGCACTCCGCGCAGACTAGCGCACCCACAGCATCCAATTGAAACCGGTCCGACCTCCGCCAAGCCTGGCCCCAACAGGGCCCTGCCCCCGCGACGCTGCCTCGCCCACCGTCTGGGGGAGTGGGGCCCGCGACAACTGCTGCTGAATCTCAGTGACCAGGGTCTTCCCCAGGGTTGCAATCTGGTCCTGGAGCTCCCACCGCAGCTCTACTCGCACCTCCTTCCACCGCTCCACATCCACAGCTGGCGCTGGAACCACAGGCGCCCTAGATGGTTGAGAACGAGACACAAAGCAAGCTGTTCCCTCATCCCCCCGCTGCTCCAGCTCCAGTTCCCGGGCCTTCCGGCTCACCCCCAACAAGGTGAAAGCCGGGTGGTGCCTTACCTGTCGCTGGAGCTGTTTCACTGGGCCCCCTCGCAGGCCCAGGAGGAACTGATCCTGAAGGACCTCATCGTCCGCCCTCTCATCCCCCGGCTCCCGGGCCCGCCACCTCGCATGCACCTCCCGCAGCGGCAGGATGTAGGGGACTCCTCCGAGCCCTGGTGGCACTGGAAGAAGCGGGAGCAGGCCACAGCCAAGGGAACAGGACGAACAAATATTTTCTCCAACAGGGCCCACACCAGGGCCACCGCGTTCCGCCGCTCAGCCGGCACCAGCAGCCGGGTGTGCCCATCTAGAGCCCCCACTACAAAGTCCACCTGTTGTATTTCTGTGAGGCCCTGCGCCCGGAGCACAGCCTGCACTTGAGCCCGCTATTCCCCAAACTTGGCAGAGCCCTCCTCCCCGGTAAACTTAGGTACCCACGGGGCGCACATGAACCAGGGCACGGTCATACCCCCCCACACCGCTCAGCGGGAGCCCATGCCCAGCCCCTTCTTGCCCCTCTATGGTGTTCGTGGGCTAGAAAAGGGTGGATCCTGCCGATTACGCCAAAAATGAGGGGTGTCAGGAGTCGCTCAGACTCCCCCTGCTACCCCTACCCACCACAGGTGCAAGGATCCACCCACCACGAACAACCAAGACACAGGGATAAGGTAAGCAGAGTCTTTATTGAATTTATAATAAAAACAGTTCATGGATAGGCAGCCGCCCCACTCTGACCCCCCTTCCCTTCTCTAACTCCCCCCCTGCTTGTATGGTGACCCCACCGCCGACTGACCCCGTGCTGTGCGAGCCGAGCCCCAGGAGAGGGACTCCGTCACCGCACCGCAAGCCATCACCCACAATGGTAAGTTACCCCGTGCCTCACACTCACTCCACACAGTGCTTGTTCTCTGACCCTCTCTCTCGGGTCTGCCCGCGCACCACAGACCGGCCCCCACGTGGCCACCACAGGGGGGGCAACACACACAGGGAGAGGGAGGTCACACACACACGCACACACACCAACTGAACAAAAAGGGTGAGACGTGACTCGGTCCGCGCCAAGAAATGCTGGGCCTCCTCCACGTCCCAAAATAAAAAACAAACCCAAAGAAAAATAGGTAGGGGCTGCTCCTTCAGCTCCCTGGAACCGCTGCGGCTGGACGTCGTCATTCTCCCGGGTTTCAGAATCCTCTGGACAGGGGAACGGGGCCGTACTGGGGAGAGAAGGCACAGCACCAGTTTCCCCACTGTGGACTAGGCAGGACAGAGCACAGTCACGCTTCACGGTGTTCCTTGGTGCACGTCCCTCACTCAGCCGGGGCTCCGCCCCCGCTCGCCTCCTGCCCTCCCACGGGATTTCTCCCAAAAGGAAATAACAAAGATAAAGAAAAACGAAAGTAAAAACCAAATCCAAAATCCTCAACAAAAAACCCGGCCGCAATAACTAAAGGAAAAAGAAAAAGAAAATCCAAACAACAAAAACAAAGAAAACAAATCCAAATAAAACCCCCAAGTTAAAAAGTCTACAGAGCCTATTCCTTCCTGGCTGCCCGAACACAAACTGCCGCAATTCCCGCTCTCTTATCCCCTTCCCTGCGTCCGAGGACACAAGCGGAAGCTGTGTGAGCTCGTTACCTGGCAAAGTGGAGGAAACCAATTAGCCCTAGTCCACATACCCACACATGCTCCCAATTACCAATTATGTGCTCTTACCAAGCCAGCGGCTTGTCAGGCTCACCTCCTGACACTAACATGCTACCTGATAGAATGCTATCAAAATTAACGTTGATGGTCAGCTAGCTATCCTGCTAATAATCCGTAACGTTAGGCTATGTGGCAGTGAAGGTAAGCCCAGCTGGGTTTTTGACATGTTCATCATTACTAAGTTTTATTGTTGATACCGGACAGTATTCTGTTCATAACCCGCAGGGGTAATGATAGCTGGGCTAAACTAATGTTACTCTGTGACTGGTGCGCTTAACTTAAAGTTTTTGTTTTCGTGATTGGCCTGTCGTCTGTTTTAATGGATTTGCTGTTCAAGACTGGATGTCACTCCCGAACCAACCCGGAGAATAGCTAATGCTAAGCTACTCCTTGACGTCTCACTCTTTCTTTTTCCATTTTCAGCAGGCATGCGATATTGTGTAGGTGATTTTGTGCAGTTATCAGCACCATTAAAGACAGTTTTGATAAGTAATACTAATATGTAAAATTATATTCTGGTGTGTGGTTACTGGGAGCTTTAGTCGAGTCGAACTGCCAGCGTAATCATTCAACTGGACGTGTTCTTTTTTGCAATGATGATTGGTGGTCTATAATACAAAGTTATTCATAAAACAAAAAATAATAAGAGTAATTATATATACTATTCATAATACATCAGGATATTTTACATTCTATATGTTTTGGTAGTCGGAAGGGATTATTATACAAATTATTAATAAAGAGAAAAATAATGATACATAGCCTACTATACATTATGCATTGGGATATTATACATTCTATAAGTTATATTCACTCCCTTTGAGTCACATTATGTCGAGCTCTCAGTGACCCATTTCAGTACCTGGGCGTTCCATAATATTTTACGTGAAAATTTCCTCCCTCTATTTGAAAAGTGTAAGAATGATTTAAACAAGTGGTCTGCTCTGCCTCTGTCTCTGGTGGGTCGCATCGGTCTGATCAGGATGGCTGGCCTACCTAAATGTTTATATCTTTTTCAACATATTCCAGTGTTTATAAGGAAAAACTTTCTTTTTTATTGGACCAAGTAGTATCCTCATTTATTTGGGGTAACACACCTGTCATGGTCCTGTTTTCCTGTCTGTGTTTCCCCTGTTGGGCCGCCAGATGGCGGCACTTCTGTTTTGTGTCCTGCTCCCCCCCTGTTAATTGTATGATTGTTTCATTGTCTCGTTATCCCATCATTGTTCCCACCTGTGTCTTATCCCCTCCTTCTGGTTTGATTGTTTTTTGAGTTCACCTGTGTCTTGTTACCCCTGTCTATTTAAGTTTCCCCCTCCCTTGACTCAGGTGCTGGTTCCTTGTGGTTATGTCAGATTGTTGTGCTCTGCCTTTCCGTGTTCTACCCTGTCCATGTTCTGCCCTGCCCGTGTTTGTGAGTTCGACTTGTTTTCTGTTCATGTGTTCCTGTTCTTGGCTTTCTAGTGTTTTTTTTGGAGTTTCTGCATTTCCTTTGTTCCTGTGTTGGTTCCCAACTTGCGTATGTTTTAGACCCTTTGTACCTGCCTGTGTTTGTGACCTGTTTGTGTTTGTTCCACTTGTACTCTGTCCTGCCTGTGTTTTTGAGTTCCTGTTGTTTCATTAGATATTGTTTGTGTTTGTTCCCGACATCTGTTTGTTTTCACCATATCTACCTGCCTGTGTTTTGTTTTACCTTTCCTTGTGCTCTGCCTTCCCGTGTTCTGCCCTGTCCGTGTTCTGCCCTGCCCTGCCTGTGTTTGTGAGTTCGACTTGTTTTCTGTTTTATTTCGATATTTTTTGAGTTTGTTTTGGCCTTCGTGCCCTTGTCTGTTCCCTGGTTGTTTGCACTTTTTGTTAGTAAAATCTTTGTTAATTTTCCCTTTTGAGTTCGTGTTTTTTTCCCCTCTGCGTTTGGGTCCCCTCTACCTGTACCGTGACAGAAGGAACCAGCCAGTGTGGGACCCAGCAGAGTTTTTTTTTTTTTTTTTTTTTTTATTATTGTTTAACATGCCCTCGGGGTGGTGGGAGCTTGAGCCTCCCAGTGCCCGGGGCGGGCGGTCGCGGAGGCGCCGTGGTCGGGCTGCCTCCCGGTCGGCCGGACCTCCTGCTGATCAGCAGGCGGATCCTGACCCTTTTGAGGGGTCTCGGCTTGCCATTTTTCCGGGGTCCGGCCCGCGGGGGTCCCGCCGGTCCCGTCCGGCTGCCCAGCCAGGTTCCCTACAGCTGTGGTCTGTGTTCCTGTCGCCTGCTCCACCCCAAGTCCCGGAGGGGCCTTCACGGCCTGCTCTGCCCCGAGTGCCGGAGGGAACCTTCAACGGCCTGCTCTGCCCCGAGTACCGGAGGGACCTTCGCGGCCTGCTCTGCCCGAGTGCCGGAGGGACCTTCGCGGCCTGCTCTGCCCCGAGTGCCGGAGGGACCTTCGCGGCCTGCTCTGCCCCGAGTGCCGGAGGGACCTTCGCGGCCTGCTCTGCCCCGAGTGCCGGAGGGACCTTCGCGGCCTGCTCTGCCCCGAGTGCCGGAGGGACCTTCGCGGCCTGCTCTGCCCCGAGTGCCGGAGGGACCTTCGCGGCCTGCTCTGCCCCGAGTGCCGGAGGGACCTTCACGGCCTGCTCTGCCCCGAGTGCCGGAGCGGCCTTCACGGCCTGCTCTGCCCCGAGTGCCGGAGCGGCCTTCACGGCCTGCTCTGCCTCAAATCCCGGAGCGGCCTTCACGGCCTGCTCTGCCTCAAGTCCCGGAGCGGCCTTCACGGCCTGCTCTGCCTCAAGTCCCGGAGCGGCCTTCGCGGCCTGCTCTGCCCCAAGTCCCGGAGGGGCCCCAGAGCCACCTGGAGCCCCGGAGGGCTCCCAGATCCGCCAGCCCGGAGAGGCTCCCAGATCCGCCTCGGCCCGGAGAGGCTCCCAGAGCCGCCTCGAGCCCGGAGAGGCCCCAGAGCCACCTGGAGCCCGGAGAGGCTCCCAGATCCGCCTCGAGCCCCGGAGAGGCTCCCAGATCCGCCTCGAGCCCCGGAGAGGCTCCCAGATCCGCCTCGAGCCCCGGAGAGGCTCCCAGAGCCGCCTCGAGCCCCGGAGAGGCCCCCAGAGCCGCCTCGAGCCCCGGAGAGGCTCCCAGAGCCACCTCGAGCCCCAGAGAGGCCCCCAGAGCCGCCTCGAGCCCCGGAGAGGCCCCCAGAGCCGCCTCGAGCCCCGGAGAGGCCCCCAGAGCCGCCTCGAGCCCCGGAGAGGCCCCCAGAGCCGCCTCCAGCCCCGGAGAGGCCCCCAGAGCCGCCTCCAGCCCCGGAGAGGCCCCCAGAGCCGCCTCCAGCCCCGGAGAGGCCCCCAGAGCCGCCTCCAGCCCCGGAGGCCCCGCCTGCTCTGACCCTTCCGCGGAGGCCGCCTGCTACACCCAAGTTTCGGGCTTTACTTGTGCCTCGAGCCCCGGGGGGGCCTCCGGAGCCGCCTCAAGCCCCAGGGGGGCCTCCGCAGCCGCCTCGAGTCCCGGGGGGGCCTCCGGAGCCGTCCAGAGCCCCGGAGAGGACAACGGTCCCATCTGTTGTCCCGCAGGGGCCGCCGCAGACTGCTCTGGCCGCCCCGCAGGCTAAGCCACCTGCCTTGCCCCCTGGCGTTTGTGCTCCCCCTGGCGTTCGTTCTCCCCCTAGCGTTCGTGCTCCCCCTAGTGTTCTCGCGCCCCCCAGTGTCCGTTCTTTCCCTAGTGTTCTCGCTCCCCCTAGTGTCCACACCTTGCCCCCTGGCGTTCGTGCTTCCCCTGGCGTTCGTGCTTCCCCTGGCGTTCGTGCTTCCCTAGTGTTCTCGCTCCCCCTAGTGTTCGCCCCTTCCCCCATGATCGTCTCTCCCCGTGTTGTCGCTTCCCCAGTGGTCGCCCCTCCCCGGTGTCGTCGCTTCCCCCAGTGGTCGCCTCTTCCCCGGAGTCTGTCCTCCCCCAGTGGTCGTCCCTCCCCGGTCTCGTCGCTCCCCCAGTGGTCGTCTCTCCCCCGGTGTCGGTCCTTCCCCCAGTGATCGTCTCTTCCCCGAGTCCGTCCTCCCCCAGTGGTCGTCCCTCCCCCGTCTCGTCGCTCCCCCTGGTGTCCATTCTCCCTTTGGTGTTCGTCCTCCCAACCGTGTGTCCGTGTGTTCCCCGGCCCCCTGTCTAATTGTCTGCCCGCCTGTTTGTCTGTTGGTCTACCCGTATGTGTGTCAGCCAGTTTGTTGGCCTGTTTGTCTGCCCCCAAGCCGTCAGCCCATCGGCCAACGTGTTTGCCCGCCTGTCTGCCTGTCTGTCAGTGTGCCAGTCCGCGTGTGTTTTGTCTTGTTTGCCTGTGTGTCAGTCCCTATGTCAGTTGTTGGGCTCCCCCCTCGCCTTCCCTGTCTGCCTGTCCCTTTGTGTGTCCGTCGGTGTCGCCGTGTGCCTCCCCGCCTGCTTGTCCCTGTGTCTGTCCTTGTAGGTCTCCCTATTGTGCCAGTATCTGGCAGTCTGTTTCCCCCTCAGTCTTGTCCAACCCAGTCCAGTGTTGTCGTGCCCCGTCTCAGTCCTGTCCTGTATGTCTGCCTTGCCCCTGTCCAAGTCCCCCCTGGTTTCCTGAGTCCCCCTGGTTTCCTGAGTCCCCGTGTCGCCCGAGTGCAGGCCCTGAATTTCCCCGTGTCGCCCGAAGTGCGGGCCCTGAGTTTCCCCCGTGTCGCCCGATGTGCGGGCCCTGAGTTTCCCCGTGTCGCCCGATGTGCGGGCCCTGAGTTTCCCCCGTGTCGCCCGATGTGCGGGCCCTGAGTTTCCCCCGTGTCGCCCGATGTGCGGGCCCTGAATTTCCCCGTGTCGCCCGAGTGCGAGCCCTGAGTCTTCCCGTGTCGCCCTGTTTTCCTAGTTCCTGAGTTTTGTCCCAAGTTTTCCTGTGTTCTGTTTTCCCCCGTTCTCCTGTTCCCCCGTCCGAGTCCAGTCCCGAGTCCTGCGTCCCGTTCCAGTCCCGAGTCCTGCATCCCGTTCCAGTCCCGAGTCCCGTCCTGTTCCTGTCCAGTCCTGTTTCTGCCCTGAGTCCGGTGTCCAGTCCTGTTTCTGCCCTGAGTCCTGTTTCCAGCCCCGAGTTCCCGTCCAGCCCCGAGTTCCCCTCCAGCCCCGAGTCTTGTTCTTGTTTTGTTCCTGTCCTGTCCAGTCCAGCCCTGAGTCTTGTCCTGTCCAGTCCAGTCCTGTTTCTGCCCTGAGTTCTGTGTCCAGTCCCTGTTCCTGTCTGAGTCCTGTCTTTAGCCCCCACCCTCTGTTGACTCCCTCCCCGGGTCGGCCTCCTGGGACGTCAGGAGCCGTCCCTTGGGGGGGGGGTACTGTCATGGTCCTGTTTTCCTGTCTGTGTTTCCCCTGTTGGGCCGCCAGATGGCGGCACTTCTGTTTTGTGTCCTGCTCCCCCCCTGTTAATTGTATGATTGTTTCATTGTCTCGTTATCCCATCATTGTTCCCACCTGTGTCTTATCCCCTCCTTCTGGTTTGATTGTTTTTTGAGTTCACCTGTGTCTTGTTACCCCTGTCTATTTAAGTTTCCCCCTCCCTTGACTCAGGTGCTGGTTCCTTGTGGTTATGTCAGATTGTTGTGCTCTGCCTTTCCGTGTTCTACCCTGTCCATGTTCTGCCCTGCCCGTGTTTGTGAGTTCGACTTGTTTTCTGTTCATGTGTTCCTGTTCTTGGCTTTCTAGTGTTTTTTTTGGAGTTTCTGCATTTCCTTTGTTCCTGTGTTGGTTCCCAACTTGCGTATGTTTTAGACCCTTTGTACCTGCCTGTGTTTGTGACCTGTTTGTGTTTGTTCCACTTGTACTCTGTCCTGCCTGTGTTTTTGAGTTCCTGTTGTTTCATTAGATATTGTTTGTGTTTGTTCCCGACATCTGTTTGTTTTCACCATATCTACCTGCCTGTGTTTTGTTTTACCTTTCCTTGTGCTCTGCCTTCCCGTGTTCTGCCCTGTCCGTGTTCTGCCCTGCCCTGCCTGTGTTTGTGAGTTCGACTTGTTTTCTGTTTTATTTCGATATTTTTTGAGTTTGTTTTGGCCTTCGTGCCCTTGTCTGTTCCCTGGTTGTTTGCACTTTTTGTTAGTAAAATCTTTAATTTTGTTAATTTTCCCTTTTGAGTTCGTGTTTTTTTCCCCTCTGCGTTTGGGTCCCCTCTACCTGTACCGTGACAACACCAGCCTGCATTAGGAGAGCAGTTCTCCAGCTTCCCAAAGACATGAGTGGTTTAGCCCTACCCAGCTTTATTCAATATTACTGGGCATGTAACAGAAGTTGCTCTATTGGGTCAAAAATGGGGTGGTCGATGCATGCCCACTCTAGGCTCATATCGAGCTGCTATCATCTCGTTTCTCACTGCGCTCTCTACTATGTTCTCAGTTACCTCTGGCTACCACTAGTGTCAGCAAAAACCCTGTAGTCACCCATTCCATTAAAATATGGATCCAATTTCGTAAGCATTTTAGCCAACATAGGTCTTCTACACTATCTCCGGTTCACAATAGTCATCTATTTGAGCCATCTCGGCTTGACCCTACATTTCGCATTTAGTTTGATAAAGGCATTACCTGTATCAGCAAACTTTACAGCAACAAGGTGTCGGACAAGCAAGGATCTGTTGTAGTCTGTATTAGTATCTGTTTGCTGTTAGTGTTTATTTTATGTTTCTGTAAGTTTATTATTTTTCACATCCTCCGTCCCAGTATTTTCATTCTCCCGGTCACTTGTCTCCCCAGTGCCGTCTCTGTGTCTGTGTTCCCTGAGCTGCTTCACTCCCCTGTATTTGCGTGATTTCACTATTTGGGTGGTTCCGGGTTTTCGTGGTTTCCCCCCTTCTTTCCAGTCTCGTTTTACTTACTTCCTGCTTATATCTAGTGTTACTAATTTCTACTAATCCTTACTAATTTATAGATTGTAAAGTACTAACCTCATTAATATACTAACATGTTAATATTGCTAATGGATTAACAAACACTAGTTTTGGGTTTTTGATAGTTTAAATCACTATACTAATACATTAACCATTCTCCCCTTTCCCATGCTGCGCTGTAGCTCCGCCCCTTTTCTTTCTAGTCTGCCCTAACGCTGAGTTCTGCAATTGCCTGCAGCTGTCTCTTGCTCTAACTGCACCTCTCTCTCTCTGCACTTGTTTTACCTGCTAAACCCTGTTATCATTGTTGTCTATGTGATTCCAGCCCGCGTTTTGTCAGTCCCCTGTCATTTAATTAGTTATCCTAATGTTCTTCACCTGGATGCTGTTTGTTACTCTGCCCTCACTCACGTAACCCCTCCTTGATTGTTACCTTCCCCAGTGTATAAATGTCAGTCTTTTCCACCAGCTCCCTGTCAGAATGTTGATTGTATTCACTGTGCCGATGTTTTGTAAGCCTTTGTTTATCGAGATTCCTGAGACGCCTTTTCCGTACGACTTCAAGTTTGCCTGCCCCTTTTGTTTGATTGCTTTCTGGTTTGACCTTCGCTTTGTTTTGACTTCTCTTTTGCCTGTTCCTTTGTACCTTCGCCTATCTGATCTCCTGGTTTTTGATTTTTTGCCCTTTACCACTATTCTTTTGGAAACTCGATTTTGTACCGTCCTATCTCTGATTACCTGGCTTTGAACTTTGGACTGAATAAAGACGTTTTTTGGATTTCCCTGGTCTGCGTTTGGGTCCTTGCACAGAACATTACAGGATCAATTAAAAATATGTTTATTTTCTGAATCCAGCGGTTCCAACAGTCAGTGTCCTTGCTAAAATGTTCAGCACTCTGAATGCTGAACCAAGGTATATTGCATGCTAGAACCCCTCACTTAACCTACATGTAAAATATATTTTATTTGATTTAATTTAATAATTATGTTTAAAATTAGAATTATCAATTGATTCTGATTCTGGTCAGTCTACAGAAAACTGGTGGAATCAACTAACAAGTCAAAACAAGCTGTATATCAGGTTTTCAGTTAAATAATTGAATTCAATAAGAAGCAGTCAATTATATTAATGAATTGAAAACAAATTCTTTATTGAATGCAGGCACACTACTTCTAAATTACACAACAGAAGACATACAGCAAAACATTAAACAACTAATCTAGAAACACCAGAAAATAGAGAGAGAGAGACGGATCGGCCAGACCTCGCCAAAGTATCACCCACTTCCAGTATAAGCGCCACAGGGAAACCAGCTAAAAACACAACCAAGGAACCACCAACAAAATAAAAAGAGGAAAACTCTTCTTCTTCCAGGCTCTGAAACCAAACACCTTACCCAGCATGGCTTGAGGATGTTTGCCCTGATTGGGTGATGCTGGGTTAAGGTTTAGGAGAGAAGGGAAGGGGGGTCAGACTAAAGCTGTGTTTCCACCGCAGGAACTAGGGTCTAAATTTAGTTCCGGGGGCTTTGTTTTACCCCTCAAAAGGTTCCTGCTCGGGGGGTAGTACTTTCCGAAAGTACAGGAACCTTTTGGGTGGAGCTTGCAGCGCTGAACATTTCTGATTGGTCGAGTACTCGCAGCAGTTTTTTGTGTCTATTTTCAGGCGCCATGTTTGAAAATATGCAGGCGCAAACCAATTTATTTTCATAATAACTTCAAATCAAACTTGTATGTTATGCGGCGCAGTAGCCTACTTTTGGTTATAGCCTGCCAACGTCTTGGAATTATAACGTGTGCTCTTCTGTTCTTTTCTTGCTTTAGTATTCGTTTTATAAAATGCTAAGCATTCGTGCTGGGACAGCATATTACGTACTAAAACATTCAAACGGATTAATTCGGTTGCTGAATATTTTCTTCCGGATTTTCTTTGTTAGCCCGTTGTAATTGACTCAAGACGTTTGATACAGTTATGTGAGGTATGCGGTAGTTCTGCGTAATTCACATTGGTGATAAAGTAAAAGCAAACTGGAAATCACCTTCCGCACTTTTTGTCAGGGTAAAATAACAGGTTAATTCTAGTAATCGTACCTTTAGCTTTTTCAGACTGCCGTAATTTTACTCTGCCATTCTTCAATTCCACAAAAAGACCAGGAAGACTATGGACTAATTTATGGTGCATGGTTCGCATCTGGAGGGCACACTTCGCTGCTCGGCTAGCAGTAACTTCGAAGCAAAACAAACGGTGGCTGTACCACTACTAATTTAAATTTTCAGCAAGTCCGAGTTTTCGTTCTATTCTTGTCATTTTGCGATTAGCCTATATAGAATTGACGATGAGAAATTAATCAAACAGCAAATTGTTTACAACGTGTGCATGTTTTCTGCTGTTGTTGCCAGTTATATTGGAAATGTGAATGCATTCTGTCGCTTCGGATGTCAAGACATGAAAGCGAATGTTCACATAAAAACATAATGAATGTGTTTGAGAGGATATATAAAACAGTTACAATCTGACTATTGGTCTGTTATATCCTATTTGTTGCATAACGGTCCAAGTTCAACTACCAACGACAGTTTTGCTTGACAACGGTAAAATATGCCCAAACGGCTGCAGAAGAATATTTCAATTCCATGTGATTAAATCGATAAAAATCAATAAATACAAAAGTAACCATATATAGTCATTGTTGGTAACCCGTTGTATATAAGTGGAATAAACCCCTCCGGGCTGCCCCGGTTATTAGAAAATAATGTAGGCTACTTCGGTGGTAGTATGGGGTTACAGAAGAAATCATATGACAGATGGACCGACGACAACGTCGCTTTTTCATACGTCAGTGGGCTAATTTGCCTAATCTTCGCGGGACTTTAGACCCCTGTGGAAACGCAGACAACCATTGGCTGAAGGAACCTTTTAGTTCCTGGTAAAGTAGTTCCTGGGACTGAAAGTTCCGGGTAATTTTGGTGGAAACGCAGCCTTCAGGCCGATGACCAACCCCCCCCCCCCCTCCTGGGAGCGAGAGAGGAAGTCACCCACAACCATCCGTGCACCCGGTCTATGGACCACCTTGAAGTTAAAATGGTCGACTCCCTCCACCTGCTGGGTCAAAACGGCCCCCAGACCTCTGTCCGACGCATTGATCTGCGAAACAAAAGGGAGAGAGAAGTTAGGTGTGAACAAGAGCGGCTCCCCACAGAGAGCTTCTTTTATCCTCTTAAACGCTTGCTGACACGGCTCCGTCCACTGGACCGGATCTGAGGCACCTTTTCGGGTTAAGTCAGTTAGGGAACTGGTCAGATCCAAAAATTCAGGGATGAACCGCCTGTAATAGCCGGCCAGCCCCAAGAACCTCCTTACCTCTTTTTTCGACTTGGGTCGGGGACAGGTTGCGATCGCGGCGGTTTTGTCCACTAGAGGTCGCACCTGTCCACTTCCCAAGTGGTACCCCAGATAGCGAACCTCCGCTCGGCCAATAGCACACTTCTTTGGGTTAGCCGTGAGCCCCACCTGCCTTAAGGATTCGAGCACCACCCCCACATGCTGCAAATCTGCCCCCAACTGCTGCTATGGATGATCACGTCATCCAGATAGGCGGCAGCATACTCAGCATGCAGACGCAATACCCGATCCATCAGGTGCTGGAAGGTGGCAGGGGCTCCGAATAACCCAAGTTATTCGAAGTGTTCTAAATTGGTACAAACCGTCTGGAGCGGAGAAAGCTGTTTTCTCCTTAGATTTGGCAGATAAGGGAATCTGCCAGTAACCCTTGGTTAAATCCACCGTCGAAAAAAACAAGCCGTGCTAAGCCGATCCAAGAGCTTGTCGACCCGAAGCATTGGATAAGCATCAAACTGTGACACTTCATTTACTTTCCTATAATCCACACTGTCGCTAATTTTTGACTGTCGCTAAAAATTTGACTGTCGCTAATTAAAATCACATTTTCATCTCTCTTAACAGGCAATGTTAATCAGTTTTATTTTGTTTCATTTATTAACACTGTCACTACTTAAATATGCTATAGGCTTATTGTTTCATTTCCTACTTAATATCTAAGAATGTTTAGGCAATTTAATTTGTTTAAATGAATGTTTAGCACTGTACAAATAAATATTTTATTTGTTTCAAAAAGTTTGAAAATGTTAAATAGAAATAAGTGTTAATAAAGTTATGTTGTTAATTATATTCTACTTATGCTGCCTTTTCGTGAACGAAACGCCCCCCCCCACCCCCCCCAAGACGACGCGATTATGCCGATCGATTAAATTACCTGGGTGACAATAATCGGCAGCAAAAATTCCATGACCGTCACAACCCTACACTTCACTACTAATAATTTATCAAAACGAGTACGCTTCTATACCAGAAATATATTTAAGGATACTTGCTAAAAGTAAACTTTTAGTTTACCAATTTTTTGTAAGGATATGCATTGGCAAATCAGTTCATAATGTCACCCACCTCTGGCAAAAATATAGACAGCAGGTAAAACAGACAAACCTATTGATGATTCAGATATGGAATTAGGAGAGTGAAGACAAACTCAAGGACTGCTGCGAGGACAGACTGGCAGGCATTTATTGGCTTGTATGCGGATCCACATGAGTTGACTGATTGTATTCCCTCACATATCCGGTTCTGTGAGCAGACTGTCAAAAACACCAAGACAGTCAAAGTATTCCCCAATAACAAGCCATGGTTTTTGGCAGGACTTGAAAATGTGCCTGAATGGGAAAAACGGTCACATTTTTCACAAGGAACCCCAAACAAATATTGAAAGGGTATATCCCTATGGTGGGGAGGGTTAAGAGACAAAAAGATAGCATCACTTTATTTATATTATATTATTATCTTAATGTGCTATATGAAAGATTCGACTGGTGATTTTAGAAATGAGAGCAAAGCTATTTGTGATAATGTCCTCAGGAGCCCCACAATGCATCTATCCGAGGGGGAAGTGGGTCGCTGCCTGTCATGCAGCAGCCCATGCACGTGTACTGTAGTAGTTCATGCCAGCACAAACGATGTCTCCAAACACCAAGGCTCAGAGAAAAAACCTGAATTTTAAACAGTTTTGAGAATTCTTATTTTTTGCAATCATACTGTAGCCATCCTGTTCTGTACTATATGAAATTGGTGGGCAAGATCTTCCTTTTTGTCCAGTTGACAAAGACAGCACTTGTTCCAATCTGTTTGCCCCTTGGACGAAGAGTCTCCAATGTCAGCCATATTCAAGAATATATGGTAATAAACAATTAAAGGCCGAGGGTTTATCCTTTTACCACATTAATCATGTATGGAATATATGATAATATATGGTAATAAACAATCATATGCACTTTCTTGTATGGAATACAACTAGGTTCATGCATTAAAATGCCCTACACCGAGCCCGATCGTTCATCCAGTGTCATTCAAGTCCCGTGCGATCTGTACACCATCCGGATGACTAAAGCCCAATGCTGGCATATCCTGTCCATTTAGGTGCGGATATCTAACTGACATAGGGGCTAATTAGATATCATTTGAGACACTTAACTGTATTACTTTACAGAAGCTGCTGAGTTTCACAGCAGTGATGTCACCAGTGTGCCCTGGTAGTGCATGACATTCACTCATATAATTGCCATTACAGGTTGATTTTCAAGTGTCTAACGTTATTTTTATATCAACTAACCCTTGATGAGTCCCTGTGCGAAATTTGGTGCTTGTATTACAAAGTGAATGATTCCGCCAAAATTTGCACTTAGCTGCACCACTATAAGGCTCATAACCTAAGGGTAATTTTACGGGGTCCCCTCCTTCACCACAAACGTGGCGGTAGTGTAGTTTTTAGTCACTACTGGACCGCTGGCCGACTGGAGCCACACTAATGATGTGGGCTGTTCGGACAATTACTTTTGATTATTTTTGGCTTTGCGATATCTTTTACCGTCCAGACGGGTTACACCCAAGCCCATTAGGAGGATAGATTCTCTCTGATAACATCGTTAAATGTTTACATTTTTGACAATGACCCATACTTCCAGAGAGTCAGCTCCATCTTAGGGACTCTGTACATTCTTGTATTCTTGTTTTCAGCAACAACAGGTCCATTAAGCAAATGTATTTCTATTACTGTTGGAACTAATATATCTCTTAGTCGGAATATTGTTAATATTACTAATATACCGGCTATTCCTATCACTTATTCCATCACTGTGAAACTTAAGGATTGTGAAAAGATAAGACATATGTGTGCTGGTATTCGCAACCTGATTATGTACTTCATTCTCCTCTGAAGTCTACCACTGTAGGGTACACCTGGCTGCCAGCTACATCAAAATTACTCTGCTTAATGTAAGGTTCCTTAGTAATAACTAAGTAGTAAAGAAGTTTATAAAAATGGTCAGATTAAACAAAAATTGAACTGTTTGGCCATAATGATCAGTGCTATGTATGGAGAAAAAAGGGTGAGGCTTTTAATCCAAAGAACACCATCCCAACTGTGAAGCATCATGCTGTGGGGGTGTTGCTGGAAAAGGGACTGGCGCACATCAGAAAATGGATGGCATCATGAGGAAGGAGGATTATCTAGAAATACTGAAGCAATACCCCAAGACATCCGCTAGAAAGTTCAAACTTGGTCGCAACTGGGTCTCCCAGCAGGACAATGATCCTAAGCATACTTCCAAAGTTGTAACAAAATGGCTTAAAGACAGCAAAGTGAAAGTATTGGAGTGGCCATCACAAAGCCCTGACCTAAATCCCATAGAAATTGTGTGGACTGAACTGACAAAGCACGTCCGAGCAAGGAGGCCCACAAACCTGATTGAGTTACTCCAGTTCTGTCAGGAGGAATGGGCAAAAATTCCAGCAAAGGGTTGTGAGAAGCTTGTGGAAGGCTATCCTTAGTGTTTTGAGTTAAGAAATTAAAAGACAATTCTACCAAATACTAACAAAATGTAGGTAAATGTTTGACCCACTGAAAATCTGAGTGCATAAAAGCTGAAATAAATCTGTCTCTTTGCTATTATTTTGGAATAACCTCTTATGGAAATGAAGTAGATACCCTAATTGACTTAACACAGGAAATGTATGGTAACATGAGATGTATGGAGTTGTGAAAAATTGAGTTTGAATGTCTTTAGCCTAGGTGTATGTAAACTTTTGACCTCAACTGTAATATATGCTAGTTTATAGCAGTAACCTTCAAGGTCAGTTTACTTGAAGTATGAATTACATATAACCAAAGTTATCTCAGGCAAGAACCTTTTTTTAAAGTAAAAAATACAGCCACAATGTACATAGGCTAAATGTTTTTATTATTATTATCATTTATTATTATTATTATTATTATTAATAACAATAATAATAATAATAATAATTTATTTATGTATTTATTTATTTTGTTTTTGTTGCCCTTGGTTAAATCATTTGAAAAGAGCTTATACTAAAGTCTTTAGTGTATTATGCTGTTAAATATTTTAAATATTTAGCTTGGCATTTCATAAATAACATTGGCATAATTCTGCAGCGTCGGCTGGATTTAAATGGCAATGGAGGCCTCATACATTGGATTAAGGAATAGATAATTTACAAAAACTGAATTCAATCTCCAATCCCACCCAAATTTGGAATGTCTAACTTGCAAACTAGCCATGGGCTCTCCCAAATTGCAAAGCCAATTCTGTGCCACCCCTGGCACAGGTTGGATTCAAAGGAACATATTCTTAACAATAACAATTCTCTTCCATCACTCTATGACCAACCTATGGGTAACTGTAGAATATCTTTGGATATCAGCCCCCCCAACTCCCAGACCCCCTGCCCAACAAGAGACAGTTGAATCAACAAAGGGAAAATGTGTACTGTAAAACCTAAGTACTCACCCCGCCATGAGGAGATTAAATAAAATGGACTGAGACCATTGATAATGGCAGACCAACACAGAGGATACACAGATGTGTGGAGGGGCATACTTGTGCTTGTCTGAGAGTATGTGCACGTGTGAACATGCATGAGTACGCATGTGCATGTATATGTATGTGCTTGTCTGTGCAACTGGCACAAAATCAACTACACACCCTTGAAGTGGGTGGTGAATAATTACCCCCTTAGTCCAGTGTTCTGATCATGGAGGGGCGTGTTCTTAAAATAACCTGTCGGTCCAGTCCCCTTCTGCTCTGACAGGAAAGAACTCCTCAGACCTGACCTGAAACAGGACACACGTGAGTCTCTCTCTTTCTATTCTCCTCATTAGAACCGCAGATGAAACAGCTTTGCCTTTATTTGATAGAAAACCTCTCTAAATAAACACATTTACTTAACCACCAGTGTTGTACCTATTTTAAGGTCATGTAACATTACCATATAAATAGCTTGAATTAATGTGGTTATGCTAACAATTTGTTGGTTGTTGCTTTTTAATTGTTTTTGATTTATATATTTATATAAACTACCATTTTCAGGCTATTTCAGTGGTTTTTCTGAAAGATTTTGTAGATGTTTATTTGTGTTATCAGAGAGATGTGACAGTTAACTTTGCGGACACACTGTAAAACAATCTTTTTTCACTAGAATCATTGATATATTTCAATATCTATGCCATAGTTTTGTGGAGATAAAATGCAGTTCATTTTGAATGACTGAACAGATTTGATATGGAGCAAAACAAATTCAAAACAACAGGTTTTTGTATGACTGAACAGATTTGTAACAGAACAGATTTGTAGCTGAGCAAAGCATATTTGTATCAAAAGAGTTGATGAGTTGATCGGGCTTGTAACAGAACAGATTTGTCACAGAGCAGAACACATTTCTGACTAAATATTTTTAATGGATCGAACAGATTTGTGACAGAGAGAAAAACATTTATAACTAAAGACTTTTGATGTATTGAATAGATTTGCGACAGAACAAAGAAGCTTTGAAAAAGAACACATTTTTGGCAGAATTGAACAGATTTGAAACATAAACAAACCGATCAGTAAAAATACTTTGCTCTCTCTCAGGATTTTTGATATTTTATTATTTTTTTAAATGTATTTATCTTTTGTTTAACCAGGAAGTCTTGCAGAGACCTAGCCAAAGTTTCAGTCACAATCATTTCACCAATTCCATACATAAATACAAAGAGAGAAAAAAAGATTTAGAAAACCGTAAAACATGGCATCTTAACAGTTAAAAAAAAATACATTACTTTTTTTATGTGGGGAATCATGGCCTTCTTGGACAAGGGACAGCTCAGCATGGACTTGGTATTGTTTTGATTTTGGAGCCAAGAGTCTACAAGCAGTCATTCCTGTCAAAGCATCTTCACATGACTAACTGTGACAGTTATGTCAGCCTAACCACAGAGATTATGGCAATGGGGAATGCTCCATACTGTCAGGAACGTAACTTGAAATGGTTTGCTTACTCAGAGATGGTACGGCATGCTGCTTCAGAAAAATGTGTGTCTAATTATCTCTAATGGCATTTCCCCTAATCAGACCCTGGAGCATTGCTATGAGGAAGAAAGCAATGGCAGCTGCTTGTGTTCTTTTCAGCACTTTGGTCTGGTTCGTGGCCATGACAAATGGAAAAATCCCAGGTAAGGACTTCCTTATTTCCCTGTTTTGGCTTTGCTTCAGTGCAGCAGGAGCTGTGCTCAATGTCAAAACAGCTAATACTTTCAAAGTTAAATCAAACCAGCAATGCTGCTTACATTCTGTAACTGGTCCTTCTGACGATGCCATTGCAAAGGTGCAACACAACATGTGATTAGCTCCTTTCATTCAGGGATTATTATATTCTAAAATGTTTTGCAGTGTTTTGTAAGTGTAAAGAGAAAGTGCAGATTCATCCAGCCATTGTTAAATGTAATGCCAGATATGAATACGCCCTGCCAGAGACACAATGATAAGGTGAATGTTTGTTTTCTCATCTCTGCTTTTCATGTATCGTTAGGTTGGGTCAAAATTACACTCTAGCTCAGTGCAGATGACATCTCTGATAAGAGGCCAACGTGAGCTGGATCTGCTTGGATTTTGTCTGATCCTAAATCAATGAGAGATGGTCAAGCTTATGTTTGGAGAGACCCCAGATTAGCGAGGTGTAGTTCTTATGGACCTCACATCAGTGTTTTTGTTTGCACTGAGCTCTGATCAGCAAGATCCAATCATGCTCATGTTTGGACTGACCCCAGGTCAGTAAGATCTGTTTGTATTTGGACAACCCCAATCAGTGAGATCCAGATATGCTTCTTTCTGGACTGATCCTAGATCAGTGAGATCTGCACACACACATACACCTTGACTGACTCCAGATTTCAGGCAGGATGTATTTATAGTTTGTGTGATCCCATCAGACAACAGTTGATTTCCATAAGTCACAACACCACAGGGTGGTACACACCCCTCCAAAAACTATCCACTGTCCAGACAGGCTTTTGACTCAATAACATTTCTTAAACATTAATTACATTACTTTATTTGTAATAGTAACTACACAGCTTGTTTGTTTTAATAATAGTTACATTTATACCTTCAACCTTCTTTTTACACTGCTGGACTTTAAATGGGTAAATGGGGTAGAATGCCTCCCCTGGAGGGTAAAAGCAGCAGAATCCTGCTGCAGTCCCACAGCTCTCTCCCCTACCTCAGGGGACTCCCGGGCGTACCTGCATAGACACCTGCAGCAGAGGAGATATCTCTTATTGATTACTGCAACCTACTCCTGTTATCCATTCCAGTCTTTAGATATGCTGTATAGACTGCTCGACCCAAGAGCAAGCCCAACTGCGCCATCTAGAGCATTCCTCCAGCACTGCCCAGCCATGTCATTTTGTAAGGCGCTTATGCTTTTGCATGTGCTACAGACTCGCAGCTTTGGCTTTGCAAACTGGTCTCATGTCCTTCACATCACAATGTACAAGCATATGCCTACCAATGTGAAGGTAATTGATTGAGGCCAAGGGCTTTTAAAAAAATGTTCGTGAGCATTTTTACTGTCAGGTGGCATATGTTTCCAAAAAATGCTCATAATTCAAAAATAAATTTGCTATTTCAGGGTGGTTGAAAATGAGGTTTTTCCTCACACCTGGCACTCATGTTGCTTGTACAGAGAAGAAGAACGGTTAAATTGTGTGTCAATTTTTGTCTCCAGAGTTCCTCTGGACAAAGCCAGAAAAAGAGAAAAAACTAGAGAAAGCAAGTCAATGTCATGCTTTTAGTATTAAATGGCTGGCATGGCTGATATCTCAACACAGTGGCAAAGGCAGTTGACATGAGACCAGGAAATATGCATACTGCCAAAATATGCATACTGCCAAAGATCCCATAGCAGTTGCTCATTAAAAATAGTGGGAACTCTGGCCCAAATTCCAATCTGCCTGTCCTTGTCTTCAGGGCATTATCCATCTATCTGATTGTACTACCCTGCAATGCAGCTGAATTGGAATAAGTGGTTGGAGGTAAAAATTTAAAAAAACTTGTGTCTACTTAAAGCAGTTTTCTAGATAATACAAATTATTCCATCTCCTGGTACATCCTTGAATGAACAGCTTGGATTCAATGAACATTTGTCTTTAAATTTGAGTTACCAAAAGCGACAAGTGTTTCTTTTTTCTTTACGGTTTGGTGAGTTCATTTTGATGAGTTAAGTACAAAATTAAGTACAAATGTTAAGTGAATCCAGGCCAAGAGTTGATCATCTGAAAAAGTTTCTCAGAGAGATGCTCCCAAAAACGTATAGCACACAAGCCACACTCCACATCTGTACTTACTCGAGAAGACTTATTGTGCATGCTGCTGTGCCACTGGACAGAAGAATAATGTCTTTTATTTATTTATTTATTTATTTATTTGCAATCATTACTATTACCAGTCCAACTCATGACACTGCAAACATTCATTATTCAACACCATCAATTTGAACTCATGTGTGGGCGGTGCCAGTTGGCTGTATTACACTACAATAGCGCTGGTAATGTGTGAGCAAGTTCTATTATCATATGGTATAATATAGTGTCAGCAGCTAATATTAGCATATAGCATAATATTGTGTGAGCAGGTTCTTTTATCATGCAGTATAATATTGTGTGAGAAGCTTCTATTATCATGCAGTATAATTTTGTGTGAGTAGCTTTTATTATAATACAGTATAATATTGTGTGAGCAGATTCTATTATCATACAGTATTATCATACAGTTGTGATGGTTGTGGAATTTTTAAGAGCTCAATTTAGTCCGCCGTACTTTTGTAAGTAGAAAAATAAATGCAGGCACGTCTTCGTTTCAAAATAGGTAGTTTAATGTAGCAAAGGAACTAGTGGGTCTGTTACCCAAGTACAGATAAACAAAGAACCAACAAATGACAGAGACAGTGAATACTTATACCATGTTCCTAAGGAAACAAAGGGCCAAATGGTTATCTTAAATGAATACACATCACAGGGAAGGGGGAGTGGGGAGGTAATCAGACATTGGGGGAAGAAACAAGGTGTGGGGGAGTTGGACTGAAGTAGGGGGTAGAGGATATCACACAATGGTACTGCATATCAGAGGGAGACAATTTGACTGGGCAAGGGGGTAGAGGGTGTAGCACAAAGGGTGTGATTAAAAGGTCAATTTAACTGGGTTTGGTGGTAAACAATCAATGTTATCTGCAACTGGCCCACTACAATGTGAGACACCTCAGAGGGGTAAACTGTGGCTCCCATGTTTTCCAACAATGGTGTTGTGTGAGCAGGTTTTATTATCATACAGTATAATATTATGTGAGCAGGTTCTATTATCACACAGCTGTGATTGTACTGTGTGAGCTGGTCCTATTATCATACGGTTGTAATGGTATTGTGTGAGCAGGTTCTATTGTCATACAGTATAACATTGTGTTAGCAGGTTCTATTATCATACAGCTGTGATTGTACTGTGTGAGCTGGTTCTATTATCATACGGTTGTAATGTTATTGTGTGAGCAGGTTCTATTATCATACAGCTGTGATTGTACTGTGTGAGCAGGTTCTATTATCAAACAGTTGTGATGGTATTGTGTGAGCAGGTTCTATTATCATACAGTATAATATTGTCTGAGCAGGTTCTATTATCATACAGTTGTGATGGTACTGTGTGAGCAGGTTCTATTATCATACAGTTGTCATGTTAATGTGTGAGTAGGTTCTATTATCATATAGTATAACATTGTGTGGCCATGTTCTATTATCATATAGTATAATATTGTGTGAACAGGTTCTATTATCATACAGTATAATATCGTGTGAGCAGGTTCTATTATCATACAGTATAATATTGTGTGAGCAGGTTCATTATCATACAGTTGTGATGGTATTGTGTGAGCAGGTTCTATTATCATAAAGCTGTGATGTTACTGTAGATTCTTTTATCATACAGCTGTGATGGTACTGTGTGAGCAGGTTCTATTATTATACAGTATAATATTGTGTGAGCAGGTTCTATTATCATACAGTTGTGATGGTATTGTGTGAGCAGGTTCTATTATCATACAGTATAATATTGTGTGAGCAGATTCTATTATCATACAGTTGTGATGTTACTGTGTGAGCAGGTTCTCTTATCATACAGTTGTGATGGAAATGTGTGAGCAGGTTCTATTATCATACAGTATAATATTGTGTGAGCAGGTTCTATTATCATATGGTTGTGATGGTACTGTGTGAGCAGGTTCTATTATCATTGAGTTGTGATGGGACTGTGTGAGCAGGTTCTATTATCAAACAGTTGTGATGGTATTGTGTGAGCAGGTTCTATTATCATACATTTGTTATGGGACTGTGTGAGCAGGTTCTATTATCATATGGCTGTGATGGTACTGTGTGAGCAGGTTCTATTATCATACAGTTGTGATGGTACTGTGTGAGCAGGTTCTATTATCATACAGTTGTGATGGTACTGTGTGAGCAGGTTCTATTATCATACAGTTCTGATGGTACTGTGTGAGAAGGTTATATTATCGTAAAGTTGTGGCAGTACTGGGGTCTATCTGTTCTGACAGTTTGTGCTTGATACAGTGGCTGGGGTTTGTGGCAGAAGCTTTTCATATCATGCTATATATCAACAAAAGAAGCTTGTATACTTGGAAGTACATTTCACACTGACATCTTGCTGACTCCCTCAAAAACCAAATGGGACGATGGGATGGGTTCAGGCTAATTGTGCTAATTGTTCTAATAATTTCTCCTCAGAATGGCTGGTCTAATTACAATTTAGATTTTTATTGTAATCTTAATCACCTACTCCTGTCATGCTACATGTATTGTTGTTACATTATTATCTTACTTTATTTTTTATTTATATAACTTTACCACTGTCCCACATTTGTTGGTGTTTTACTGTTAAAAAAAATGCATTTGTATTTGTTTATTTTAAATAAAATAGATACCAGGATATGGCCAGATGAGTTAAATGGCCTGAATTGTCATCTGCAAATGTAGCTGTGTTCATCTGCTAATGTGCTAGTGTTCTATTTTCTTAGTGATGAGGGTGGTTCTCTGTCTCCAGACATGCGTGTTACCTGTCTGTTCGCTGAGGACTGCTTGCTGCCCTGCACATTCAAGCCTGCAGCTGAGGAGGTTATTGGCTGGTCCAGACAGGAAGTCCTGGTGCACAGTTTCGCACAGGGCAGCAGCCAGCTGGACAAGCAGCACATGCACTACAGAGGCAGGACAGCCTTGTTCCCAGAGCAGATCAGACATGGCAATGCCTCCCTCCTACTGAGGCTGTGCAACACCCAGGACCGAGGACGGTACCACTGCCATGTCAACACCACCCTGGGAGGCCAGGAGTCCTTCGTCATCGCCAAGGTGGAGGGTGCGTCCCTCTCTGTGCTCACAGGCAGTACTTCTGTACTCAGAAGTCAAGGCACATTGAAAAAGCACTAAAGGAGCATGTCAGAGTCTGACCTCTGAACCCTGCTGTTCATTTGTGTCCTCCCAGCTCCTGTCCAGTCTCTGAACCTGGAGAAGACCCGGCTGAGCGGCTACGAGGAACTGAAGTGTTCGGCCCGGGATATCTACCCTGCCCCACATGTGTTGTGGTTCACAGTCCCCCCGGAGCCTCTGGATACCCTAAAGCCTGTCACACGAAAGATGGCCAACAAGAACGGCCTGTATTCTGTAGAGAGCAAGTTGAGGAAGCTCCAGGGGAAAGACTCAAATATTTACACATATTTCTGCACCGTCAACTCCTCCTATGATACACAGACCTGGAGGGCCTCGCTGCAGGAAAGAGGTATGAAACAAGACCATACCTGAGAAACAGGCATAAACAAACATTCTGCCACAGCAAGCGGTACAAAAGTGCACATTCTACCACAGTTAGGGATACAAACACACTTTTGAAATACACAACTAGCCATAGCATTGTCTTGGGAGTGAAGGTTTCATTCAGCAGTGTATTTTGTGCCTTGTGTGACTCTCTGGACTCTGCTGGTTTAAACTGCTGTCTGCCTGTTGCATAATTGGATCGGCCCTCTGGCACAAAGGCTATGGTGCTAAGCTGGGGGACAGTAGATTTAAGAGAAGCAGAAGTCCTGGTAGTTCCTGGATTGTAATTAGCAGCGAATGTGCAACCTCTCAAATTGGCAGAGGGAATTTAAGCAATGAGAGAATAACAATATAAATAAATAAATAAATATACATGTTCCACCTGAGTAAAAGATACAGATCTATGCAAAAGTTAACTTAATGAATGTGATTAAACACAGAATTAATTATTCTTGCCAGATTTTAAAAAAGGACTTGCATGTTTCTACAAGTCCTGCATCCAGCATAAATACAGAAAAACACTTGACAATTCAATTTTCCATACAATGTGGCATATAGAAAACCATATATTTTTAACAGAATTGAGCAGTGAGGAAGGGGGTGAGCTGATCATCCCCTGCCTGTCCCCGACGGACCTTCACAACTTTACCCTCACCTGGACCTTCACCAGAGCAGACAAGCCTGAGGACATCCTCACCTTCAACAGCCAGAGTAGTCTGACCTCCAACCAGTGGGCAGGCCAGGCCCAAGTGGACCATGACAGGGTCCTGTCAGGAGACGGATCGCTCCGCCTCCAGAACCTGCAGAATGCAGAACACACAGGGACGTACACCTGCACTTTCTCCGCCGCTCGGAGCCGCCACATGGTGTACACCTCTGTCAACATATCCGCCACGGCAGGTAACAAGGTTTCACAGGGAGATGCCTGGGGCTGACACCTTATATAGAAGCAGGATGTCCAAAGAGACAGACTGAGGACTTTGCATGTGAGGTGTGGCCCTCATTCTTTTCAGTTAAATAAACAAAGAAGTAATTCCCCCCCCCCCCCCAAATACTGTGAATGAGCTTGGATAACGTTCCTTATATGTTGTTATAATGTTCATCATTCTGTATGTAAAAAAAAAAAATTAGGATTTGACAAGAGATGGAAATTAAGGCATAAACCAGGACGGGCTGTCCCGTTATTGGAAAATAATGTACGACGGGGGTGGTGATGTGGCCGAGGCAAAGCCGAGGTTGCCTAACCACCATCGAAGTACATTATTTTCCAATAACGGGACAGCCCGGAGGGGTTTATCCTACTTATACAACAGGTTACCAACAATGACTATATATGGTTACTTTAATATTTTTTGATTTTTATTGACGTAATAACCTGAAATTGAAATATTCTTCCGTGGCCGTTTGGGCATATTATTTTACCGTTGTCAAGCAGAGCTCTGGTTGGTAGTTCTATTTGGACCGTTGTTATGCAAAAACTCTGATTGGTAGTTCTATTTGCACCATTGTTAAGCAAAAACCTCTGGTCGTTAATTCTATGAAAACAACGATTCTATCAAGAATAAAATAGTTAATTCTTGTTTTATACCATACAATTTGCACCAATTTAGGTCATTTTTCTCTTTACATTATTTAAGAAAACTGCATGAAACCATAACTCAATCAAATTAATCTCACTAGCTCTGTCTGGCTTTTTCAAATGGTGCAGTCACGCAGTGTAGACATAGCGTTTTTCCAAGACCCTCTGAAACCAGGTTTAAATGTCAGCTAGCTTTATGATCGCCGTCACTTGTCACCTAGCCAATATTAAAATTCAGCTGGGTTTTAGGTCAAAATGGTCTCACGGCATGCTTTTTATCCCAGATAGCTAGCTAGCTAACTACTGAATTATAAACTCCTCAAAAAAGTTCGGAAATGTGTGTTTGGTCAATCATAGCTCTGTTGTCACTGTATTATTAGCATTGTATGTTATATAATGGAAAGCCTGTTCATTTCCCTTTACAATGATGTCCCATTTGTAAGGATCATGCATTTGTGGGATGAGCAGCACAGCTGATTATGTGGGTGGGGTCCCAAGTGAAATGTGGCAAATTTCCCTGCCAATGTCAAACAGTGTATTCTCCTGTTGGTATTGACTCTATTGTTTTGAGTTGTTTGGGGGTTTGGATGATTGAACTCTCTATCAGTAACAAGGAACAAACAAGACATATTGGTAATTTTACGCTTTATTCATTGAACAAACAGTCAGGAGCCTCAGTAGCGGGTAAAAGAACCATACGCAGCCACAACAGCCTGGCATCTCCTCCTCATGCTGGTCACCAGCCTGGTCACGCGTTGCTGTGGGATGGCCTTGTTACTGATAGGGAGTTCAATTATCCAATCCCCCAAACAACTCAAAACAATAGAGTCAATACCAACAGGAGACTGTTTGACATTGGCAGGGCAATTTGCCACATCAGCTGTGCTGCTTATCCCACAAATGCATGATCCTTACAAATGGGACATCATTTTAAAGGGAAATGAACAGGCTTTCCAATGATATAACATACAATGCTAATAATACAGTGACAACAGAGATATGATCGACCAAACACAAATTTCCAAACTTTTTTTGAGGAGTTTATTCAAAACACTTGTTACTGTAAACGTAGCCTCACGAGCCAGTCTCTTTATTCACTCCGTTCAACAGAGCCTGGCCGATGCCTTGACGTTCTAAGCATAAGCGAAGGAGGCAACCTTCCCGAGATAGTTGTATTTTCCCAACCAATTAGAGTGCAGAGGGGCGGCGCTCCAAATGTGGTGACGATTTTGGCCAGGCGTAGTCTGAAACGTGCACCGGAAAAAACATTACTGGAGGCAAACTTTTCCACAGACCCGCATCAGTTTGCCACTATTTGGGGAAAATTAACATAAAAAACATTAACATTAAAATGTTAACATCAGAGCACTGACCACACCATGCAGAGTCTGCAGTTCGAGGTTCGATAATAAAAGAAACAAACACAATTTATTTATCGGTGATAAATTTATTTATTTAATTTCTTTTTGGTTCAACAATTCCAGTTGCTCCTCCACTATTCATTGTAACAGGCAAACAATCAAAACCATTGCTTCTTCTGGCCATTTTTCTGGGTATTTATTTGATAGCAGACTGCATACTGTAGGCCACGCTTGAAAAATTTAACTTTTGCCAAATCCTGTCGGCAAGCAAGCGAGTACATCTACGTTCGATAACAGCGTATCCAAACACTCGCGCTGAAGCTTCTTCAATGAAGTCACGCCATGTATTTGGCAAGTCTGTGATATAATAGAATTAAAATCTTCTTCGAATTTGTCCATGATTCTGTTTTTAGTAGATAATCTGGGTTAGCTCGATAGCTTTGTCCATTTCGCTGGTTTCAGTCGAGACTTAGATTGCAGCACACACGGAACAGAGGGAGTGTCGGGGGGGGGGGGGGTGAGGCACAATGAGACAGACAGTTAGGGTAGCCACCGCTGACTCCTAGCGGCAGGCGACTCCTCCCTTTTGCCCCGGAAAGTACATACGTTCATCCAGACTACTATAAGTGCAATCGATAACAAAGATACAGAAGAAAATGCGTCCCGTAGCCATGAGTTAAATACGGAATGCCTATTCTACTGTACAAATAAGGGACGATTCAGTATTTTGCAGGATGGTTGGCATAAATGAAGCCAGTAACTAGAACCGTGATTCAACGTTGCCATCAATTGTGAAACTGGACATTGAGAAGGGGAGGGGATGTAACAACAATTCAAAATCGAAAGAATTATGTTGCTGTTTTAACTGTGTTACAATGCTGGATTTTGTAGCGCATTGATTTTAGAACTGTTAAAAGGCTGAGGTGTCCCTTTACTGAGAATTAATGCACACCCTTGGACCGATCAGAATTGAGTATTCAGCCAAGTCGTTGTATAATTGAAAATTAATACCTGAATAATATTACTTTACATGATACCAAGACCTGTCAGGCATGGACTGGGTGTGGTGGTAGGTGTGCCCCCCACTTGGAAAAGTTCAGTAACCAAAATCAACATCACTGTAATCACAGACACCTGTGATTTTCAATCTGCTTAGCTCTGCGTCAACACATAAAATGCATTTAGTTCTCTAACTACTCCTGACTGTGACATTATGTGATGCCACTTAGTGCAAATCCCTAAAATCTGATATCAAGAAAGGACATGTGTGCTGTCTGATAACTTGGTTTCATATGGTCAACTTATGGGCAGATGAGAAATAAGGAAAAACTTAGTTTTGGGTGAAATACTTCTTTAACCCTGTAAGGATCAGATTTGATGGCCAAAATGTCACAATAGCTGAAATTAGTGTTGGCAATGCTTTACAGTCACTGTGCAAAATGCCTATCTTCAATAGAGGATAGTCTGCATTTAATTTGTCATGATTACTGGAACTACATTGCCTGTGTATAATTACCATGCTAATTGCCTGTATTCATGAATTTCTCACCATGAATCAATTCAACAGACAGAAGTAAAGTGCGCTTGCTGCCTATCTGGGAGCATTCTTTAACAGGATGCTCAAATTGACAGTGCTTAATTTTAATCTTTAAAATGCTTTAAATTGCTCCTGAAGTTTTTGTCAAGTACATTTATTTATATAAATAAGGATGCATAGTGTACCCAAGAGCAAACCGGTATTACTTCACTTCCCACAGCACCTTTCTCATATATGATCACTCCAATAGTTCATCTTTGTTCTACTGTACATTGCAGCTAATTTTGAACCCACCCAGAAATAACTCCTGTAATTCCTAGCTGTTTCATTTTAAATCTCATGTCATCATGCTTTGTCAAAACGCTTCATTGCTTCCACAAAGAATTGCAGAGAGGTCTGCGGATGATTATCTTAATCTTAAAAAACATGTTGCTGCATGTTGGTTTAAGATACTGTTCTTTCCAAAAAATAATTGTGACGATTGCCCCTAATCATAGATGTTGCTTCCTGGGTTAGTCTCCTTAATTTATATTATACTTTGAGTATTTGTGTGTGTCATTAGGGCATAATGCCTTATTTTAAGTTTTTTGTATTTTGTTATACTTCTAAACTCTCAAAGATGTATTCACATATTGCAGAGACTGTTTTTCTGCTTATTTGTACTTACATTTGTAATGAATTCAAATTACATGAGTAAGACTAGTACTTTGGGAGGGCTGCTGAGTGTTCCAGTGCATGTGGTCTTGTATCGATTCTAGACCATGCCAATGCTGACTTTGGCCCTGCAGAGAGATAAGTGATTGGTGCTAACCACACCCAGAGTGGGTGACAGTGTCTCTTCAGGCACCAGTAACCCCCAATGGTCAATTGGGCACTCACAATTTGCCTGTTGAGCTGCACTTGAACTGTCTAACTGTGACTCATGTCTGTGCAAGCCAAACTAATCAATTGCTGTGTGAAAGGAAATGGTGGTGACATCACATGCTCCACAGAAGAACACATTCTTGTCTGTGCTGCCAAAATTTGATAACAGGGGTTGCAATGAGTGTTACAATGTGAGCATTATTGGACATTTCAAATTTGATAGAACTAGAAATACCGCCTCGCGGTTGTATTCCTCCACCAAGTCCAAGTTGATGTTTGTGCAGAGTTTGAAGAAATTCCCTCAAGGCGTTCCTGAGATATCACGTTCATGAGAGAATGGGACGGACGTGACGTCACAGTGACCTTGACCTTTGCCCACCAAAATCTAATCAGTTCATCCTTGAGTCTAAGAGGATATTTGTGCTAAATTAGAAGAAATTCCCTCAAGGCGTTTCTGAGATATCGTGTTCACGAGAATGGGACGGACGGACGGGACGGACGGACAGACAACCCGAAAACATAATGCCTCGGGCCACGCATGTGCCGTCACGGAGGCATAAAAAGGGACAATTTGGACTCCACCTATATCACATAAATTTCACATCTTATTCTGTCATAAACTCAGTTAAACAATGGAGTTGGAGGTGGAAGCCTGAACATGCAGAACTACATGAAGCTGACTGAGCTGTAGTCACTTGAACAGATTGGCTAAACTACTTCTGTACTGGACATACTATCACATTTCTTAGACAAACCCGGGTCCACAATTACTTTCTTACTTGTAGACTGAGACCCCTCTTCCCATTTTCCACATCCTTATTCCCAGTTCACAGATGGAGTAATTTAAGTCATTTCTCTTCGTTTATGGTTCCATACTGATGGCTTATTGAATTCCCGCAAAAGGCCACATGGCACCAAAACAAATCAACAAATCCTGCTGGATGCACTGATAATATTTGATCTGATACATGTGTTTCCTGCAGCTGAGAAACTGCAGGGAGAGGGATCCTACTGGCTGTGGGTGATCGCTATTGTACTGGCCACATTGATTGTCCTCATCACTGTGCTGATTCTGTGCCGGAAAAAGAAAGGTAAAATTATGAAGACATTATGCATCTCATAGTCCAAATGTTGTCTTTGTGCTGCAACCAATTCACTTAATGATTGTTACATTTTGTGCAGGATATTTTAAAAAAATGTCCTCTTACCTACATGAAAAATGTTTACTTCACTGACTGACGCTCTTACGCAGAGTGCATATGTTGCATTATTAAACACTTCTCTATATTGCACAGCTGACCGATCACCAGCGAGTAAACCAGCTGAAGTAGCCACAGAGATGCAGGCAGTGCCGACAGGTGCGTGCAAAGTTTGCTTGCAATTGTACCTAAAATATATCATCTGTACATGCTGCACTGCTAATTTTGAGAGGAACTGCTTCTAAAGCATGCCCCAATGCAGTGTGCTGCATGTTCAGTATGTTGTTTTTGTCAGTGCTTCCCCCTTTTCATCCAAATGACATGTCTGAACATATCAGCACTCTTTGCCAAAACCTCCATTATTCAGCAGAGTGCAGACAAGCACGTGCTCTCCACCTAAGAGCACAATGCTCATCTTATCACACGTCAACGATTCTTATCACATCACAGTTCACGAGTTGGGCTCACACAGATATGACAGTCAGAGGAAGACACTTCAGGCACAGCTTCAAGCGATATTTTACTCTCTTTTTTTAATGTTGCTTCAGTTTTGCAGGCAAATGACCAGCAGGGGTTGATAGCACGCAATCAGATGCTGTTTTCAAAGCCAACTGAAACCTTACCCTTGTCTGGGCAATGCTAGAGCCAATTATGTTACACAGCAGGCCACAGTCGGCACTGGCATGATCTGAATGTGATATCTGACTGTGGAGCCTATCCATGCACTAGTGTCACATCTTAACAGGATGAGTCACCCAGCACCCCTGTGTTTGTTGCATGACTAACACCAAAATATTGACTCACTACATGTTTAAGGTGTTTATTTTGTTTATTTATTTAGATCCCCATTAGCTACTGTATTGTAACAGTAGCTACTCTTCCTGGGGACCCCATAAATCTTTTAACAATACTTCAATACAGAAAAATACATCAATACACATCCGTAACATTCATACTCACAATAAGACTCACAATACATAACAATACAATACATAACAATACACAATGCATAACAACACACAATACATAACACAATCACTAAGACACACAACAACCAACAGCAACTCAAAGCCTGTCAATACATATGATAGCTCTATATAATAATTTTATCTTTTAAATAATTGAGAAAATAAATCATTTAGCAACTCATCCATTAAATCACAAATAAAAGTGGGATGGATAGCTCTCTACAACCAATTACATCTTCAAGAACAGAAAAAACAAAAAATCATATAGTGTTCTACACTATTCCTTGTGTGAACAAATACAATCTTAACTTTTTGTTAAAACGTTGTATTATTTTCTAAAATCAAAAAACTTGGTAATGAATTCCATGCCACCATTGTTCGATAATTAACTATTCTCTGTATTAAACTAGTTCTACACGGAGGCAACAGAAAACGACTCTCAGATGACTGCAGAGTAGAATAATGATAACACCAATGCTTGCACTAATCGTTTGGTTAAATAGACAGGCATGAATTTCTACAGTGTTTTATAGCAGCCATGCCACTGCTCATTTTTACCACCATTTGATCAATTTGGCTTTTCTAAGACATTTTACTATCAACAGTGATCCCTAATAACTTTGCATCTGTTACTTGTTTAATATCTATATCTCCTATAGTTAAGTGTAAAATTGGTGTGACTTTTAATGAATATTTTAAACCAAATACCATACATTTTGTGTTTGCTATATTAAGAACCAATTTATTTGCTGTTACCCATTCTTCTATTAACTTTAATTCTTCATTCAAAAGCCTACCAAGTTCTCCAGGTGTGTGTGCTGATATATTGTGGAATCATCTGCATACATCACAATGGTGGCATAATTCAAAATTAGATGTAAATCATTTGTAAAAATGGAGAACAAAAGCGGCCCTAAACAACTTCCTTGAGGCACTCCACAACTCACTGCTCTTACCTCAAAATAACTACCATTAAAATGTACAGTATATTTCCTGTTGGTGAGATAATTTTTGATCCATGCAGCAGCAGATGCTTCAAAACCATAACAGCTCAACTTATTCAATAACAACTTATGATCAAGTATGTCAAATTCTGCACTCAATTCCAACAGCACCAACAACTTTTTTCTCATCAATTTGTTTCATCCAGTCATCAGTCATCTGAGTTAACGCCGTATTTGTAGAGTGCCCCATTTTTATATGCATGCTGATACACCGTATTCAAATCATTTTTAAAGAAATAATTTTGGATTTGCTCATATACTATTCTCTCCATAATTTTACTCAAAGCAGGTAGTAGGCTTATTGGTCGACTATTTGTACCTGAGAATGGTTCTTTACCATTCTTGGCTAGTGGAACAATCTTGGCTATTTTCCATTCTGAAGGACAAACACATTTTTCTAAACTTTAATGATGTAAGAAATAGGCAGAGCAATCCATTCTGCTACAGATTTCAATAGCTTCACATTAAGGTTATCAACACCTGAAGGTTTGTTTTCTAATGAGTGACCAAAACAAAATATATGTGTACTGTATATTTAGAGAGGAATATTGCAGGACCAACACCGAACATATGTGTACTGTGTAGTTAGAGTGTAATTTCTAATGACGTGTGAAGGACACAGCATGCACTCAGCATTTTCAGCACGTTAACTCAGCAATGATCATGGCACCTTGACATCTGTGTCTGTCTGAATGAAAGCAGATTATTTTTGTATAATTCTTCATGCTTCATTCTCTTTTCGTCTCTCTGAATCTAGCTTTCTTTTTCTCCTCTTCTCTCCACAGATGAAAAAGAAAATGTATTCCAGTCAGAAAATAGTAATCTAACTAAAGATCAAACTGATGAAAGCAGTTAACTCATTTGACTTGAGTGGGGCAGTCACGGATATCACTTCCTTTCATTTTGATGAAGTCTTGTGCATTGGACAGGAATAACTGTTTCTGGGGGTGGAAGTGTGAACTGTGAAGAGACAGCTGCGGAAGAAGTCAGAGGAAGCTTCCATACAGCTTATTTACAGGGGAAATCCACTTCAGCGCCCCGCCTGACTCTGTCTCACATTGCCCCACCCCACGCTGACCTGACCCCAAGAATCTGTTTAAGTAGAAACTGGAAAAGGAAATGGCCTACTGGCATCTTGGCCTTCGTTTTTATGTAAACCTCAAAGCTGCAGGTGCATCAGCTTGTCCAAATTGTCCTTGCTCATGTCTAATCGGTATCACACAGCTTAAAAACATCTTAATGAAGATTGTTAGGATTTATATTTTTCTGTTATTTTTCTGCATTTACATGAAATTAAAGCTATTTTACTTTGAGATTGCTTGTGCTGAGGCATGTAATACTGATACTGATACAATAACATTGCTGATTTTTTTAATAAGGTGCTTTCTACAAATAAATTCCACATTAATTTATTTTTTTACCAATAAATGTATTGCAAGATAGGTTTTTCAACATTTGTGTGTCAGAGAGAGAGAGAGAGAGAGAGAGAGACTTTGACTTTTAAAAAACCCTTTATTTAACATAACTTTAAACGAAGGGCATTAGAAATAAAAAATAAAGGAACACCTTATATCCCACCCAACTGAGCTACCCTCAAGCAACACCAACCCCCATACCACCTTCAACATAACCAGAATATTAAAAAAGCAAAAATAAATAAATAAATAAATAACCAAATAAACAAACCAAAGAATATAGAAAAAGTAACAATCTTTGCTGAACACATAGTTACTAATTCTCCTTCCCACACTTCGCAGAGCACTCCATTTATAGTTCATTTGTCTTTAAATCAGATTGTCATTCATTTTGTAAAAGGCAAACTCCAGTTTCAGCCAAGCAATAATCAGTACTCTAAAGATGTTAACACAGTCCTGAGTCACTTGTTGTTGCATCATCCCTTTGTGGCTCTTAAAAATGGCCAGTTTTGCCTGACCATAAATAAAATTAATCAGTGCACATTGTTGTCGGTTTTTCCTGGAGTACCTTACTCCATTACACAAAGACCGCCTTGGAAAAATGAAACCTTAACTGTGTAGTCCAATCCTCCAGAACCTTGAACACAGTGCTTAGCCTGGAACACTCTGTAAACAGATGGAAACAGCTTCCTATTGCCCAGCAGAAAGGGCATCTTTTGTCCACTGTATTGTCAAACCGATTCACAGTGCTGTTGTCTGGAACAATATTGTGGAGCATCCTCCACTGTAAATCACTGATACGCTTGGGAAGCGGACTCTTATACATTAGTTTCCATGATGGCCTACACTCAGTGTCACCAGCTAGGAGGGTCCTCCATCTCACAGCCCTCTCCCTTATTTGCTCCCAGCAAATCAGCTTCATACACTTCATAGGGGTGACATAGCTCAGGAGGTAAGAGCGGTTGTCTGGCAGTTGGAAGGTTGCCGGTTCGATCTCCTGCCCTGGGCATGTCGAAGTGTCCCTGAGCAAGACACCTAACCCCTAATTGCTCCCAACGAGCTGATTGGTTCCTTGCATGGCAGCCTTTCACCGTTGGTGTATGAGTGTGTGTGTGAATGGGTGAATGAGAGGCATCAATTGTAAAGCGCTTTGGATAAAAGCGCTATATAAATGCAGTCCATTTGTACACACCATATACAGTGTCTTCTTTGTTGCCCTCTTGAAAAAAACTCTCCCTCAGCCCTCCCCACTGTAACAAACTGCCATCCCTCCCACTATCCTCAGGTTCTGGAGGATCTATCCTTAACCTTGGGAATCTGTGAACATTTGCAGAAGGAGCCCCAACATCACCTCCCTCTGTAAAAAACCTGGGAAACATCACAGACCTCCAAAAATAATTTCACTCTGCGCACTGAGAAGCACCGAGCTATCCTAGCCAGCCCTTCCTCATCCCTCCATCCTTCCATGCACATACTTATCAGACCTTGCCCTCCCTCAAACAGGGGTAAATGTAATATGCCAGCCTCCAACCAGTGGTGCTCCCCCCCAGAAAAAGTGGTTCATTCCCTTCTGAATCTCCTCTAATAAGCCAGTTGGGCGGTCCAAAACAATAAGGCGGTCCCACAGTATTGAGGCTGTTAGATTATTTGCTACTAGTACCCTTCCTCTGTAGGAGAGCTGCGGCAAAAGCCACTCCCACCTCTGAAGCCTCCCTTTCACTTTTTCCTCTACCCCCTCCCAATTCTTCATTGTATAGTTTTCAGTCCCAAAATGAATACCTAACACCTTAAACCCCTGCTGATTCCATTCTGCATTCTCAGGGAGCTCTGGGGGATTCACCCCCTGCCAGTGCCCCATCAGGAAACTGTCACACTTGTCCCAATTGATCCGAGCTGAAGCTGCCCTCTCATAGAGTTTTAAAACCTCCGACAGTCCCTCAACATCCACAGTGCTTCTCAGCATCACAGTCACATCATCCGCGTATGCTGTCAGTTTCACAGGCGGTGTTCCTGGAACTCCAGGGGCCATTACTCCACTCAACTGGCGCCTCAGGGATCAGAGCATGGGTTCAACTGCCAGGGAATACAACAGTCCAGAGAGGGGACACCCCTGTCTGATCCCCCTGGTCACAGAAAATGGAGCGGTGAGATCTTTGTTGATCTTAATCATGCTCTGTACCCCTGTGTACAGAAGCTGCACATAGGACCTGAAACCCGGGCCAAACCGAAAGCCTCCAATGTCTTGAATAGGAACCAGTGATCCACTCGGTCAAATGCTTTCTCCTGGTCCAGAGAAAACAACCCAATGTCCATGTCCTGCATTTTAGCTGCGCAAAGCAAATCACGCACCAAAATCAGGTTATCGAAGATTGACCTGCCTTTAATGCAATATGTTTGGTCCGCGTGAATTAGTAAGCCTATGACATTCTTAATATGACATTATTGGCCAGTGCTTTTTCCAGGATCTTATAATCCACACATAAAAGTGCAACCGGACACCAGTTCTTCAACATTGAGAGGTCTCTGTTTTTTGGCAGTAAAGACACTACTGCCCTTTTACAGCTGAAAGAGAGCCCTTTTTTCAGCTCTCCTGAACGATCTCTCAAAAATCATCACCAATAATGCTCCAAAAAGCCTTATAAAACTCAGCCAAGAGGCCGTCAAACCCTAGGCCCAGGAGTTCAAAACTTTTTATCTCAATCAGATCCGATCAGATTTTGAAATCCCATATTTTGTTATCCAGGATCAGGAAGCTCAGCCAGATTTTGTCCCAGCATTTCAAAGCAATTCAGGATAGGATCACCCTGATCCAGATTCAGACTGTTCAAGATCCTGATTATCAATGCTTTAACGCACTGGAACATTACTGAGAAACCTAACCTAACCTTCAAATTATATATAATATGCAGGGGGCTTTCAGGGTCCAATATGTAACTTTTTGAGTGTCAATTTTTATGGCCCTACAAATGTAAACAACCTTTTCTTTTTTTTACATATAAAACTATTCTTCTGTCAGGACCACTGTCATCAAAGTAGAACTTTATTGACAATAAAGGCAATACAGTTATGTTTGGCGGTATGGCTCTGTTCTGGAGCTCTCCCGCCAACCACGCAGCCCGCGTGGATAAGGCCGGGAGGCCAGCAGCCAAACCCCAAAACAACCATATGCCGACGTGCTATTAATAAGTGTCTCCGGCTGATGTGATGACTATGTGTACGACCACCTGGAGGAAGCCCTTCGTCCAGTCGAGCCTTTCGGCTTGAGGCCATCTATTTTTTATGTGGATCAGTGGTTATGTGTACCAACAGCATGTTGGACGTTCCCCTGAGGCCAATACTTAGATGTATTATTAATTAATAAACCAGAGGAACATACTATGTGAGATGTTATATTAGGCTATGTGTACCGACAGCTTGTCGGTATTTCCCCTCAAGCACCGAGATTTGAACTAACCGGGGGAAATATACTACTACCTGCGTCAGTGTAAATGAATCCTCACTCATTGCCATCCATACAAGCATGCATGGTGTGGAGGAAAATCCCTTCTTAGGTTCAGTGGGTGAGTCGGTGATGCAAGAATAAAGACTAGAACTTATGATTTCTTCTAATAACCTTTTTATTCTCTTTAATCAATAATCCTTTCCATGTACGTAGGCCTACGGGAGGTCTCTAGTACCATAAAGATACATAGAGAGCTTCTTCGCATTATGTTTTTACATCCTTTTTATACAACCAGATCTCCTCCTACCCTGATGTATCTTCCCTTCAAAATAACCAATCTGTGGCAGATAGGAAGAAACCTCGGAAGGAACCAGGCTCAAGGGGGAAACCCATCCTCCTCTGGTCGGCTCAGGTTGTTGATTGTGACAAGCATGTCAGTCAGTGGCTTAGTTTAAACTAATCGCCAGATATTATTAGGCTATGTGTACCAACAGCTGTTGGTATTTCCCCCCAGCACAGAGATTTAAACCAATTAGAGGGAAATATACTACTCATATTAGTGTAATGATCCTTGTTCGTTAGTAGTAGCAGCAGCAGCAGCAATAAACAGCAGGAGCAGTCGGAGCAGTAGCATCAGCACCAGCAACAGCAGTTAGCAGTAACATGAGCAGTAGTGGCAGCAGTAACGCAGCAGCAGCAGTAGCACCCAGCAGCAGTAACAGCAGCAACAGCAGAAACAGATTATAGAGGAAACATTGGCGGCTGCGACACCGGTACTTGCCAATAGACAGTAGCAGCCGTGCTCCTATACTGCAAAGCTCATAGCTTTTGAACGGAAATTATTTCAATGCCAACGGATGAAAGAAGCACATGTCCAAAGCCCCGTAGCTTCACTGAGAATGCCGGGAACCATCACTGTTGTCGTTGCCGCACTGGAGCAGGAGTGGTGGTGTAGAACTCTGGAATGGGGACCACATTGCCAATGAGACGGAGGCGGACGGCAACCAGATTTCGTCATGGCATTTTCCAATAAAGGCTCCTCAGGGCTCACATGGGGGCGCCACCACAGGTACCGGGTCATGAAGGAGAGGATGGAAAATAGTGCTAGTATGCAATAATGACAGGAGTTCCTTCATTTTCTCAGATTAAAAGCTTGAGGTGTATAAAAAATATAGCTAATTTAAGCATATTTGCCGCAATGGATGACGCACAACGCCATTCGCGTGAGCATGCAATTGTAGAGACAGCGAGGCCAATACCTAGGCTATGCGGAGCATGTCCGTAGCAGGGGGTATAATTTTATTTTTTTATTTATTTATTTTTCTTCTCGACATATGTGCTCAGTCGTGTGGTCACATACCTGATCACATGCACGGTGAAGAGGTCAGAGCAGTGACTTGGAGAAGGCTACATAAAATCCCTTCTCCGCTGTGATAAGCCTAAACGCCCGTTTAAGTGTCATGGAATACAGCGATACACTTGCGAACGTACGCATTCGCGTCTTGCAACAGCTTGATATTGAGAGAACCAGTTGGGCGAGACAACGTTAAGCCTAATTTGTCTCATTAAAATGGACATTAGCATTCCCTAAACATTCAGCATCGTGATCTGACAGCTAAATTAGATAGCCAACCATTTGTATTCTCGCAGATTTAACACCAATATGATTTTAATGTTTTCATTTTTCTGTCGTGATGATTGGGTCCCGATAAGGAACCGGCTTTTTAAGCGCAAATCGTGAATCAGTGGAGAAAACTTTTTCTGTTCTTCAAGCCGAAGCTGGTTTGCATTGGCTGTAGCCTACTTGCCGGTAACAGTCTAACACTCCTTGTAGTGTAGCGATTCAGCGAAGGGTAGAATGCAGCTTTGAACAATTTAGACGACTCTGCATCTCTGCTCTTTGCAACACGCCCTGTCGCCCATGTTCAATCTGCCAAACCTATAACAGCCAGAGCTTAAATTGCCATCTCGCAGCCCAATCCTTCCAGAATAACTATTTACACCAGGAAGTAGGCTACTAGCCTACAAATACACAAACTATAGCCCGTGTGAGACATGGGGGCTATCTAGTAGCTGCGTGGTAGCGACTGCCCTTAATCCATTAGCCGTTCACAATGAACAAAGATTCTTTATCGATACGCCTACTTTTCCATCTCAGCCAAGCGTGAGAACTTTGGCGTTTCCCAATTCAGACATTTCCGCTTAGATTTACGTGCACGAATCCCAAATTTGTGTAAAAACGATTGATTGGAAGACCCCGCTCTGATCAACTAGGGGATGTAGCATACGACCCGATTCTGCTGCGTTCCGGAAGGTAGCCGAAAGCATTCACGCCAGGGATTCTTTAGCAGTGACAGCACCTAGCGTTGACTCTGGTGGTGAGAACTCGACAATAAGCATGCTGTTAACTTGTGCCCGCATATGTTGAAACGTTTCCGCTTTTAGCGAAAGACTTGCGATATTCGTGAAGCCAGCCCCTCTGTGAGACGTCCCCGCAATCAAATGTGTTTATTCGGTGTTGTCAATTTAGCGACTTTTAGAGGAGGCCATAGCTACTTTCTATAGAAATAGTTGGCAACACTGTGTAGCCTATATGAGTTTACCGCTAGACTCAGAGCTCAGCAGAATTTAAATAAGGTTGATGACATTACCCGGCAAGCATCTGCAGCTAGCAGATATGGACGTGGCAGCAGCTCCCAGGCTTGAACATGGAGTCCTCCATGGAGGGGCCGCCGCAAGCAGCGCTACTTGAATGAAGCTCCCTGGCCAGTTAGCAGTGAAGACAGTGCACCGGTATCCTCAATGTCTGGAATATGCCGCTTAAACAACGCTTTGCGTGGCTGGCCCCAAATGGATCGCCTGCCTGCTGCAGCTATAGAGCTTAGAGGTAAGGAGCAATGCAAATAAATAGCAAGACTTCCTCATATTGCCTAGGCTGTGATCTTAGACTAGCAGCTAACATGTAGCAAGCAGACATGGTTTAGACTGGCAGCATGCCGTAGCTAGATTTCAGGAAGAAGCGCCGATTTACGAAGCAACGTGCAGCGCTTGCATGCAGGAGGAGCAGCCGAATGAGTAGAGGGAGGCTGTTTAAGTAGACTGCCCTGTTAGTGAATGTACTGTGATAGGCGAACATCACTCAGCTGAGCCATCAGCTGATTCAGCCGGAGCGTTTGACTCTCGTGGCCTGCCAGAACTACGCGATGCTCCATTTTAGCTCTGACAGCTCTTGATACAAGGAATAGCAGTTTGCAAGTGCTAACATTTTTGTATTTGATTTAAAAGCCATAAAAGGTTTGTTTGTAAACATTAAAGCAAAACAGGCTTGTATTTTGATAAACTTATTATTTGGTTGAATGCACTGTTCTGAGAGGTAGGCTAGAGGCCACTGTAAATGTGACAGAAAAAAGCTAATAAAATTTTTGCAACCATTGAGCCTACAAACAATGTACTATTTTAATTTACAAACTACCTTCTCCATTTTTAAAATTGAAATGTATTTTGAATGAATTGTATACTATATTTTTTTCTCGTAATCCACTCTAAATCCACCCTTCTACTGGGATCAAGGTAATCCTGATTTTCTGGATCAAAATGACCCCAATCCTATGTTAAAGTTTTGAACTACGCATTTTGAAGATTTGATCCAGATTAAAGCTAGGATTCGATTACCTGATCTGATCGGATTCCAAAGTGATCCCAATCCTGTTTTTTGGTTTTGAACTACCCATTTGCAGGATTTAATCCAATCCGATAGTCAAAATCTGATCAGATCACTTTTGAACTCCTGGGCCCTGGTGATTTTCCACAGTTTTGCTGGTTAGCTGCCATGGTTAACTCCTCTCGGGACAGAGGGGTTTCCAGGGCCATACGGTCTGCTTCAGACAGCCTGGGTAATCCCTGATGCAGCTCAGTCATTGTACTCTCCTCACAGTCCTCTGCTCGATAGAGCTCAGGATAAAAGGAGATGGCATGCTGCCTCATCTGCTCCTGGTCCGTCTCTTCTCTCCCACTAGGTAGTTTAAAACTGTGAATAAATGTTGCTTCCCTGTTCGCGCCCGGATCAAGGCCACCTGACCCCGCTTCTCAAGCATTTCACCAAGGAGCTTCTTCTTATCTACGAAACTCTGCCCAGCTTGCACTCCATCTCCATCACACAGGAGTGACTGCAGCTGAATTATCTCTCTCTCAACCTTTGTGGTTTGCTCCTTGACTGTTATTGTGCTGTTCTCTGTATATTGCTGACAGAAAACTTTAATCTGGACTTTCCCTATGTCCCACCATTGACATAGAGACTTAAAAACGGACTTCTCTCTCATCCAGCTCTCCCAGAAAAAAGTGAAAGCCTGAATAAAAGAGTGGTCATAGAGTAGTTTACTATTAAACCGCCAAATGGAGGATTTACGAGAAGAATTTGCAAATGCAACAGAAACAGAACAGAAATGGTGATCAGAGAGATGAGAAGGTATGATTAGCTCTTGAGGAACCTGGCCATACTATGTTTCGACACATAGAATCTGTCAAGTCTTACCCCGGACACCAGGTTTCAATTTATTTTGACCCAAGAGTATGCTTTTTCAAAGGGGTGCAGATTCCCCCACACATCCCCTAAATCAAAATATCTCAGAATCGATTTTAAAAATAGACCTGATTGCGGATGAGGTTCGTCATGATTCCTGTCTTGCATATGATTAACCATGCAATTAAAATCTCCAGCGAGTACCACTACATTATTGTGGTCGCATTGAAAAACTCAACACGATCGCAATTGGGAATAGAGGTTAAATAAACTAAACAAATCCTCTCCAATTTGTACATCCACCCTCAGAAGTCTCCCCTTTATAATTTTTTCACTGTACTTTATAATAAACCCAGAGCCAGGAGGCAGAAGAAAAGCCACTTCAGCGCTAACGCTTAATCCATGGCTCATGATAATATCGCCCCTCCATTCTCTCCTCCAGTGCCCACAGTTAAATTCATCTGTATGCGTTTCTTGTAAAAGAGAGATTTTCGTTCTTTTCTGCTGCAGGAACTCAAAAAGCACAGCACGCTTCCCTATGTCCCTGCATCCATTTACATTAAAATATCCTATTTGGAAGGTCTGCATAATGTTGAAAAAACCTACCAATACTAACAAAATGTTCAGGGTGGGAAAAAAAACTATAAACCCTCTGATCCATTACTGTTACTTTGTTTTCCTCAACATTGCCCGAGCACTTGTAACAAGCTTTTTAAGACGATACCGCTTGGGCTTATCTAACTCCGCAAAGCTAGCTTTCCTGAATTCCAAAGAACATGAGAGCACAAACTATTTTAGGTCAGGAAAATATGTGCTTATGTCTACTTTACGTTGCCCTTTAGTATAATCCAAGAAGTCACTTATACGTTTTACAGAATACATCTTACTTTTGGGCTGCTGGCCAGTTGCCTCCATGGTCGAGCCACTTGCAGGAAACTCCTCCTCCTCATCACCCAGTTCATCAACTTCTAAATCCAGATCATACTCCCCCAACTCAGAAACATCGTCCTGAGATAGGGAGATTGTGAGAGTGGCACCGCCACCGAGTGAAGTGGCCTCCTTAGCGCTGCTGTTTCCCACAGCCTCGGCTTCCACCTAATCAGGGTGAGACTCCATGCTAACAGGCTGGGATCCCCCCTCTCCAAGCTCCCCTCACTCCGTTCCAGCTTCCGCTGGACGGGTGGTAGGGAGCTGCGTATCAGATTTACTGCGGATGAGTCTGGGGGGTCCCCACACTGCCGCAACAAAACTGTCAACTCCTGTCTTTCTCTTTACTTTCCTGGGCTTTTTCGTAACAGTCTGGAACCCTTCAGGATCAAGGGCTGTTTCACCACCAACGGACAGTGCCTCATTTTCCACCGCGTCCATGGGAGCCGACCTCTTTGTAACTGTCCCTGGTTCAGTGTTGCTGGTCTCAGTATCATTCGCTGGGCTCTCGCCCTCCTGCTCACCCCTATCACCTGTAGGTTCTGAACCATTTGTTGACTTTTTCATTGGGCATGTTTGTCTTAGATATCCCGACTCCCTGCAGCTAAAACACCTCATTGTTTCCAAACATATATATATCTTATAGTTCTTTCCCCGCAATTGTCACTGAAACCTCGAGACTATCATCTGGGTTGTTTAGAATCATATAGGTTTGTCTACGGAAAGACATTACATGCTTTTTTGCACCCAAGCGGTATCATCTTAATCGGTCTTACTAATTTCCCACAGCGGGTTAAAATCTGCTCTAAAACCCCATTTTCATTAAATGGGGGAACATTTGACAACAGTATTTTCTTTGCCGGGGTTGACAAAGGTAAAACAGGCACAAATGACTCTCTAACCCACAAACCGCTTGCAACTAACTTATTTACTAGATCGACTTCGCTGAGAAACACCACGATTGCCTTGTTCATCCGCGAAGCCGATTTGATATTCCTTGACCCGGCCTCCTTCCCAATCGCAACCAAAGCCTCCTCCACAGAAATACCAACATCAGGCCCGCATTTTAGCCCATGTCTGACTGTTAGTGTTTTAAACCCTGGGTTTGACCCCATTCTGAGGTCTGCAGGGACAAACAAACCAGCCTAAAAACGCTGATTCTGTCAAGGCACTATTATCCCCTCCCACCACCAAACTCCCAGCATGCAGAGAGAGACAGAGAGATTTGTACCACTCAGTCTTTTCCATTTTGCTGGAGGAAGGAAGGTATTTGTTTGCATGAGTGTGTGTGGATTGTGACTTGTGACCCTACAGAGGAGTACAGAGGAAGTTCAGCCCCAAAGACAGAATTTCATCAGGACTGATACTGACAGACAAGTTGGCATCACCAAGGTCCTGAGTGTGGAGATTAAGGACAAACACTAACATTCCTTTCTATCTGTATCATGTGGGAGACACATGATACCATGTGACCAATCCTGAGCCATGGGCTCATTCTTTATGTGTTTATGAAGAGATCATACTGCACCACAGCCTCGGCAGTAATACGGAACAAGGAGGCGGGTTCAACAAACCCCACACGTTGCCCTTGAGATTTGGCCATCTGTTCACAGAAAAAAAAGATTTCAAAGTCATATTGAAACAGGAGTCAAGCTCTTTTTACTTCATAGATACTATAGCTGTTTTGCCAAGGGCTTGTAAATTGCTTTTAACCAAGGAAAACTGAGCTTTTTTATTCTACATTGCATTTTTCTCTCACAGTAGGATCACAGTTCTTGCAAGCTTGAAATACAGCTCCTGGAGTTACAGCTGCTCACTCATCAAAAAGGGAAAATGAAAATAGCAGGTAGGTGTTGGATTATAAAGCAAATTAGCACCAGGTCTACAGTATGTACACACCATAGGACTAATAGGGCACAATAAAAAATAAGAATAAAATCATGTATTAAAGCTTGGTCTACTTCTCATATCTTGTGTTGATCCCTTAATATAGATATTATAATGTCAACCACAAACTGGATTCACAGTTTTAGAAAGCCTAAATAATCAGTGGTGGACGAAGTACACAAATCCTGTACTTGAGTGAAAGTACAGATAACCTTGCTAAATATTACTCCACTAAAAGTAGAAGTCTTCAATTTAAATTTCTACTTGAGTCAAAGTACAAAAGTACCTGCTTTTAAAAATACTTAAGTATCAAAAGTAAAAAGTACTATTATTTAGTATGGTTATGTTTGTCAGGGGTTGCTGACATGACAAACAATTTTTACATACAGTAGGCAAACTAAATTGTTCACCTCCTAACATAGTGTATGTAAGAGTGAAAACTGTGGTATAAATACAAATTGACAGTTTAATTTAAAAAAATGGAACAAAGGCACCATCAATTCCAATATTTCACTATCAAATATCAAAATACATTGAAGTAAGTTTAACACTCTTAAACTAGGGTACATTTGCTCTTCTGCTGCTGAGGTGACATGAGTGTGTGTCTATGTGTTTCACTATGTGAGTGTGTGTGGATGTGTATGGGCATGTATGCGTGTGTGTCTGCAGGAGTGTTAACAATATTTGACATTTGCATAATTCTTTGAGCAAATCAGGCTACTACTTATTTATTCATTTATTTATTTAGGATCCCCATTAACAGCACACAGTGTGCAGCTAATCTTCCTGGGGTCCGAACATAAAAATACATACAACAGACAATCACGCATTCAAGATTGTGTAGTGAGACATAAAGTCAGACAAAACAGACAAAATAATAAGTTAACAGTAGCATTATAAAGAACAAAAATATTCTAATACTTATGTAATATGGATCTTGAGTTTTAGGCAAAGCTGCAGAATTTTTTGTTCAACCTGAGAAGGTTTTTTGAGTCCAGTCTTGCTCTCTTGGGAGATAAAATAAGTCCTGCTGTGCTAAACAGCCTCTCACAAGCAGCTGAAGCTGGCAAAGCAGTATTCAGCCTAAGAGACCGCTTGCACACTGCTGGGAAGTTTTTAAGAATGTCCTTGTGATCAAGTTTGCTGGTAAGGTAGCCTAACCGTGAGTAGGCTTCATGCTTGCAAAGAAGTCCTCTTCATCAGAGGCGGTGGATCCATCATCCGATGAGTGCTGCTGATGCAAGGTCTCTGTCTGTATCTACTGAACACAGATAAGATTTCATCGTCCAAAAGTGTTACTGCTCAAAATATTTTGGTTATATACGTTATTTTTGAAATTGAATGTCTTTAATAGGTTAAGTCGACTTTACATTGGCGGCAACCACACTTCGCAATTTCTGCAGGAATTGTCTAGTCATTGACCTATTCTAACTTCATACACAATGAAAGATCTTGCTGTTGCAAGCTAACGTTATATTTGCAAACGTTAGCTAACTTGCCTATCAAAATGTTAGCTCGCAACCTGAGGTTAAAAAATTGACTTACCTCAATGTGTTTTCTTAAGTTTGATGGCGAGTTCTTGAATGCAGAGAGAGAGTGTACTGCAGGCAGGCATTTAAAAGAAAATGCTGCTTCCTTCTCTTCCAATATTTGAAAAGATTCTTTGAGATATGGCCATGGGTGTTGCAGTGCCCCGACCTCCGGCACTGGCAAGAGACCGTCACTGTCACTGTCAGACATTATCAGGCTCTCGAGAATCTACAGGAATATTAAGATGTACTTGGACAGTTAAGCTGTCTCTCTGTGTTCCAAATGAGTGTCATGAGCCGATCGAAACGCACGCTGCACCCTGATTGGTAGGCTTCAGCATGAAAGTGATGTCGTATTATTATTCTATAGGATATTTTAGACAATCCATTTTCTCCACATCAAAGTAACGAAGAACAGACAGATATCGCACAAAAGTAGTGGAGTAAAAAGTAGGATATTTCGTTTGAAATGTAGTGGAGTGAAAGTAAAAAGTCTCCCAAAATGGAAACACTTGAGTAAAGTAGAGATACTTGAAAAAGGTACTTAAGTTCAGTAATGAAGTACATGTATATGTTACTGTCCACCGCTGGGAACATGTAACGAGTGTCATGAAAGGGGTGGGGGGGTGGATTTAGAATGAGGGACAGGGAGTTTGTTTCACCACTGGGGAGCTAGGGTGGAGAAGCTCTGTGATCCCTTTGCTTGGGTGGGAGGGGGTACAAGGCACCCTGCTGCTGCAGAGCAGAGTGGTTGAGCAGGCGTATAGGATCGAATCATGTCCTGCAAGTGGATAGGGGCTGTCCCGTTGGCTGCAGTGTAGGCGAGGGTCAGGACTTTGAACCGGATCCTGACAGCGACCGGTAGCCAGTGGAGTGATCGCAGCAGAGGTGTGACGTGGGAGAATTTGGGAAGGTTATAGATGAGTCGTGCAGCAAGTTGAGAAGGGTGAAGTAACACACTTAGGACTAGAGCCCAACCGATATATTGGACTTTTTTGACGACATCGGGACCGGCAGTTATGCAGCCGATGTGTCCCGATTTTTAAATAAGTATAATAAACAAAAAAACATTGATTATTTATCTGTACTTATAAATCTCTGTGCAATCTCATCAGCATCCTCTGGAGTCTTGGAGGAGCTTTTTGGAGACATTTCTTGAACACTGTCTCAAGGGGCTTGTGATCTGACTCCACTTGTACTGTCTTACCATAGATGTACTGCTGTCATTTTTAGAGCCCGACCGATATATCGGTTTGGCCGATATATCGGCTGTTATTTGACTTTTTTGACGACATCGGGATTGGCAGTTATGCAGCTGATGTGTCCCGATTTTTAAATAAGTATAATGAACAAAAAAACATTGATTATTTATCTGTACTTGTCTGTTTGAACGTTGTAATTGCTATTTACTAGAATTGTCCAGTAGAGGGAGCTCTAATACAAGTGTGAACTGCAGCAGCTGACGCGCTACTTCTGTAATAAGACGTTTGTCACTCATGCCTCATCCAATATTATCCACTGCAAGACTTGTCTGCACATATTCGATTTAGTGAAAGTTTTTAATTGAATGCGTTTATACGACCAATATGTTTATCACTCCTCATTATCAAGCGAGCGAGCTAGCTAACATATTTGGTTCACTTTAGCAAGCTAGCTGGCTAGCAAGCCTTTATGAAGTGGCAGTGAGCACATAAGCAGCGTAGGATCTACATTTCCAGAGGACATCACTGTATTCTCAAATAAATAACCAGCCAAAATAAAGTGGTGATTGAATGCATCACACATTTGTTTTTTTATCTGAGATAATTATATTAACTACTATATGATGCTGTGTCAATAGACAACGCGTTATTGCAAGCGAGTGTGTCATCTAGTCACGCATCATCGTAGCAAGCTAACCAGACAGTAAAAACGCAGATAAAACACTTAGCCTATAACGTGGATCATTTTAAGCCATGTTATCTAGCTTTGTCGTGATAACATGAGAGAAGGATTGCTGTTGGAGAAGTGAATCAACCAACAGTTAGCGCAGGTAACCTGCACGAAAGCGCATTGTAGTTTTTTTCACGTATTTCATCCAGTCAATTTAAGTTCATCTAACGTTACACTTGATTCACTCATTAGCTCCGCTAGATAATGTCTTACTCTTTGAGATCATGTAGTAGAAATAGAAAATATAATTCATTTAACTTACTGAGACTATATAATAAGAAATAATGAGGCTGTATCTGTCAGGACGTCTGCCTGACGGTGAAGCCACACTATACGCGGCGACTGCCGCCTGTCGCCGCGCCGCGTCCCCACAATCGGCTGTTTGTGGGCGTGTCACCTATATTTGACAGACAGTTGTGTTCGTTAAATGTTGACCGGGTTTAATATCATGTTTCATATTCATTGTAATGTCTGAATAAAAATCATTTTTGCAGTAACCTAGATCTGAAAGATAGGGACAATTTACTTGACGGATCATTAGATCAAATCAGATTGGTTACCGCGACGCGGCGAGGGGGTCAAAGTTGAATTTTTGCCATCTCCACTGCAGCCTCGCCGCCTCCCGCTGCGCCGCCGGCAATCCCAAAATGCCTTGCGGGGTCTGGCCGCCACCCCTCATTCAAAATGAATGGAGGCGTCTCCGCCGCGCGGCGGGGCCGCGTATAGTGTGGCTTCACCGTGAGTTTCCGTTCTGTTTTCCGGTTTTTAAAAAAAATTTTTTTATTTTTTTTGTATGTATGCATGAGTGTGTGTGAGCCAGAGACTGTAAAAAATATGGACAAAGCTACTGTGACGTCACCCATTGACTCTCCGTGGGTCTCTAAAACACGTTTTGAAGCTCAATGGCGGGCGCGGCCATGTTGTCGATTTGGAGCCAAAACCATAGAGTCTGGTTTTGGCCGCTTGGTGTGAGCGCATGGTGTTTGCTTTTGTTTCAGGTTCCTGGTTCCCACCCACGCTCCACCCCCAGTCCTGCCTGTCTGCCTCAGCCGTATTATTCAATCAAGCCTCAACCGCATCACGGTGAAGCCACACTATACGCGGCATTCATTTTGAAAGAGGGGTGGCGGCCAGACCCCGCAAGACATTTTGGGATTGCCGGCGGCGCGGCGGGAGGCGGTGAGGCTGCAGTGGAGATGGCAAAAATTCTACTTTGACCCCCTTGCCGTGTCGCGGTAACCAATCTGATTTGATCTAATGATCCGTCAAGTAAATTGTCCCTATTTTTTTCTAATTTTAGTTCCACATTCTATCGTTCCACAATGGAGGACCTTACATTACATTACATTACATTCATTTGGCAGAATGTAATGTAACTTGTAATTTCCATATCGGGCTTCCCAACTTAATAAAATCTCCTACAGAGACACTGATAAGAGGAAATAGTGTGGAGAAAAGTCCCTGAAATTGTCGGTGGCTCTGCTATGTAGCCTAGTTATCGCCGTTACTATTACTTATCACTGTCCAGTCTGAATAAAAATCATTTTTGCAGTAACCTAGCTCTGAAAAATGTTAATAAGCTGCCTAGCTAGGCTGTCTAATGTTTAGCCATAGTGAATAGGCTAACAACAAACAGTAACAAACAAAAAAAAATCTTCATAATGTATGAGTTGCTAGTTGTTCGTTTCTACCAGCCACCTAGCTAGCTAACCAGATATAACTTTGAAGGCATTATCTGGCTAATTAGCGAGACAATGTTTTTGTTGTTGGTTGTAACTCACTAGCTAGACATTAAACAGCCTAGCTAGGCAGCTGACTAATATCTTTCAGATCTAGGTTACTGCAAAAATGATTTTTATTCAGACATTACAATAAATATGAAACACGATATTAAACCCGGTCAACATTTAACGAACACAACTGTCTGTCAAATATAGGTGACACGCCCACAAACAGCCGATTGTGGGGACGCGGCGCGGCGACAGGCGGCAGTCGCCGCGTATAGTGTGGCTTCACCGTTATTCAGTCAAGCCTCTGCCGCAGTCTCCACCTGCTACTCATCTTCTACTCAGTTTCTTTAGCTATATATTCTGTTAGCTGTTAGCCTGTGCCAGATCGTGCTTTTGTTTAACTTAGTGCCGTTCAAGCCTTTTGCTACTTCTAGTAAATACTTCCCGGTTTTTTTTTTACTTTTGCCTGTATTCGCCGCTTATAAATTTAGCCTGACCCCTTGGATTACTGTTGCTTCAGGTGAAGTGTGGTTGCCGCCAACGCAAAGTCGACTTTGTGCTGAACAGAGCGAACAGTTTCTGTAGTATAAGCAGAGAGAGAGTATTGTGTACATGCTATAACATCATGGCAACGAGTTTATTTGCGACACATATTCAGAGCTAAATTATCCTTTCATCAAAACTTGAGATCTGTGTTTTACTTGCGGTAATGCGGTGACGAGTGATGGCGAATCACAAAGCTAGCTGCCATGTTCAGAGGGTCTTGGAAAAACCCTACGTCTACACTGCGTGATCGCACCATTAAAAAAAAAAAAAAGGAAGACAGGGCTAGGGAGATTAATTTGATTGACGTATGATTTTGCGCGAATTTCAGCTCATTTTAACCAGACAACTAAAACATTTAATTGGGCTGTAATTCAGAGTCTAATCTGTTATCTCTGAGACCAACTCATAGACAGAGTAGCCTATTACGTGTTAGCCGAGCCGAATTTCCAAGAACGAAAATGAGGCGAGACATATGTGTTAAAATAGTTGCATTTTAACTCATTTTAAAAACAGCTTCTGTGAATAAGTATCGGCTGGTAGCTAGTATTACTAGCTTCTGTTGCAGCAAGGGGTGCATCAACAACATGCAAGTGGAGTTGTGTACTTTAGCAAACGCGTTGGGGTGAGAGCGTTGCTGTCCCTGCTACAACAGACTGAATGCGTAATGCAGCTGTAATGAGACCAAAGTTTCCAATACGCTGGGATATTACACGGTGTTACAAAAGTAAAATTTGACATATTATACATAGTTAGAAAGCTTATTGTGTCACTTATTGGATCGATCAAGTGTAGATCAAGCCAGTTTGTACTACAAAGTTCGAGAACACCCAAAGCAACATGTGTGGTATTAAAAGCTGACGTCTTTTTCTGGAGTAAGACAGGACCAGAAGCTGCTGCACACGTGTTGTTGATGGCGTTGTTGCAGTTTTTAGTACAGTCTGGCTTGTTTGAGAACTCGTTTATTCAGTAGGTGAGAGCATAAGCTTTCTAACCAGGTATAACAGCACGTCTATTTTTGGTTTTTTAATATCGTTTTTTTAGGTCAACCGAAAGTGTTCTCATTTTCGCATTAAAGCCATTCACTCTTTGTTAGCACTAGCATTCAAAGACGCTGGACCTGACGAAACGTCGTCAACGAATTTGCGTAATATCTTGCGTAATACTATTATTATTGAGGACTTCTGGGTATGCCTAAGTCATATGTTTGTTGATATACCTAGCTGACAGCGTTTTCATTTGTAATTTTGTATTTTGAATACCGTTTTATCGCGTTCACTTCCGCATTCACACACAAGCTGACGTCTTTCTGGAGTAATACCGGACCAGAAGCTGCTGCACACATGTTGTTGACGGCGTTGTTGCACTTTTTAGTACAGTCTGGCTTGTTTGAGAATTCGTTTATTCAGTAGGTGAGAGCATAAGCTTTCTAAGCAGGTATAGCAGCACGTCTATTTTTGGTTTTGGAATATCGTTTTTTTAGGTCAACCGAAGGTGTTCTCATCATCGCAATACATGTATGCGCTCTTTGTTAGCACTAGCATTCAAAGACGCTGGACCTGACGAAACGTCGTCAACGAATTTGCGTAATATCTTGTGAAATACTATTATTATTTAGGACTTCTGGGTATGCCTAAGCCATATGTTTGTTGATATACCTAGCTGACAGCGTTTTCATTTGTAATTTTTCAGTTGGAATACCGTTTTACCCTTCACTTCCGCATTCAGCTATGTCCTATCCTGGCTGCTGAGACCACAGATCTGACCGCATCACGTGTGCAAAGCCGACCAATGCTGTAACTTCATAATTCACATTTGTATGACGTCACCGCCCCCATTCATTTTCAATGGGAAAAATTGGGCATAAAAATTAATATTTCTCAAAAACCGTGCAGCGAAACTTTCCACAAAGTAATAGCACACGATTCCCAATGAAGCCGGTCATTTTGACATATGGCACGTGTATGTGGTGTGAAAACTCTGGGAGGAGTAGCGGTCCAAAAAATGGGTGGAATAATAATAATAACTAGACAATTCCTGCAGAAATTGTGAAGTGTGGTTGCCGCCAACGCAAAGTCAACTTTGTGCTGAACGGAGCGAACAGTTTCTGTAGCATGAGCAGAGACATAGTATGGTATACATGATATAACATCACGGCAACGAGTTCATTTGCAACACACATATTCAGAGCTAAATTAACCCTTCATCAATACTTGAGATCAGCATTTACTCACGGTATGCTGTGACGAGTGACGGCGAATCATAAAGCTAGCTGGCCACTTCAGAGGGTCTTGGAAAAACGTTATATCTGCACTGCACAACCGCTCCATTTTAA